>NC_041220.1:145265169-145293326 GCF_002837175.3 Physeter macrocephalus | reverse complement strand
GGAGAGGCCACAACAGTGAGAGGCCCGTGTACCGCAAAAAAAAAAAAAAAAAGGAATATACCCAGAGGTGGGATTGCTGGATCATATGGTAGACCTATTTTTAATTTTTTGAGGAACCTCCATGGTGTTTTCCATAGTAGCTGCACCAATTTACATTCCTACCAACAGTGCACAGGGTTCTAATTTCCCCACCTCCCTGTCACCAAGGTTTTTGGTAGTAGTCATCCTAATGGGGGTGATGTGGTATCTCGTGGTGGTTTTGCTTTGTGTTTCTCTAAGTATTAGTGTTGTTTCTTGTAACTTCTTCAGAGAAATGTCTATTCAAGTTTTGCTCATTCTTGAATCGGGTTGATTGTTTTTTTGTGGTTGAGTTTTAGGAGGTCTCTGTATATTCTGGATATTAATCCTTTATCAGGTATATGGTTTGCAAATATTTTCTCCCATCGTGGGTTGCCTTTTTACTCTGTTGATAGTGTCTTTTGATGCACAAATTTTTAAAATTTTGATGAAGTCCAGTTTGCCTGTTTTTTCTTTTGTTGCCTGTGCCTTCGGTGTCATATCCGAGAAACTATGATGAGTGTGTCAGACAATGGAGTAGAAAAGGTGGGTAGGGAATTCCCTGGTGGTTCAGTGGTTAGGATTCCGCAATTCCACTGCAGGGAGCGTGGGTTCGATCCCTGGTTGGGGAACTAAGATCCTGCATGCTGCGTAGAGCGGCCAAAACAAGAAAGAAAGAAAGAAAAGGAAAGGTGGACAGTATAGTATGCATCAACAGATGGGAAATTTCAGCTGAACAAGGACACTCAGCTGAGTGTTCATTCCCAGCTGGCCTGCAGCACAAGAAATGCCACAAGGAGCTCTTCAGCGAAAGAAACTCAGTACTTGGAAGGCTGGACTCGTATGAAGGGACGAGAGACCGAAAGGCCAAACATGTGGTGAATGTATAGTCATCACATCTTTCTCTACAGGTGGCGAGAGATTATCTCTATCTATCAAGAAAGATTGTTTTTCTCTGACAGCTTAGAGCAAAGGTAATAACAATGTTCTATTGGGTTTATAGTGTAATAAAATGGGGAAAAAAAGGATGACAGGCCTGAAGGGCGGGGATGGATTAAAGGCAACTTCCTCCATAAATTCTGTTGTGTATGTGGCATAAAGTGAGGTGGAAAGTGTGAATACTAAAACCCAAACCAAACCCACCAAGTCCAGCACCCCCCGCCCCACGTCGTGGTTAATCTCAGGAAGTTTTGAGCTCTCAGTGGTGAGGTCCTGCACGTCTACTGTGATGGCGTTTTAAAGTTTTGGGGCCCAGTACCTGTTGCTCAAATATAAGAAATTCAGTCGATTTGCAAGTTCTGGCTACCCTACAGATGGCCCCCAAACAGAGCATCGTTCTTCAGTTTCTGACGCCCCGAGTGGAGAGATGTCCAGGCCAGGCCCAGGGTCACTGTCCGTGGCCAGAGCCCAGGTCCCAGGCAGAGCCTCTTCTTGGGGACGTGGGATAGGAGTTGGGGTCCCTTCCTACCACCCCCGGGTGTCTCAATGGGTCTGGAGCCCCCGTCGCCGCACCAGTGGGTGCAGAGAACAGGAGCCACGGCCCAGGCCTCCCCCACTTTCTCCGGGGCCCCCTCACCTGGGTGGGTGGAGGAGCCTGCTGTCACCCCTGCTGCGCCCTCTGCACCACCCCCCAGCTGGGCCTGCCCACCGCAGGAGCCACCAGGATGTCTGCAAAGATGTTTCATTACAATTATTTTCACGTTGAAACATGGTGATGACACCGTCGTTAACTGGCAGTTCCAGGTATTTTCCTCTGTATTCCAAGACGCACGTTTCTGTGATGTCCAGGCTAAGATCTGTGCCACGAGGTGACCAAATGGCGGTGCCGGCCGACAACTGTGGCAAATGACATTCCTGGCATCTGTGGTGACGGGTGAGACGATGAACCAAATTAACAAAACAGAGCATACGTTTTTAATTGGAGAAAAGTTTTGTGATAAGCAAGTAACGTGCAAGCCTCCAAGCGTAAGATGGAGCTGCCCGCTGAGCAGATCCGCCTTTGTGGTCAGCTGTGAAACTGGGCTTCTTGCCCCTGGCGCCCGTGAAGGACCGCGAGGACGGAGCGTCCCGGGCTTCAGAGCCACCAAGTAGCGGAGACGGCGGAGCGAACGGGATCTGTGGCTTCACCCAAACCCCCGCCTTCTTAGACCCTCGCGGGCAAGAAGCGATTTTCACTAATGGGTCTGCTACTCACGCTGGAATCTCATCTTTATTATAATTCATGTCATGGGGAATTATTACACAAGAGTTAAACCTCCATTTTGACTTCCTGAAGATACATTATTGTGGGTTTAAGTACCTTTTTCTGTAGTATCTACAGAATTGGAAACATTTTAATGTAGAGAATCCACATGCCGAATGTTTATTCATTTTCACAGCGTATCAGAATGCACTGCCAGGGCTTCCCTGGTGGCGCAGCGGTTGGGAGTCCGCCTGCCGATGCGGGGGCTGCGGGTTCGCGCCCCGGTCCGGGAAGATCCCACGTGCCGCGGAGCGGCTGGGCCCGCGAAACGGGAGAGGCCACAACGGTGAGAGGCCCGCCTACCGCAAAAAAAAAAAAAAAAAAAAAAAAAAAAGGCCAAAGACCTTAACAGACACCTCACTGAAGAAGACATACGGATGGCAAATAAGCACATGAAAAGATGCTCCACATCGTATGTCATCAGAAAAATGCAAATTTACACAAGATCCCACTTCACACCTGTCAGAACGGCCACAATCCAGGACACTGACAGCGCCACCTGCTGGCGAGGATGTAGAGCAACAGGAACCCTCATCACTGCCGGTGGGAACGCCGAACGGTGCAGCCACACTGGAAGACAGGCTGGTGGTTTCTTACGAAATTGAACATACTCTCACCATACAACCCTGCAGTCATGCTCCTTGGTAATCGTGCAAAGGAGTTTGAAACTTATGTCCTGCGCACAGAGATTTATTAGAGCAGCTTTATTCATAATTTCCAGAACTTGGAAGCAATCAAGGTGTCCTTCAGAAAGTGAATGGATAAATAAACTGTGTACCTCCAGACAATGGAATATTACTCAGCCCTAAAAAGAAATGAGCTATCAAGCCATAAAAAGACATGGAAGAACCTTAAATGCATATAACTGAGTGAAAGAGGCCGATTTGAAAAGGTTGCCGATTGTGTGATTCCAACTATATGACATTCTGGAAAAGGAAAAACTATGGAGACAGAAAAAGATCAGTGGTTAGAGGGTAGGAAGGGATGAACAGGTGGAACACAGAGGATTGTTAGGGCAGCGAAACTACTCTGTGTTGACGCTATAATCGAGGACCCACGTCATCATACATTCATCCAGACCCACAGAATGTACAGCACGGAGAATGAACCACAGTATAAACTTGGGGTGATGATGACGCGTCAGCGGAGGCTCGTCAGTTGTAACAAACATACCCCCTGGTGCGGGGTGTTGATGGTGGGGAAGACCGGGCGTAGATGGAAGAGTCTCTTCCTTCCTCTCAATATTGCTGTGAACCTAAAGCTGCTCTAAAAAAAAAAAAGTATTTTTTTTAAGTAAAAGTGATGTTAGGTTGAACTCCCAAAGAAATTATTAATATTTACCATTTTTGATCTATAAAAGCAGTAGATTCATATAATTTAGCCGATTAAAATAGAGTTTGGTCTTTAAAAAAATACACAAACTTCTGGCAAGTCTGTCCATTTTTGTTCATTTGTTTGTCTTAATGAAAAACGCAAACAATAGCTATTTGGAATGAGAAGGGCGTTAACAGTAGTTACGGATCGTGAGGGGTTCTGTGAGCGCTCGTGTCCGTCTTGTTCTAGTAGCAGATTAAGGGAGTGACTGTCTAGGAAAGCAGGCCTCTGCGATGGAGTGTGCCCAAGAGGCTCTGAGTCTCCACCTGGGCTGGGGACGGCAAGGCCACCCACCCCCGGGGGAGCGAGACACCGGCAGGCCACGCGAAGGGGCAGGGATGATGTTCTGTGGCCCTGAGACGGACTCACCTGAGGCAGGAGTGGGAGGTCAGGAGATTTCTGGAGACGGATGTGGGACCCGGCCCCTCCCCCCCAACCCCACCCCCACTGCCAGCCCAGGACACAAACATTGAGTCTATAGCACCCGCAAAACTTTGGAGAGAAATTAAAGAAGACCTGAAAATTGGGAAAGCTATATCATATTTATGGTTTAGAAGACTCGGTATTGTTAAGATGTCTGTTATCCCCCAAACTGATCTATAAATTCAATGCCATCTAAACCAAACCCCCGACAGGACCATTTTTTTTTGTTAGAAATTGACAAACTGACTCTAAAATTTAAATGGAAACGAAGAGGATGTAAAATAGCCAAGAAAATCTTAAAGAAAAAAGGAGGAAAGTCGGAGGGCCTACACTCTGTGATTTCGGGACTTATTTCTTATAAAGCTACAGAAATTAGGACAGCGTGGTTTGCTGTAAGGAACTCAATCACGAGTCCAGAAATAGACCAACACAAAAGCAAATCAATTGATTTTACATAAGCTGCCAACGCAATTCAATGGGGAAAGGGAAACATTTTAAACACACAGTGCAGGACCCACTGGGATCTGTATGGAAATGAGCCCTGGCTGCTACCTCACAGTTTGCAAATTGATTCAAGGTGGAACATAGGCCTTGATGTCAAAACTAAAGTTACCGAACTTCCAGAGGGAGAGAGTTTTATCTCCCAGGTTGTCAAAGGTTTCTAGATAAGAAACAACAACCATGCTCCGTAATAGAAAAAAATGGATACATTAGACTTCATTAAAATTAGCGTTATCTGCTCATCGAAAGGCAAATTCAGTGAATAAAAAGCTAAGCAAATTGGGAGGAAAATATCACAAAACATGTATCTGGAAAAAGACGTGTATCCAGAATATAGGAAGAGCTCAAAAGAACTCGTGAAATCAACGAGGAAAAGACGAACAGCACAATTTAAACAGAAGCAAACCATTTAAACAGACAATTCACAGAAGCACCTATATGAATAACCGATCATCACATGGACAGATGCTCAATATCACTAGTCAGGTGAAATGTAAATTGAAACCACATGTACTAAAACAGCTAAAATTGAAAAGGCAGGATGTTGGGAATGGGAAGTGTCTCCGGCTGGTGGGAGTGGACCTCAGGACAGCCACTTTGGAAAGCAGTTTAGCAGTTTCAGATAAAGTTAAACACCCCCTGGCCCCAGCCATCACCCAGCAGTTCCATCCCAGACACATTCCCAGAGAGCACTGGGCCGGGCCACAGCAGTGCTCGGCAGGGATGTCCAACCGGAAACGGCCCAAACACCTGCCCCGCCAGGACGGATGGACAAACCAGGGCATCGGCACGAGCCGCCTGCTGGCAGTGGAAAAGAATGACGAGCTGACTGATAAACGGGGTGGACCTCACCGGCTTGTTTAATGGGAGAAGCTGGGTGAGAAAGTCCACGTGTCGTGTGAGTCCATCTAATGGACTGACCGGGTACAAGGCAGGGCTCTGCTCATTTCCGGAAGCTTCTTCTCTTTTATGATTCCTGCAGCTCCTTTTATTTCTTAGAGGTTTCCCTTGTAATTGTAGATTACAATGAGCGGTTGTAATTTCTTACTTTCCACGCTTCTGTCATCTTGCTTTTTAAGAAAAAATTGATCAGCTAGTGGCATTATCTATTTTATTTTTTGAACAACCATAATCTGCATTTATATATTTCTTCTACCATTGTAAAATTTTCTAACCTTTTAATTTTTTTTTATCTGTATTATTTCTTCTTTCTGCTTCCTTTTACTGTTATCTCGGTAAATTTTAAAAATAGAGTATGTAGGTTATTTCTTTCTTCTATAATTAATGCAACTTTTTTATTGAATGAAAGATTCTTTAAATTCTATAGTACTTCACAATTTTCACAATTTCCCCACACATGATTTCATATAATCCCATAATAACCCTTTTTTCCCCCACCCCTATCTTGCCCCTCTCCCCTCCCTCTCCCCACTGGTAACAGCTAGTTTGTTCTCTATATCTGTGTGTCTGTTTCTGTTTTGTTATATATATTTGCTTGCTCTATTTTGTAGATTCCACATATAGGTGATATCATAGTATTTGTCTTTCTCTGTCTGGCTTAGCATAATGCCCTCCAAGTCCATCCATGTTGCTGCAAATGGCAAAATTTCATTCTTTTTTTATGGCTGAGTAATATTCCATTGTGTATATGTACCACATCTTCTTTATCTCTTCATCTGTTGATCGACACTTAAGTTGCTTCCATGCCTTGGCTATTGTGAATGATGCTGCTATGAACATTGGGGTGCACATATCTTTTCGACTTAGTGTGTTTGTTTTTTTCAGATATATACTCAGGAGTGGGATTGCTGGGTCATATGGTAGTTCTATTTTTAGTTTCTTAAGGACCCTCCATACTGTTTTCCACAGTGGCTGCACCAATTTACATTCCCACCAACAGTGCACAAGGGTTCCCTTTTCTCCACATCCTCACCAATGTTTGTGTTCTTTTTCATAACAGCCATTCTGACAGGTGTGCCGTGATATCTCATTGTGGTTTTGATTTTTTTTTTTTTTTTTTTCCGGTACGCGGGCCTCTCACCGCTGTGGCCTCTCCCGCCGCGGAGCACAGGCTCCGGACGTGCAGGCCCAGCGGCCATGGCTCACGGGCCCAGCCGCTCCGCAGCATGCGGGACCCTCCCGGACTGGGGCACGAACCCGCGTCCCCTGCATCGGCAGGCGGACTCCCAACCACTGCGCCACCAGGGAAGCCCTGTGGTTTTGATTTTAATGCAACTTTTTAAAGCTGTGAATTTTACTGCACTCTTCTATTTTTACTGTTCTCTAGAAATTCTGTGCTCTGTACCTAGCTTCTCTTTGGCTCCAGAGAGAGGCTTTGCCATTTCTGGGCGGAAACACTTTTTTCTCCTAGTTTCGGTGCAACGTGATCAAGCAAGTCGCTCCTCCTGTTCTGCTCTGCAGTGCCCTGCTGTCTCCTTTGCGGCCTGCTGGGTGGGCCGTTTTAGCACCTCTCCTGTGAGTGCCTGGATTATCTTCTGGGCTCGGTTGTTGAGAGTTAGGGACAGGGTGGGTCCATTTCACTAACGTGACCCCAAGTAAGAAGAAAACTCGTTACACCACCTGGGCGGCCTCATGCCACAGAAGATCTACTCTCCGCCCCAGTTACCGTTTTCTCCTTCCCAGCACCCATTTCCAAAATTAAACCATGGGGGAAAGGGTGTCTCCAGGCAGATCTCCCAAGACACCGACCGCGTCCTTTCGGGGCGGGGGGCTCATATTGGGGAGGAGGGGCCGTACACACACATACGTGCACACGGGTGCCTGATTGCTTTAGCGAGAGTCACAGGGACACCTGGACCCAGGCGGCTGGCCCCTCTCCCTGCAGCTTCCTCAGCTCTTGAGTCCCTGCAGGGCTGCACCTCTACCAGCGACACACACCAGCTAGGTCTTAACTCTGTCCTGTGTCCCAGCCTTCTTATTTTCAGGCTCGTAGCACCTTTCCGAAGAACGCTTACAATGCTGGGCCCTGACGGGAGCACTCTTGAACACCGAGCACACGTCTGAGCCCCACTCAGGACCAGGGAGGGCCCACTGCCCGGCCGCTCCCCTGGCCTCCAGCCTCGCGGCCCTGGAGGCCGCCACCTGGAGAGTTTATCCGCGGGTGTTGTGAAAATGACAGTCATGTAGTCTGGGTGGATTCAATCTCCACGGCTGATCATAGAAACTAATTATAGGTTGTTTTCCTAAATGATTTCAGGGGAAAACCAAAAAATGTTATTTTCTTACCAGGAAGCCAGCTAACTGCGTGTAAAGTCTTATCGCCCTGTGTGGGGCGCATGTTTTATTCAAGAATCAGTATTTTAAACAGAATTGGCAGGTGTCAGCCGCCTCCTGTGGGATCAGAATCACCGGAGGTCACTTCTGGTCGGACAGCGGCCTGGGCAGCGTCCCTGAGCCCTGGGGGGTAACTGACGCCCTGGCTGTCCCGTGGGCGGCTGAGATGAAAGAAGGGCCCCCGGGGCCGGACAGGGCGGCCCCCATCCCGTAACAAACAGCCTCCCACCCTCATCTGCACAGCCCCGCCGGGACGCCCTCCCACTCACCCGTCCGGGAGCCGCCAGCCTCTCTTCTCCAGATCCCCCTGGCCCACCGGGAAGGGGGTCTTGGCGCTCACGCATGACCCACCCTCCGCCCCCAGCACAGCTGGTTAGTTCGGATCCTAAGATGCTGGAAGTTTGAATGGAGAGGGCCCGGCAGCTGGCGGGCGCTAATGTAACAACAAAACCAGATTCGGCCTTTGCCCCTCAAACCCCCGGGATTCCTTGGGTGATGAGTGTCTTCTGTGATCCATAACCAGCTCCTTCCGAGCACAGCTGAGTTTATGCCCATGAGGCGACGCCGCTGGGGCCTGCGATAGCGTCAGGACAGGGGTCCTGTGACCAGGGTGGGAACCCTCAGCCCCCCAGCCCCGGACCTCCGGGGAGGGGACGGGGCTGGACACAGGGTCAGAGCTCTTGAACGGGGAGACTGGAGAGCACCAGGCTGGTGAACGCGAGGGGCCGCTGGAGGGTCACGGCGGAGAGCGAGTGGAAGGAAGCCCCTCCATCACTCCCCGGCAACCCCCGCCCCCTACTGGGCTCTTCCACGGGTCCTGAGCTGCGTCCTTTATCAGTAACAAGTCAATACATTTCCCTGAGATCTGTGAATCGTTCTCGTGAATCGGTGAACCAGAGGAAGGGTGGGAACCACCGAACTTGTCACTGCCCGGAGGAAGTCCCACGCGGGAGCGGCGCCCACGTACAGGTGGCGCTGGAGGGGGGGCGGCCCCGCGGGACTCAGCCGCACTGTGGGCGGCGCTGGCTCGGGGGAGGGGCATCCAGACGGTGGAGGACGCGCGGGGCACGTGACTGGCGGGGCCCGCGAGGGAAGCCCGGCGGAAGGATGCGCAGCCCCCGCGCCCCGCCACCACCTCTCTCTGTGCCTCTGCCAGCCTCCTTCCAGCTCTATCTCTGTGTCTCTCCCTCTCTCCTGTCGCTCCCTTTCACAGGGGGCTTGAATTAACTCCCACGTCAGGCCCGGGGGCCTTTGTACCCCTCTGCTCTGGAGCTCGAGCCCGGGGTCCTTTGTACCCCTCTGCTCTGGAGCTCGAGCCCGGGGTCCTTTGTACCCCTCTGCTCCGGAGCTCGAGTGCGTCTTGCTTTGCGGCTTGGTCAGCCCCCAGAGCCCCCGCCCCGTGCCCGGGCCTCTGCCAGGCCCTGCCGGCGGTGCCCTCACGAGCTGCGGAGTGAGGGGACCCGCAGGCAGCCCCCCGCAGGCAGGAGGGACCCTGGGCGCGGCCCTTGGGCCAGCAGCAGCCCGAGGCGTTTCCAGGATGCGAAGGTGTGACTCACCTGAGCCGGAGGGCCCGTTCCCCCGGCCCCGCCCTCCCACAGCGGGCGGGCATCCGCCGAAAACACTGCCCCGGATGTCTGTCCCAAATGTGCTTCCAGAACGCGGAGGGGGCAGTGGCTTTGCAGGGCCCGAAAGGAAGCGGCAGAGAGAAGACTGCGCGTGCGACGCTGCTCCCACATCGACAAAGGTTAAGTGTGCAAACACATAGATTTTAATAAGAGGTGTAAAGTACAGAAAGGTACACGTCGTATGAAAACCTCTTCAGCCACACGTGCCCACGGGTTCCCACAGGCTCTGCGCCTGCACCGAGAGCGGCTAGTGAACACAGACGGGCCAGAGACAAGCCGCCTCCCCCGAGACGGTTCTGTGACCTGTGATCCCGGAGGCCCGAGCGACTCCGCGTGGCTGGGCCCTCGGGTCACTTGACGCCAGGGCCACGCGGGGGCCCGGCAGGAGGTGGGGACGGGGCGCAGTGGCGGCGGGGAACCCACTCGCCTCTGTGTCCAGGGCCCAGATGCGGAGTCTTGCTGGCTCATAGCATCTGGATTAGCGGAGAAGTGCGGCCTTCCAACTTGACCTTAATCCCGCCAAGATCAGGCGCCCTCCTCACTCTCCCCCCAGTGCAACCCCGCAGGGTGAGCCAGGCTCGCCCGCAGACAATGGTCCCCCTCACCCAGCCACCGCCTGTGACACAGACTTTCCCCTTTTATTCTACTTTTGTTGAGGCTAAACCTTCCAGAGCCAACTTCCAAAAGCATGGCTGTGCCCCCAGGTCAGGGGCGCCCCGGGCGGGACGCTGTGGGCTGTGTGCTGTGGGCCCCCCGGGCGCCAGGCGCCACCGGCATCCCAGAGGGAAGATCTGCCGGGGACGCTGCATGCGAGGGCAACACAGCGATGCCTGGTCCTGGGGTAAGAACAGAGGAGGCTCCCCCCAGCCCTGACGTCTGTGTTACATGAGCGCCACACACTCTGCTAAAGCGAAAGGGGTAAGAACGTCCCTCAAGTCCAGGGCGGTCACAAAACAGACGATAAGTGAAAAGCGTTTAAAAGAGGCAGTAACTTGGTTGCCTCAAAGAATGGGGTTGTGCAGCCCCGGGGCCCTCAGAGATGAAGGGGTGGCCATTCCCACGGAGCTGACCGGCCAGAGCACCAGCCACAAGGCCTGGCCAACCATCCACACGGCCACGTGACCAACGTGGTTCCAGAAGCTGGGGTTGGGGCATGGTTCATCTTTATGGCAAGGGACACAAAGTAAATAACGTTTTTATACTAATGAAGGTTGTTCAGAGAAGACCAAGTCATTCAAATGCAGTTTATCTTCAAATACGTGGATTCCGAGAACGAATGCCGCAGATGAATTGTGAGGGTTGACGCGCTTCTGTGACGTGCGAGACTCTGCGCTGAGTGTTTGCGTCCCCAGACTCTTATGTTGACATCCTGCCTCCTCTCTTTGGAGGTAGTTGGAGGTGGGGCCCCCGGGAAGGGCTTGGGTGCTGCGGGCAGCGGCCCCGAGACCAGACCAGTGCCGTCTCAAGAAGAGGGAGCGAGTTGGGACTTCGCTGGGGGTCCAGTGGCTAAGACGCCGCAGGGGGCCCGGGTTCAATGCCTGGTTGGGGTACTAAGATCCCACAAGCCGAAAAAAAAAAAAAAGAAAGGAGGGGACGAGCATGGGAGGAAGTCTCTTCACATCATCGTGCCAACACGTTAAGGTCAGGTCTGTGCAAGTCCACTTCCATGAAGCTTGAGGAAGCTGATTTATGGGGTGAAGGGTCGGGAGGAGGGCAGCCCTCGGGGGCACAGACTGGGAAGGGGCAGGGAGCCAGTACTCCCTGTGTGCCCGGTGTGTGCCCGGTGAGAGCATAAAGGATACTGGTCTGTAGTTTCCTTGTAGTGTCTTTGTGCAGCTTTGGTTTAGGGTAATGCTGGCCTCAAAGAATGAGTTAGGAAGTGTTCCTTCCTCTTAAATTTTTTTGAGAAGTTTGAGAAGGATTGGTATTAGCTCCTCTTTAAATGTTTGGTAGAATTCACCAGTGAAGCCATCAGGTCCAGTTTCTTTGTTGAGAGGTTTATCATTGTGGTTATTACTGATTCAATCTCCTTACTAGTCATATTTCTATTCTTATTTTCTGTTTCTTCCTGATCCAGTCCTGGTAGGTATTGTATTTCCAGGAATTCGTCCATTTCACCTAAATTATCTAATTTGTTGGTGTACAGTTGTTCATCGTGCTCTTATAATCCTTTTTATTTCTGTAGCATTAGTTTTAAAGTTTCCACTTTCATTTCTGATTTTAGTAATTTGAGCTGTCTATTTTTCTTTGTCCATCTAGATAAGATTAATTATGTTGATCTTTCCAAATAACCAACTTTTGGCTTTACTGATTTTCTCTATTGTTTTCCTATTCCTTATTTCATTTATTTCTGCTCTAACCTTTTTTATATATAAATTTATTTATTTATTTATTTTTGGCTGAGTTGGGTCTTTGTTGCTGGGCGCGGCCTTTCTCTAGTTGCGGCAGGTGGGGGCTACTCTTCGTTGCCGTGCGCGGGCTTCTCATTGCGGTGGCTTCTCTTATTGCAGATCACGGGCTCTAGGCGTGCGGGCTTCAGCAGTTGTGGCTCGCGGGCTCTTGAGCGTAGGCTCAGTAGTTGCGGCGCACGGGCTTAGTTGCTCCACGGCATGTGGGATCTTCCTGGACCAGGGCTCGAACCTGTGTCCCCTGCACTGGCAGACGGATTCTTAACCACTGCGCCACCAGGGAAGCCCTAATCTTTATTTTTTTTCTTCTGCTAGCTTTGATCTAGTTTGTTCTTCTTTCTCTAGTTCCTTAAGTTAGTGTGCGGATTTGAGATTTTTCTTGTTTTTTAATGTGTTTATAGCTATACATTTCCCCTAAACACCACTGTTGATGAGTCTATTACTTTTGGTAAGTTGTGTTTTCTTTTTTACTCATTTCAAATTATTTTCTAATTTCCCTTTTGATTTATTCTTTGATCCATTGGTTCTTTAATTTCCACAAATTTAGGAATATTCCAATTTTCCTTGTGTTATTGATTTCGAACATCATCCTGTTGTGGTTGGAGGAGATAATTTTTTATGTTATCTAGCTTTTTAAATCTATTGAGACTTAATTTGTGGCTTAACATATGATCTAGCCTGGAAAGTGTCTCATGTGCACTTGAGAAGGATGTGTATGTTGTTGTCATTGGGTGGGGTGTTCTGTGCACATCTGTTAGATCTGGTTGGTTTACTGTGTTGCTTATGTCCTCTATTTCCTTATGTATCTTCTGTCTGGTTGTTCTATCCAATGTTATGAGTGGGGTTCTACAACTATTGTTTTAGAACTCTCCATTTCTCCCTTCAATTTTGTCAGTTTTTGCTTCATATATTTTTTTATTGGAGTATAATTGCTTTACAATGTTGTGTTCGTTTCTGCTGTACAAAGAAGTGAATCAGCAATATGTATACCTATATCCCCTCCCTCCCACCCCCCATCCCACGCATCTAGGTTGTCACAGAGCACCAAGCTGAGCTTCCTGTGCTTTATAGCATGTTCTTGCTAGCTATCTATTTTACGCATGGTAGTGTATATATGTCAATCCCAATCTCCCAATTCGTCCCACCCTCCCCTTCCCCCCATGTCCACATGTCCATTCTCTACATCTCTATTCCTGCCCTGCAAATAAGTTCATCTGTGCCATTTTTCTAGGTGCCACATATATGTGTTAATATATGATATTTGTTTTTCCTCTTTCTGGCTTACTTCACTCTGTATGACAGACTTTAGTCCCATCCACATCTCTACAAATGACCCAATTTCATTCCTTTTTATGGCTGAGTAATATTCCATTGTATATACGTACCACATCTTCTTTATCCATTCATCTGTTGTTGGACATTTAGGTTGCTTCCATGACCTGGCTATTGTAAATAGTGCTGCAATGAACATTGGGGTACATGTGTAATTTTGAATTATAGTTTTCTCAAGATATGCCCAGTAGTGGGATTGCTGGGTCATATGATAGCTCTGTTTTTAGTTTTGCAAGGAATCCATACTGTTCTCTACAGTGGTTATATCAGTTTACATTCTCACCAACTGTGCAGAAGGGTTCCCTTCTCTCCACACCCTCTCCAGCGTTTAATGTTTGTAGATTTTTTGATGATGGCCACTCTGGTGTGAGGTGACGCCTTATTATAGTTTTGATTTGCATTTCTCTAATAATTAGTGATGTTGAGCATCTTTTCATGTGCCTCTTGACCATCTGTATGTCTTCTTTGGTGAAATGTCTATTTAGGTCTTCCTCCCATTTTTTAATTGGGCTGTTTGTTTTTTTGATATTGAGCTCCATGAGCTGTTTATATATTTTGGAGATTTAATCCTTTGTCAGTTGCTTCATTTGCAAATATTTTCTCCCATTCTGAGGGTTGTCTTTTTGTCTTTACATTTAGGTCCTTAATCCATTTTGAGTTTATTTTTGTGTATGGTGTTAGGCAGTGTTCTAATTTCATTCTTTTACATGTAGTTGTCCAGTTTTTGCCTCATATATTTTGATGTTCTGTCATTAGGTGTGTAAATGTTTATATTTGTTATAAGTTCTTGCTGTATTGATCCTTTTATTAATATTTAATGTCCTTTTTTGATTTAAAGTTTATTTTTTTCTGATATTAATATAGGCATCCCAGCTCTCTTTTGGTTACTGTTTGCAAGGAATATCTTTTCTATCCTTTCAATTTCAATCTATTTGAGTCTTTGGATTTAAAGCAAGTCTCTTGCAGACAGTGTATAGTTGGAGCATGTGGTTTTTTGTTTTTTTTTTGTGTGTGTGGTACGCGGGCCTCTCACTGTTGTGGCCTCTCCCGTTGTGGAGCACAGGCTCCGGACGCGCAGGCTCAGCGGCCATGGCTCACGGGCCTAGCTGCTCTGCGGCATGTGGGATCTTCCCAGACCGGGGCACGAACCCGTGTCCCCTGCATTGTCAGGTGGACTCTCAACCGCTGCACCACCAGGGAAGCCTGGAGCATGTGTTTTTATCCATTTTGCCAATCTGTCTTTTCATTAGAAAAATTAATCCATTTACATATAAAGTAATTACTGATAGGGAGGGACTTACATCTGTCATTGTGCTATTTGTTTTCTTATAGCTTTCCCTCCTCATTTCCTGCATCACTGTCTTTTTCTGTGTTTAGTTGAGTTTTTTGTAGTGAAATGTTTAAATTCCTTTCTCATTTCCTTTTGTATATATTCTATAGCTGTTTTATTTGTGGTTCCCATGGGGGTTACATTTAATACCCTAAAGGTATAACACTCTAATTTGAATTTCTACCAGGTTAACTTCAAGGACAACAAGACCTCTGCTCCTTTACAGCTCCATATCCACCCCTTTTGGTTGTTGATGTCACAAAATGACATCTTTGCACATTGTGTGCACAAAACATAAACTAAACATTCTTTTAAATGCATCATTCTGTTAAATTATGTAGAAAACAAGATTTGGAATTATAAATCAAAATTACAATAATACTAGCCTTTAAACTAATAATTTTTAAAATGTATTCATGTCTTAATATTGAAAACAAAAAGTGCAATAACAAGCCATTGTTTCAATAACACTAGCTTTTATAATTGCCCATGTATTTACCTTTCTTGAGATCTTTATTTCTCCATATGCTTTTTGTCTAGTGTCCTTTCATTTCACTTGCATGACTCCCTTGAGCATTTCTAGTGGTCATGACCTTCCACAGCTTGTTCATCTGGGAAGGTCTTATTTCTCCCTCACTTTTGAAGGAGTTTTGGCAGGTATAGTGTTCTTGGTTGGCTTTTTTTTTTTTTTCCTTTAGCACTTTTAACATGTCAGCCCACTGCTTTCTGGCCTCTAATTTCTTTCTTTTTTTTTTCAGTTTACACACAAATGTTTATTTCTCCACATTTACCTTTTTAAAATTGAAGTACAGTTGATTTACAATGTCGTGTTAGTTTCTGGTGTACAGCAAAGTGAGTCAGTTATACGTATATACATACTTCTTTTCATATTCATTTTCATTATAGTTTATTACAGGATATTGAATATAGTTCCCTATGCTATACAGTAGGTCCTTGTTGTTTACCTATTTTATATATAGTAGTTTGTATCTGCTAATCCTAAACTCCTAATTTATCCCTCCCTCACTGCCTTTCCTATTTGGTAACCATAAGTTTGTTTTCTATATCTGTGAGTCTGTTTCTGTTTCCTAAATAAGTTCATTTGTGTCATATTTTAGATTCCACATATAAGTGATATCATATGGCGTGTGTCTTTCTCTTTCCAACTTACTTCACTTAGTATGATAATCTGAGTCCAACCATGTTGCTGCAAATGGCATTATTTCATTCTTTTTTTTTATCACTGAGTAGTAGTCCATTGTGTATATATACACCACATCTTCTTTATCCATTCATCTGTAGATGGACATTTAGGTTGTTTCCATATCTTGGCTACTGTAAATAGCGCTGCTATGAACACTGGGGTCCATCTATCTTTTCAAGTTATAGTTTTCTCTGGATACATGCCCAGGAGTGGGATTGCTGGATCATATGGCAACTCTACTTTTAGCTTTTAAGGAACTTCCATACTGTTTTCCATAGTGACTGCACCAATTTACTTTCCCACAAACAGTGGAGGAGGGTTCCTTTTTCTCCACACCCTCTCCAGCATTTATTATTTGTAGACTTTTGGAGGATGGCCATTCTGACTGTGAGGTGATACCTTATGGTAGTTTTGATTTGCATTTCTCTGATAATTAGCAGTGTTGAGCATCATTTCATGTGCCTGTTGGCCATCTGTATATCTTTTTTGGAGAAATGTCTATTTAGGTCTTATGCCCATTTTTTGATTGGGTTGTTTGGCTTTTTGTTATTGAGTTGTATGAGCTGTTTGTATATTTTGGAAATTAAGCCCTTATTGGTTACATCCTTTGCAAATATTTTCTCCCATTCTGTAGATTGCCTTTTCAGTTTGTTTATGGTTTCCTTTGCTGTGCAAATGCTTCTAGGTTTGATTAGGTCCCATTTGTTATTTTTGCTTTTACTTCTATTGCCTTGGGAGAGTGAACTAAGAAAACATAGATTCTCTGATTTATGTTAGAGAATGTTTTCTGGCATCTAAAATTTCTGATAAGAAATCTGTTGATAATCTCATTCAGGATTGTGTATGATGATTTGCTTCTCACTTGTCACTTCCAAGATTCTCTGTCTTTGTCTTTTGAAAGTTTGATTATAGTGTGTCTCAGTGTGGGTTTCTTTGAGTTCATCTTACTTGGATTTTGTTGAGCTTCTTGGATATTTATATTCATGTCTTTCATCAAATTTGGGAAGTGTTCAGCCATTATTTCTTCAGATATTCTCCCTGCCCTTTTTTCTCTCTCTTCTCCTCCTGGGACTCCCACAGTGTGAATGTTGCTCTACTTGATGGTGTCCCACATGTCCCTTAGGCTCTGTTCACTTTTCTTCAATCTTTTTCTTTCTGTCCCACAGACTCACTAATTTCCATTGTCTTATCTTCAAGTTCACTGATTCTTTCTTCTGCCAGCTCAAATCTGCCTTTGAACCCATGTGTTGAATTTTTATTTTAGTTATTGTCTTTTTCAGCTCCAGAATATCTTTTTGGTTTCTTTTTTAGGTTTTCTATGTCTTTATTCATATTTCTATTTTATTTGTACATTGCTGTCTTGACTTTCTCCGCAGCTTCTTTCAGTTCTTTGAGGATCTTTAAGGTGGTTGTTTTAAAGTCTTCATCTAGAAGATCTACCATCAGGTCTTTTCATTGGTAGTTTATGTTGATTTTATTTTTTCCTTTGAATAAGCAATACTTTCCTGTTTCTCTGTGTGCCTTGTGATTTTTTTGTTGTTGTTGAACACTTAACACTGGACATTTGAATCTAATAATGTGATAACTCTGGAAATCAGATTATCCCCCTTCCCTTGGGTTTGCTACTTTGTGTTATTGTTGTTGTTTATCTTTATAGGCTGTCTCTGTGCTGAGGATAAGCCTAAGGTATAAACTTAAGGTCTTCTCAGATCATTTCTGAGCCTTTCCCTGGGCATGCATGGTCACTTTCTGATTTTCCCCATATATGCATTTGTTTTTTGAATGTCTGGCTCCCCAAAGAGGAAAAAAAAAAAGTGAACAGGGATGAAGGCTGCCAGATTTTTAAAGCCCCTGGAAGTCACTTCAGCTGGAGGAGGAGGGTCTTGAAACAATGGGGGAGGCGCAACAAGGGCCACCAGCCTGTTCATCTGCACCTCTGTGATCAGAAACAGCAATCAGTGATCAGAGCACAGATCCCCAATATCTGCACAGTGTCTTTTTTTCCCCCACCCTGGTTTCCCCAAGCTGTGTGTAGGCTGCTCCAGAAACACATGCACAGCTGTCTTCCATGAGCATAGGGGGTCCAGTGTAGGTAGCTGCTACTGTGTTAAGAACTAAAATTGACCAAGATTAACCACAATTTACCATCCAATGCTTTTCCTGGATATTTCAAGCCTTCAACAGACTCCAGAGTACCCAGATGGTTACGGGGAAGATTCTGCCCCTGCGTTTATTGTTCAGGTGGGAGATGGAGTCTCACCTCGCAGGTGTTTCCTACTCTGCCATCTTCCCTGAACCCTCTCTTTAAAAACTACTTGTTATAAGGATCCTATAAATAACATGAACACCCACTAAAATGTGGGATGTGTCACACCTCTGTGTGTGTGTGTATATTTAAAAGCATTATTTCTTATTGATCACACGGTAGTTACAAGAATGTCAGACATAATGACCTATGCAATCTAAACAAGACAGACCAATTAAAATTTTCCATAGTGGGAAAATGAAACTTAGCCATGTGTGTAGACAGATGCCTGCAGCAAGAGTAGGTGACGGGAGGTTAGGGTTGAAGGACCGTGTGCAGTAAGATTGCTTCCCTTCCATCATAGTAAATACCTTCCATTAACACATAGATATTCCACAAACATCTGAATACACAGGAGTAAAATATGACCTGCCACATGTGCAAAGTCTTCTCACTATGCTGTTTCTGTGATACTCCCGCAAAAATAGTAAATAGTGAACCCCGTGCAGGTAGTAGGAAGCATCAAACATTTATCCCAGGTTGGACTTGGAGGGTGTTTAACTGAACATTAATATTTGTAAAAAGCCTATTTCTCCTTTTGCTCTGTCTTCTTCACTATTGACATGCACAATTGACAACCAGTTGATGGTTGTTTGACCTAAAGGTGATAACTGAAATACTCTTAAAAACATAAGAATTTTAATAACATATTTTAGTCACCCAGTTAACATAAAACGTGGATCATCTATAGCTTTAGATCAAAAGGTAGAGGGAGTGCATCTGCACATCAGCGCTTTTAGGTTCAGTGTTCTGTAGTTCCTACCATTGTCCTAAGGAATGAAACTAACACAACTTTGTCAAAGCAGGAACTAGTTTGAACTCTTAGATCAGAGAAAATCCAAAACAGAAGAAATGTCACTCAATTTTTTCTCTGGGCCTTTTAAGAAAGTAGGCCAATTTATAAATTATTCAAGGTTCCTGTTGAGCAGTGGTGTTTTTCTGTGTGTAACTGTCTAGAGAACAAACCCCAGAGAACCCCCTAATGTTGTGACAGTGTTGACCCAGCCTTCACTCATTAGGAATCAGGAACCTTGAACAGCAGTTCAGAGTGTTCTTATACACCCCCCATTCACCCTGCTTTTTTGCCAACTGTTATGGCCAATGTGTTTGGGGGGCAGGCACGTTCAACAAATTAGGCTTAAAGACCTTCTCTGGTTGAGTAGAAACCCTTCTAGAAAGAGTTGGCTGTGATTTGAAACTATACTATAAAGCTATAGTAATTAAAACAACATGGTCCTGGCATAAAAATAGACACATAGACCAATGGAACAGAATAGAGAGCCCAGAATTAAACCCCTGCATATACAGTCAACTAATATTTGATAAGGAGCCAGGAACATCCAGTGGGGAAAGGATAGTCTCCTCAACAAACAGTGCTGGGAAAACTGGAAAACCACATGCAGACCATGATATTGGACTCCTGTCTTACACCACTCAAAAAAGTTAACTCAAAATGCATCAGATGTAAACGTAAGACCCAAACCCCTAAAATTCTTAGTAGAAAACATAGGGAAGAAGCTCCTTGACATTGGTTTTGGCAATGATTTTTTTTTTGGTATGCCACCAGAACCACAGACAACAGAGGAAAAAAAAACCAACAAGTGGGACTATATCAAACTTAAAGTTCCTGCACAGCAAAGGAACCATCAACAGAATGAAAAGGCAACCTATGGACTGGGAGGAAATATTTGCAAAACATAGATAAGGGGTTAATATCCAAAATCTATTAAAAAAAATTAATACCACTCAATAACAAAACAAAAAACCCATTTAAAATGGGCAGAAAGATTAAACAGGCATTTTTGCAAAGAAGACACCCAAATGACCAACAGCTACATGAAAAGATGCTCAACATCACTAATTATTATGGAAATGCAAATCAAAAGCACAATTAGATATCACCTCACACCTGTTAGAATGGCTCTTATGAAAAAGATAAAAGATCACAAGTGTTGGTGAGGATGTGGAGAAAGGGGAAACCTTGTGCAACAGGCTTTCTCTTGTTGTACTGAGCAGGGGCTACTCTTTGTTGTGGTGTGTGGGCTTCTCATTGCAGTGGCTTCTCTTGTTGCAGAGCATGGGCTCTAGGGGCGTGGGCTTCCGTAGTTGTGGCACGCGGGCTCTAGAGCGCAGGCTCAGTAGTTGTGGTTCATGGGCTTAGTTGCTCTGCAGCATGTGGGATCTTCCCAGACCAGGGATCGAACCTGTGTCCCCTTCATTGGCAGGTGGATTCTTAACCACAGTGCCACCAGGAAAGTCCCCAGAGTATTTTATTTTTATACTTCTGAAATTTGTAAACAAGACAGCCTAGGTTAAACAGTACAGTTTTCCAAAGCTGCATGTGCTCATTTCATACTGTTGAAGTGAGGAGTTTTTCTGCTTGAAGTACAAAAACAATTTCCTAAAGCTCCTAAGCAGGAACACTACTGTTCTTATGATCTGTCATTAGATGAACTGATCAATTTCAGTTGGTAACACCCCTTTTTTCCCTTGGCAAGTGTTTGACAAGTTCTAGAACAGATGCATTTTTCTAGGCTTACACCAACAATTTCATTCCAAATGTCTCCTGAGAGGCATGTACCATACACAGGAATCCATCTCTATCCTTCTCACTTTCACACACTCCAGAAATTAGCATGGACAAGCTCACCATTCTGTGTCTGTTCACCAGCAGGAACAGGGTGTCAGAAGTGGGATCTGAAGGCATCAAATCCCGAGAGGCAATAGCCCCCAGAATTGAGCAAGTTACTCACACTGAGCCCCTTGTGCTCATCACTTCCATGAATTGCCACCTGCTTTCATTTTGGTGAATCTCTTCTTAGACTTCAAGTTTTGCTCTTTTTGCATTTTGAGCTCTCCAACTTTATTTGGGATCTGGAAGGTCTTTGTCGTTTCAGGGGGAAAGTTTTGTCCATTCCAGTTCAAGACTTTATCTTTGGTGAGTACTCAGTTGTTGTCTGGAGCATGGAGTGACAAGATTCTTTTGGGGGGATTGAGCTGTGATCTAGGAATTAGTTTTATTCCTTTTGGAATCTGGGCTAGGACTCTAGCAACTTTATTGGGTTTCCAGGAGAACTAAGGGAAATGGGATCCCAGTCACCTAAATGTTTTGAGGGCAGCCCTCCTTCAGGGACTCCAGCCAGTTTCATGTTTAAAAACTATGGATCTGGCTTCCCTGGTGGCACAGTGGTTAAGAATTCACCTGCCAATGCAGGGGACATGGGTTCGAGCCCTGGTCTAGGAAGATCCCACATGCCATGGAGCAACTAAGCCCATGCATCACAACTACTGAGCCTGTGCTCTAGAGCCAGCAAGCCACAACCACTGAGCCCACATGCCACAACTACTGAAGCCCACGTGCCCTAGAGCCCGTGCTCTGCAACAAGAGAAGCTGCCACAATGAGAAGCCTGTGCACCACAACGAAGAGTAGCCCCTGCTCCCTGCAACTAGAGAAAGCCCACACGCAGCAACAAAGACCCAATGCAGCTAAAAATTAATTAATTAATTAATAATTTTAAAAAAAACTATGGATCCCCCACGTGCACATTTTTAGCTAAGTGGGCTGAACAAACCAAAAGTAATCTGGAATTACAGTGGCCATTATGGGGAACGTTCAATCTCCCTAAACTTGTTTTTCTTAAGATTAAATTGGAGGACTGTGGTTCTAAAATTAAGCAAAATGAATGGCATATTTGTTTTCACTGGTAACTGGAAGCTTCCAAACATGCACAAAACTGTAAAATTGCCTCTTTGCAAGATACCATTTCTAAATTGGCTGAAACAACCAAAAAAAAAAAAAAGTAAAGAAAAAAAGGAGAACAAAATGGCTTCCAAAGCCTTGTGCTTCTTGTGTCCCCGCCTGCCCCCAATTTCTTTGTCTCAGGTAGGGTCTTGTGTGTCTTCCCACTCCCTTTGCCTCAGACTCTGCCCCTAGAAACCATCTTGTGCTCAGGCCCTGCCCCCACCACCACCTTCCTCTCTCCTCCTCCATGAAAACCTGCCTCTTTAAAATGAGAGCCTCTGAAGATCCAAATGCTGACCCTAATTACTGGTTTTAAGTTAACTGGGGCAAACCACTAGGTGAGGAGATCCTGACTCTTGATCAGTGATGCTTTCAAGGAAAGATCTTGAGCAAAAGGGGAAAATGTAGAATTAATTAAGGAGCAGTCCACTAACCTTTGGAGTCACGACAGGCCCATAGGGGGTGCTCTCACACCCACCATGCATGTCAATTACCCCAAACAGGAAGATGCCTCTACCTACTATCTAGCAGGAAGAAGAAAACTTCCCTCCAACCCCACCCCCCAGCAGCCCAGCCAATCAGAGACTGCAGCAGCTCAGCCAATGGGAAGCATCCATGCTTTGCCCCGCCCCCCAGCTCCTCCAATGGACTCTTCCGTTATCACAGGCCCTCCCAACTCCTTCTTTTCCCTATAAAAGCAAGTACCCATTTCTTGTTCTCTGGGTTTGCCTGTGGTCTGTCCTTGTTTGCGTGTTCCGAGTCGAAGTTCCTCCACTATTCCTGAGTAAACTCACTTTTGTTGGTGAAATAACTGGCTGTCATATTATTACAGTTGACAGAGGCTTGAGCTTAGCCTTGAGCTGCACAGGCTCTGATTGCCTTGATGCTGTTACTCTGGTTGATGTGATCAGGTTCCAGGAACTTGGTTTTATCCAGGACAGGAAGCTTCTCATCCTCCCGTGGTTCTGTTATTGCCATGATTCTGCTAGAATGCTGCAGGGCATGGGGGCTGGTGGAGGTGAGGGTAGAGAGTCCGAGTGGCTCCCATTGCGACAGTGGCTTTCTTGTGTCGCCTTAGGTGTTTTTTTCAATGCTAAACTTAATATTTCTTAAAAAAAATCGTTTCAGAAATGAGTGTGAGATGTGGCTTAATTTGAAAGTCTTCTCTTAACTAGTGAAACCTAATTTAATTTCTATTTTTAAAAGGAATAAAAGGGAATAAGAATGTGAAGTGGTTGAAAGGAAACTAGAGTCGGTGTGGATGCCAGGGAATCCCGGTGTGGATGCCCCGCACCGGGTCCCCGTTACACTGTGGGAGCCTCTTTCCTTAACCAGTTCAGTTCTCCTCCTCCCCAGCGGGAACCTGCGGCTCCGTGTCAGGCTCCAGACGCACCTCTGCGGAGAGGGGCCCATGGAAAGTAGCCGGCTGACAGGCACCCGTGGCCTGCAGACATTCTGGCCACGACTACCACGCTGGGTCACTGCAAGAAGGGGTCCTAATCAGGAGGGAGGAGTCATTGCCTCCAGGGGCCGCCCCACGCGAGCCCAGTCACCCCTATAGCCGCGCTCCTCGCGGGACCCCAGCCCCCCACCCCCGGGGGCGCTCTGGGAAGCCAGCACTGGGGCTAGGGCAGCAAGCGAGCGACGGGTGGAGAGAAGCCGCCCCGCCCCGCCTCAAGTTCAAGGAGAGACCACGCCCATCCCTGCTTCCCTCTGATTGGTTGAACGAGAGAAAGGCCGGCGATGATTGGGTGGAGCAGACGCCTCTCGGCGCCCATCCTCCGCCACGGGGCGGGGGCGGACGTGATTGGTGCAGGCATCGGCCCGCCCCGCCCCGCGACGTCACTACCCGGCGTGCCGCGCGCCGCGCTTCCGCTCCGCCCGCTAATGTTTTGGCCGGTCCAAGATGGCGGTGCAAGAGTCCGCGGCTCAGCTCTCCATGACCCTGAAGGTGCAGGAGTACCCGACCCTCAAGGTGGGGTCTGCGGCCGCGGGGCGCCCGCGCCTGGCCGGGCGGCGTCGGGGGGGAGAGGGAGGGGCGGGGCGAAGGCCGGGGCGCGGCGTGGGGCGCCGGGCGGAGGCCGGGGGTCTTGGGGCCGGACTTCCCCGGGGCCGGGGGTCTGGGGGCTGGGCTCCCCGGGGGCCGGACTCTGGAGGCCAGGCTCCCCAGGGGCTGGGGGCCTGTCTCTCTGGGGGCCCGTCCCTTTGGGGGCCGGGGCTGGCGGCCGGGCTCCCCGGGGGCAGGGAACCTGAGGGCCGGGCGGGTGTGGCGTGTGGCCATCCATGCTCCCGCCTGCCTTCGTGACAGGGCGGGGAGCGCGTCTGCCTGGCGCCCCGCTTCTCCCTCCGGAGCCCGATTGTGGCCCCTTCGTCCTATAATACCGTGAACTGCATCAGCGACAGTCCTGGTCGTAGACAGGCTGGTGACTTCGGAGGCTGGGATCTCAGGGCTGTGGGGTCGCGGGCGCCCAGCCTGAGTGCCCCCCGTGACTGGCGGTTGGTGTCCAGCTGTCCTCCCGGAAGCTCGTGTCAGACGGTGTTGATGGATGGCTTCCAGCCTCTAATTAGGGAACCTGTGAGGAGAGACCTCACAACCCATTTGCGGGGCGTCACCAAACCTGAAATACAGCCCTTGCCACTCGGTCGCCAGTTGGGTGACCTTGGATGGTCGCTGAGGCAAGTCGACTTACGCTGGGGTGAAATCGGTGTTCCCGGGAGAGGGGTCGGTGCCAGTTCTTACCTCGTTGGTAGAGGATTCGATGGTGATTGACTACAGTAAAGCACCTGGGAATAAATTCCTTCAACGCTCAAGGTTATAACCTTCCCAGGAGAGCCGCGGCCGAGCCTACGTGCGTCTGAATTCCTTTCCCGGGGGCCACGTCGCATCTCTCCTCCCGGGGGACCCAACATCCCTGTCCACGTCAGTGGTGACAGAGGGTGGGTGCGGTGTGGCCAGGTTGCTGTGAGCTGTGTTCACTTCCTGGGAGACCTCGGGAGGGTCCTCAATGCCTCTGAGGTTGTTTACTCCTGTCAGACGAGCGCGCCGGGGTCGGCTCAGGGTGAAGCGAGGGCTCTGGCTGTGGGAAGGTAGCTGAAGGGAAGGAAGGGAAGCTCTGCTGGCCTGAGCCGGATGCCTGTTTGCTGGACCGCAGGTGGAGGGCGTGCTGTTTTGACACTCCACTCCCGCAAGACCCTGCGGCTCCTAGGCCATGATTCTCTGCTGCCCGAGGCGCCCGACCAAAACAAAGGGGCGTGAGTGGGAACGCTGACTGTGAGCTTTGGTCTCGCTCAGCCCCTGCCAGGCCTGCCGCTTGACTGACAGACAGGAAGGTTCAGAGATGGAAACTGGTGGTGAATGTGGGGAACACCAGACAGGCAGGACCCTCCTCCGAGTCCTCCTCTCTCGTTTCATAATTGTGAGCGGAGTCTGAGTTGCAGACTTAGCAAACGGGCTTTGATTAACGTAGTTAGGCAGATGCTCCTAGAGGTAAAGGGTTTTGGTTTTGGTGTTTTTTTTGGCTGCATTGGGTCTTCGTTGCTGCGCGTGGGCTTTCTCTAGTTGCGGCGAGTAGGGGCTGCTCTTTATTGCGGTGGCTTCTCTTGTTGCAGAGCACGGGCTCTAGGCACGCGGGCTTCAGTAGTTGTGGCTCGCGGGCTCTAGAGCGCAGGCTCAGTAGTTGTGGCTCATGGACTTAGTTGCTCCGTGGCATGTGGGATCTTCCCGGACCAGGGCTCGAACCCGTATCCCCTGCATTGGCAGGCGGATTCTTAACCACTGCACCACCAGGGAAGTCCCAAGAAATATTATAGTATCATTTCAAGTGAGCTTGCCAAATAAAGAAATTTTACTTCTTTTCTGGAATGATTTTAAAAAGAATTTTTGCAAGGTACTCTCTCCATTTTCCCTCACAGATTATTTAGATCCCACAGGATAATTCCTCTGTTCTCTTGACGTGTGTCACTGCTGAGTTAACATTTTTATCAGGAGTAATTCCTACTGGATAATGAGGAAGTTTCACCAGGAACATGGGAAGAGCTGTTGGCTCGGGAGCTGTGCTCTTCATGGTCTGGAGGGAGTCCAGAGGCAGGGGGTGCGGGGAGAGGGGGCGGGGGGACAGGGCAGGGGGCAGGGGGTGAGGGCTGAGGGTGGGCGTTCTGGAAGGCGTAGGTTGTGCTTCTCCAGTCTGAAGGCAGCTTCTTCCGCCGGGTAGCAGGGACGAGAGTGCAGCGGGCAAGTCCCCTTCACACAGGATGGGCTTCCTCCCTGTTGGAGGGCTGGGCAGCCTCCCCACAGCCTCAGGGCTGGTAAACTCTATGCTCTTCTCTCCTGGCAGAGTGGCCAGAGGGTGGAGCGGCCCTGGGCTGCGGCTCCCGGCTCCCAGGGCCTCTGGCAGCCCAGGGCCTCTGACCGGGCCCTCGGGCCCTCTCCCCTCCCCAGCCCCTGCTCCCCCCGGAGCCCCTACTCCCCCCGGGGCGGGGCAGGCCCAAGCCTGTGGGCGTTTGGATGCGTGTTGGCCGCAGGAGCTGCAGGAGCTGCAGGATGCCGAGCAGCAGCCCCGGCCTCGGCCCCCGGATGTGAGGAGCGCGCCGCTGGGTGCCTCTAGCTTCGCCGCCTGTCCTGGCCGGGGGCGCATGTGGTCCCCATGAGAACCGCTGGTCTACACCTCGCCGTGGGGCACTTGTTCTGACCGCAGCGGGCGTGCCCGGGCGCCTTGTGCTCGGCCCCGGCTGGCACCTTTCCCTGCAGTGTGTCGGGTTGTGGGTCGTGCCCCTCAGGCCTCAGGGAAGGAGAAGTGGAAACTAGAGTGCGTGACCCACCATCGTCAACTGGAAACCCTGTTCTAATTATGTTTTTAGAAGTTTTTTCTGATTATAAAAGCAATTTGTGTTTATTCTCCAAATTAATTTGCTGATTATCCCATTAGCTTTTGGGGTTTTTACTTCTGTTTTTTTCCTTTGGATAGCTGAAGGAAAATCATATTTTGGAGGCCTTCTTTGTCACCGTCCAGATCAGGTGGGAGTTCACTCAGCCCAGGGGAGGGACCTGGCATCGGCGCTGGAAACCTGCTTTGGACCCTGACTCCTCCCCTTGAGCTCACCTGGGCCCACCTCTGGGCTTACCTGGAGCCTCATCCTGGCTCCCCAGCCCCTCTCCCAGCTGTCCCCTCCTCATCACATGTGACAGGCTGGGACTGTGGCCCTTGCTCCCAGCTGGGCCTGGAGGCAGATTCTCCTGGGTCTTTGAAAAAATCTGCCGCTTTTAATGTGGTGACGGTCTTGTTGACCAAGTACTGCCCTGCAATTTCAAATCCTGGCTTTGTACTTGTAGAAAGTTTGTGTGCCAGTTACATGCTAAAGTTATAACTTTCAGTGCGGTTTTACAAACTTGGTCTCAGCCGGTCTTGGGGGATCACGTGTTCTCAAGTTTGAGAAACGCTGGTAGCATAAAGCCTTTGGACTTTTGAGACAAGTATCTGATTATGCTGTGTCCCAGGTGGTGGCCGTGGCTGGGCCTAACCTCTTTTTACGTTAGGTTTTGTGATTTCCCGAGTGAGCCAGTCCCTCCCTCAGACGCTGGCCGTCTCTGGTCCGCAGCTGCTTGCATCATGATTGCGTTCTTCTCAGGCTGCAGCCTCGTCACACCTTCAGGGCAGTGTTTGTTCTCAGCTGAAAGAGCCCACATGTGGCCTTGGCTTCCAGAGCCCCACACACCCAGAGCTCGGCTGCGTGCCCCTCTCTGAAGTGTGTGCCTGCCCCGCGCGTCCTCCTGGCTTCGCGCTCCCCTGTCTCTCACTGTCGCTGGAGGGATGTTTGACCACACGAAGGCGACTTGGTGGCGTGTCCTGTCCTAGCGTCCTCCGCGCCGGGCCCTCCGGAGAGACGTGGGTTGACATGAGGGGTCCCTGCTCGCTGCTTGTGTTTTTAAGTATTGTTAGTGTTTTAAGCAGATTTCAAATCTGGAAAAGAAAGGGCTTTCTAATCTCCATTTCTCTGTAAGGGGTGGGCTGTTGGAGCCGGCGCTGACCCCCAGCCCTGGGCAGGTGATGGCAGAGCTGGTGGGGGAGCCGTGTGGCCGCCACACATGCCTCGGCCCCCTGGTTTCCGGCCGGGTCTGTAACAGCCGTGATCACTGAGCACCTGACATCTGCGCTCTTGTAACTCTTGGAACAAACCTGGGAGAGGGGGTCCCCGATGGTGCACGACAGCGGGGCGGCCTCATGGAGAGACGGGTGAGGCCCCGTCCTGGTCACACGCTTGGTGGCAGGAGGCATTAAACTGGGGACACAGGGTTTCAGCGCACTGGTTCGGGGGTAGCCGG
>NC_041220.1:145255090-145259790 GCF_002837175.3 Physeter macrocephalus | reverse complement strand
CAGAGCACGGGCTCTAGGCACGCGGGCTTCAGTAGTTGTGGCTCGCGGGCTCTAGAGCGCAGGCTCAGTAGTTGTGGCTCATGGACTTAGTTGCTCCGTGGCATGTGGGATCTTCCCGGACCAGGGCTCGAACCCGTATCCCCTGCATTGGCAGGCGGATTCTTAACCACTGCACCACCAGGGAAGTCCCAAGAAATATTATAGTATCATTTCAAGTGAGCTTGCCAAATAAAGAAATTTTACTTCTTTTCTGGAATGATTTTAAAAAGTAGAATTTTTGCAAGGTACTCTCTCCATTTTCCCTCACAGATTATTTAGATCCCACAGGATAATTCCTCTGTTCTCTTGACGTGTGTCACTGCTGAGTTAACATTTTTATCAGGAGTAATTCCTACTGGATAATGAGGAAGTTTCACCAGGAACATGGGAAGAGCTGTTGGCTCGGGAGCTGTGCTCTTCATGGTCTGGAGGGAGTCCAGAGGCAGGGGGTGCGGGGAGAGGGGGCGGGGGGACAGGGCAGGGGGCAGGGGGTGAGGGCTGAGGGTGGGCGTTCTGGAAGGCGTAGGTTGTGCTTCTCCAGTCTGAAGGCAGCTTCTTCCGCCGGGTAGCAGGGACGAGAGTGCAGCGGGCAAGTCCCCTTCACACAGGATGGGCTTCCTCCCTGTTGGAGGGCTGGGCAGCCTCCCCACAGCCTCAGGGCTGGTAAACTCTATGCTCTTCTCTCCTGGCAGAGTGGCCAGAGGGTGGAGCGGCCCTGGGCTGCGGCTCCCGGCTCCCAGGGCCTCTGGCAGCCCAGGGCCTCTGACCGGGCCCTCGGGCCCTCTCCCCTCCCCAGCCCCTGCTCCCCCCGGAGCCCCTACTCCCCCCGGGGCGGGGCAGGCCCAAGCCTGTGGGCGTTTGGATGCGTGTTGGCCGCAGGAGCTGCAGGAGCTGCAGGATGCCGAGCAGCAGCCCCGGCCTCGGCCCCCGGATGTGAGGAGCGCGCCGCTGGGTGCCTCTAGCTTCGCCGCCTGTCCTGGCCGGGGGCGCATGTGGTCCCCATGAGAACCGCTGGTCTACACCTCGCCGTGGGGCACTTGTTCTGACCGCAGCGGGCGTGCCCGGGCGCCTTGTGCTCGGCCCCGGCTGGCACCTTTCCCTGCAGTGTGTCGGGTTGTGGGTCGTGCCCCTCAGGCCTCAGGGAAGGAGAAGTGGAAACTAGAGTGCGTGACCCACCATCGTCAACTGGAAACCCTGTTCTAATTATGTTTTTAGAAGTTTTTTCTGATTATAAAAGCAATTTGTGTTTATTCTCCAAATTAATTTGCTGATTATCCCATTAGCTTTTGGGGTTTTTACTTCTGTTTTTTTCCTTTGGATAGCTGAAGGAAAATCATATTTTGGAGGCCTTCTTTGTCACCGTCCAGATCAGGTGGGAGTTCACTCAGCCCAGGGGAGGGACCTGGCATCGGCGCTGGAAACCTGCTTTGGACCCTGACTCCTCCCCTTGAGCTCACCTGGGCCCACCTCTGGGCTTACCTGGAGCCTCATCCTGGCTCCCCAGCCCCTCTCCCAGCTGTCCCCTCCTCATCACATGTGACAGGCTGGGACTGTGGCCCTTGCTCCCAGCTGGGCCTGGAGGCAGATTCTCCTGGGTCTTTGAAAAAATCTGCCGCTTTTAATGTGGTGACGGTCTTGTTGACCAAGTACTGCCCTGCAATTTCAAATCCTGGCTTTGTACTTGTAGAAAGTTTGTGTGCCAGTTACATGCTAAAGTTATAACTTTCAGTGCGGTTTTACAAACTTGGTCTCAGCCGGTCTTGGGGGATCACGTGTTCTCAAGTTTGAGAAACGCTGGTAGCATAAAGCCTTTGGACTTTTGAGACAAGTATCTGATTATGCTGTGTCCCAGGTGGTGGCCGTGGCTGGGCCTAACCTCTTTTTACGTTAGGTTTTGTGATTTCCCGAGTGAGCCAGTCCCTCCCTCAGACGCTGGCCGTCTCTGGTCCGCAGCTGCTTGCATCATGATTGCGTTCTTCTCAGGCTGCAGCCTCGTCACACCTTCAGGGCAGTGTTTGTTCTCAGCTGAAAGAGCCCACATGTGGCCTTGGCTTCCAGAGCCCCACACACCCAGAGCTCGGCTGCGTGCCCCTCTCTGAAGTGTGTGCCTGCCCCGCGCGTCCTCCTGGCTTCGCGCTCCCCTGTCTCTCACTGTCGCTGGAGGGATGTTTGACCACACGAAGGCGACTTGGTGGCGTGTCCTGTCCTAGCGTCCTCCGCGCCGGGCCCTCCGGAGAGACGTGGGTTGACATGAGGGGTCCCTGCTCGCTGCTTGTGTTTTTAAGTATTGTTAGTGTTTTAAGCAGATTTCAAATCTGGAAAAGAAAGGGCTTTCTAATCTCCATTTCTCTGTAAGGGGTGGGCTGTTGGAGCCGGCGCTGACCCCCAGCCCTGGGCAGGTGATGGCAGAGCTGGTGGGGGAGCCGTGTGGCCGCCACACATGCCTCGGCCCCCTGGTTTCCGGCCGGGTCTGTAACAGCCGTGATCACTGAGCACCTGACATCTGCGCTCTTGTAACTCTTGGAACAAACCTGGGAGAGGGGGTCCCCGATGGTGCACGACAGCGGGGCGGCCTCATGGAGAGACGGGTGAGGCCCCGTCCTGGTCACACGCTTGGTGGCAGGAGGCATTAAACTGGGGACACAGGGTTTCAGCGCACTGGTTCGGGGGTAGCCGGAGAGGCGTGTTTCGGGGAGGAGCCATGTGGGCTGAGTTTTAAGTCTTGGCAACCCTGACACCGAAGGCTCACGGCCCCACTGGAGTGAGGCAGCTTGGACATCTCCAGAGCCCTGCAAAGGGGGCAGGGGCCACTGAGTGCCTGGCTGGCGACACGGGCCAGGGGGCGGGGACGGGGCGGGGCTGGGCGGGGCGGGAAGAGGCCTCGGGCAGGCTGAGGCGGGATGTTTGACGCTCACCCGAACCTGGCCAAGCAGTTTCCGCCGGGGTAACAGTTGGTTATTTTCAGGTGTACGTTTTTTACAACCTTTTGAAAACCAGAAATATTCACTGTTTCAATCACTACTAACCAATAGTTAACAATAAAACATTGCTGAGTAGTTTGATAACTGGACTATCGCGCAGAATGTGGCCGAGGGGAGAAAGCCTCCAGCTGGGTCGATGACCTCACTGTCCACAGAGCCAGCCCTCCGCTGCCGCCACACGCAGCCCCGGGACCTGGCCTCGCCCCCTTTCCCATCATGCCAGCGGCCCCCCTGCCCTGCCCCATCTGAGCCAGACCTCCGCCGGCTCCCCGCCCCATCCTGTGTCCCTCCCAGGTCTCTGCACGTGGGAGTCGGCATCCTAGCGCTCCACCAGCCGGCTGGGCCAGGGCACTGCCGACGTGTCGTTGCCCACGTGGCCCCAGGCCACCGCCCTGAGCCGGCTCCGGCCCTGCGGCCCCTGCGCTCTGGCCCTCGCCCTGGTGTTTTCTTTCTGGCTTCGGTCACCCTCTGGCGCTTTTTCTGTCAGATGCCCCCTTGGGACGCTAGTCCTCAGTGAGGGGCCGTGTCTGGGCGGTTGTTGCCCTTCCAGCGCCTGGAAGAGCTCCTGGCCCGTGGGGGGCACCGGCGGTAGCTGTTGGCCGAGCGAGCGTCTCCTCTGTCTGGGGGGAAATCCCTTAAACATTCCCATCTCACTCTTGTCCACGAGCGGTATTCCGGGTGTGGCAGCCTTCGGAGTTTCCTTTCTCACCCCCAACCCCGGCCCGCACCCCCCTCTCCTGCCTTCAAGGCTCAGCTGCCGGGAAGGAGTGTCTGGGCCCTGCCCCTCTGTCCACTCACTGTGTGCATGCCGTGACCTTCTAGGGGGCAACTGGACAGCATTCTCGGGGCACCCCCTTCGAGATGGCCACCTCCTGGTCTCATGAGCGGCCTCCGGGCTGGTTTGCCCCATCACTCCCTGGCAGGCTTCTGGCCAGGGTCTCCAGGTGACCCCATGGTGCTGCCTGAGCCCCTGACGGCGTCTGGTGCTCGCCCCCGCCTCTCACCACGTGCGCCACAGGCTGCCCTTCCTTCCCGGCGTAGGGTCCCAGGCGGCTCCCTTGACGCCACCCATGCCTGGCTCCTCCCAGGCTCACAGCCGCCCCTCACCCTCCTTGTTGGGACTGCTCACTACCGTGGTGACCTTGTTTGAGGACCCCCGTGTGTGCCGACGACTCGCAGCTGGATCCCCTCGCCAACCCCGGAGCCGTGGACCCGGGGGCCTGTCACATGTCCCCCCTTGGGTCTGTAAGGTGTCTCAGCATGGGGAGGCCTGAGCTCGTTGTCTTACCCAACTCCTCCGCAAACCCGCTCCCCCATCTTCCTGGTCGCCATGGGGGACAGCGCTTCCATCCCGTTTGGCTCGGGCTGGAACCTTGGAGCCAGCCTTGACCCCTCCGTTCTCAGAGCTCACATCCAGCCTGTCCTCACATCCTTTTCACTCTGCCACCGTGGCCTAAACCAGTCCCTCTCCGGGTTGTTGAAGGAGCCCCCAGCTGTCCCCAGCGCTGCCCGTGGTTCTCCCTGGCAGCCTCCCGTCTTACTCGCGGTAAAGTCCAAGGTTGTTAAGAGTGGCCCTCCAGGGCCTCATGACTTGGCCCCCTCTTCCTCCTCCCCCTCCTCCCCTCCCCCTCCTCCCCTCCCCCTCCTCCCCTCCCCCTCCTCCCCTCCCCCTCCTCCTCC
>NC_041220.1:145242722-145254645 GCF_002837175.3 Physeter macrocephalus | reverse complement strand
TCCCCCTCCTCCTCCCCCTCCTCCACTCCTTTGGACACTGAACCACAGTGGCCTCCCCGCTGCTACAGGATGTGCCAGCATGGGGGGGCCTCAGAGTCTTTGCTCTTGTTTACTTTGTCCAGAATCCTTTCCCCCAGGTGTCAGTCTGGCTTATTCCCTCACCTTCCCTGGTCTCTTCTCAGGTATCACCTTCTCAGTGCGACCACCTTATTTAGACTGGGAGTCCCACCATCCCCTCTTCTGCTCTGTTTTTCTCCTTAGCTGCCGCTGCCATTTGACTTAACTGTGTTTTGCTTCTTTGTTTCTAACCACTGGGATTATAAGCTCTTTGGAGGGAATAGAAGAAATAACTCTTCAAATAACAGATGAATTATTAAATATTATTTTGGCAATTCTATCCAAAGAAGTAAGATTGAAACAAGTAAATGTAACTATTAGAACGAATGAGACAGAATATGTTTATGTACCCAGAAACACAAACTAACCAGAAAATGACTGCAATTAATTAGAAAGGTCAACGCAGTAACTGGGTACATGAGAAATAGACAAAAGTCAGTCACTATTCTGCATCCCAGCAATACCCAGTAGAACATCTCCTGGGGAAATGCCAGGAAGAGTAAAACGTTAGGGTGACTGCAGCACACCAGCAGAGTGGGCGCCAGTGGAGGCGCCGGGGCTGGCAGCAGCAGAGGTGCTGGGTTTCTGTTTGAAGATGCTAACAGTAGCTGTAAAGCTACCATCTGACTTCTCTGTGTGCTTGATCAGACCTTTCTTATTTATCATGAGGGAAGCTCCAAGAAGGGTGTCTCTGCTGGACACCAGGGTCTGGTATGAAACTGCGAAAGTAACAGCCTTGTTGCAAAGTTGCTGGCTTTGGTTATATGTTGTATGGAAAAGGTGAGACAGCGTTTCCCTGGTGTTATGCGTACCGTGGGCACTGGTGCCTGCTCGGGCTCTGTGTGTCGTGTTTGGTCAGTGAGCCGTCCCGGGCCTGGAGACGCTCACGTGGAGGCCTGCTGCCAGGCTGCCTTGTGTGCACGCCGGCTAACTCAGCATTTGCAGCGTGTACTGTTTTACCCGTACTGCCCTTGCTGAGATGGACCAGTGGCATGCAGAGATGCCTGTGAGTAACCAGCAGTCGCGGATGAGAGGACCCTGCCCCCAGGAGGGAGAATATGGAGGTGCTGACAGTGCCCTTCCCCCCTCCAGCTTTGTCAGCACTTGATGGAGTGAAAAGTCCATCTCATCACATCCCCCTAGAGGTGGACCAGCAACATGTCACTTTTCAAGAAGCCTATTTGAAAGAGGGGGTTTGAAGCACTCCTGTCCTTCGTGAGCCTCCCTCAGGTGTGTGCTGTGCCGGGGGAGGTCAGCCCAGGAGAGCGTGGAGCCCCTGTGGTTCGTGAGACTCCCGTGCCACACGCCGGAACACGAGGCACAGCTCTCCAGGCCAGGCAGCGACGTCTGCTGCCATTTAGGGCGCAGTCCAACACTGTACAAGATGTTGTTAGCTTTGTGATAAATATTTAGAAACCTCTTCTGAGGTTTCTTAATTGTGAAAGATAAAAGGCCTCATGCCATTGGGGAAATACTTCCTTCCTGTGCTGGTAAAAATGGCTGAAAACATGAGAACAAACTAAAATGCATCTCTTTGTCAGCAAATACTGTGAGAAAACCCACAGCAAACACTGGAGAAGGTTTGAAGAAACACGTACCAAAGCAAATGGCACGGTGTGGGAGGGCTGCTGTGGAGCTGGGTGAGAGTACAGATGTTTCATACAGGTCTCAGTTAGGGTGTTTGCCAGATTCTGCTTCAGTTATGAAAACAGGAAGGATTACTTTTTGTGAGCCACTGAAGGGGAAAGAGGTACTGGAGGAAATATAATTTAACATTCATCTAATTAAATGGAGAAATTCTATGATCTTAAAAACTGTAGTGAAACAAATTACCAAGGAAACATTAAGTAGATGTGATTAATACAAATTTAATTTTTTGGTATAACCAGATAAGATAAAACCAGAATTTAAAAGAAAGTAACAAACCTTAAAAAAATCCACCAAATGTGAACCATAAAAATCTGGTTCAAATTGATGAGAAAGTTCCAATACCCTCTTCTTTGTTGAGTATTGGGTGAGGAATACAAACAGAAAATATGTAGAAGGAAAAATGTGTTGAGTTGAACCGCATAAAATCACCCTTTTGTAAAAATGATGGCTGAATAGCCTATACCATGTAAAAAGATTAAAAAAAAAAAAAACTTCCCATAAAGAAAAACCCAGGACATGATGGCTTCACTGGTGAATTCTATTAAATGTTTAAAAAAGAGTTAACATTGCTCTCTCACAAACAGCCAAAAAAATGGAAGCGGAAGGATGTTTCCCAGCTTGTTCTGTGAGGTCAGTTTTACCTCGATACCAAAACCAGACAAACAATACCACAAGAAAACTCCACACCAGTCCTTATGAATGAATATGGGTGCTAAAATCCCCAACAGCACGCCAGCAGACTGACTCTGGCAACATATGAAAAGGATTGTGTACCATGACTAAGTGGGATTTACCCCAGGAACGCAAGGTTGGTTCAACATGTAAAAGTCGACGTAATGCCATACTAATATTATAAAGGACAAAAACCACATGACCACCTCAACAGACACAGATAAAAACACTTGACAAAATCCATCACCCTTTCATGATAAAAACACTCAACAAACTAGGAATAGGAGAGAACTTCCTCTACTTGATAAAGGGCATCTCTGAGAAAACCACAGCCGACATCATGCTTAGTGGTGAAACACCAAAAACTTTCCCCTAAGATCAGCAAAAAGACAAGGATGTCCATTCACCATTTCCATTCAGCATTGTCCTGGAGGTTCCAATTGGGGCAGTTGGGCGAGAAAAATAAATAGCAGGCATTCAAATTGGAAAGGAAGAAGTAAAACTCAATTTGCAGATGAAATCATCTTGTGTATGGAAAGTCCTAAGGAATACACACGTACACACACACACAAACCTGTTAGAACTAATAATCTGGTTCAGCAAGGTTGCAGGATACAAGATCAGTTTATATAATAGAAATAATTTGTATTTCTGTATCTTAGAGATGAACAGTGAAAAGGGAAATGAAGAAAAGAGTTTTATTTACAATAACACTGATAAATTGGATTTCATTAAAGGGAAGAAGCTTGTGTTTCAAAGGTATGCTGTTAAGAAAGTGAAGACTACTCAGAACAGAGAGAAAATATTTGCAGATCATTTTTGATAAGGATCTAGCATCCAGAATATGTAAAGAACTCTTACAGTTCAATAATATAAAGACAAATAACCCGATGTAAAAACGAGCAAATGGTTTGAGGAGACTCCTCTGAAGAATAGATACAAATGGCTAATGAGCATGAGAGGAGATGCACGACATCATTCATCATTAGTGAAATAACGAAACCATGATGAGGCGCTGCTTTATACCCATGGGAATGACTGTGATCAGAAAGATGGACAGTAACAAGTGTTGGATGAGGGTGTGGAGAACTAAAATCCTGATAGATTTCTCTGAGGAATGCAAAATGGTGCAGCCACGGTGGAAAGCAGTCTGGTAGTTCTTCAGAAAGTTACACAGAGTTACCATATGACCCAGCAGTTCCACTCCTAGATAATCTACCCAGGAGAAGTGAAAACATGCCCGTACAAAAACCTGTGCAGGAATTTATAGCCTTATTATTCATAATGGCTCCAAAGTGGAAGCAACTAAAATGTCCATCAACTTATGAGTGCATAAACAAATGTGGTATTCGCATCATGGAATACTATTCAGCCATAAAAAGGAATGAAGTACATGCTGCATCATGGATGAGCCTTGGAAACATTATGCTAAGTTAAAAAAAAGCCAGACACAAAAGGCCACAGAATGTATGATTCCATTGATATGAAATGTCCAGAATAGGCAGGTCCATTCAAGTAGACAGTAGATTAGTGGCTGCCTGCCCGGCTATGGGAGTACTTCTGTAGGCAGCGGGTTTCTTTTTGGGGTGATGAAAATGTTCTGGAAGTAGATGATGCTGATGGTTGCACAGCCTTGTGATTGTACTAAATACCACTAAGTTGTATACTTGAATTAAAAGGGTGAATTGTGTAGTATCTGAATTATATCTCAATTAGAAATTGGTAAAATAAAAAGTGATGCAGGGGGACTTCCTTGGTGGCACAGTGGTTAAGAATCCGCCTGTCAATGCAGGGGACACGGGTTCGAGCCCTTGTCCGGGAATATCCCACATGCCACGGAGCAACTAAGCTCGTGCGCCACAACTACTGAGCCTGCACTCCAGAGCCCGCGAGCCACAGCTACTGAAGCCCACGTGCCTAGAGCCCGTGCTCCGCAACAAGAGAAGCCACCGCAGCGAGAAGCCTGCGCACCGCATGAAGAGTAGCCCCCGCTCGCCGCAACTAGAGAAAGACCACACGCAGCAATGAAGAACCGATGCAGCCAAAAATAAATTACAAAAAGGGGGGAGGTGGTTTGAAAAAAAAAAAAAGTGGTGCAGCTTACCTTAAATTATCTTTCAAAGGGCGAAAGTTTTAGTTTTGATAAAGACTAATTTACTGATTCCTCTTTTACAGTTAGTGCATTCTGTATACCTGCAAGAAATCTTTGCCTATTTCAAGGTTGTGAAGATTTTCTCCTATGGTTTTTTTTTTTTTTTTTTTTCGGTATGCGGGCCTCTCACTGCTGCGGCCTCTCCCGCTGCGGAGCGCAGGCCCCGGACGCGCAGGCCCAGCGGCCATGGCTCACGGGCCCAGCAGCTCCGCGGCATGTGGGATCCTCCCGAACCGGGGCACGAACCCGTGTCCCCTGCATCGGCAGGCGGACTCCCAACCACTGCGCCACCAGGGAAGCCCCTCTCCTATGTTTACGTTGAGGATTTTTACAGTTTCAGCTTTTATGTTGAGGTCTGTGGTCCATTTCAAGGGAATCTGTGCAGATTGTATGAGGCACAGGTTGAGGTTTGTCCTTTTCCCACGTGGGGTCCAGTCCCGGCACCTCTGTTGCGGGGACAGCTGGTCTTCTCTGCCCTGAATTGCCCCGTCTCTTTGGTTGGCCACACGGACCGTGCACGTGGGTCCGTCCCCCGGGTCTCCCACCGTCCTTGGTCTCTGTGCCTTCCTGGACCAGTGCTTTGAATCAGGCTCCATTGCCCGTATGTTACCAAAATCATTCAGGATATTTTTTTATCGAGGTAAAAAAGCAAATGCACCATCTCCATCATTTCTGAGTGTCTAGCAGTGCTGTATCGTGCTCAGATCTCTAGGACTCTCTTAAGTCAGCTCGGGCCACTCTGACAGAACGCCCCACAGCACACACTGTGCCTCCCGTGCCTGGAGGTGGAGTCCCAGAGTTGGGGCTGGCACCCCCCAGCACAGCGGCTTCCTGTTCCCGCCGGGGGCGTCCCGAGGGGCGCGCTGCTCTCCTCGTGGCTGTGACTGGCGTTCCCCCGAGCGTCAGTGGTGCTGAGCGCCTGCCCACGCGTGTCGGGGCCGCGTCTCTTCTCCGGAGAAGCGTCCGTTCAAGTCCGTGGCCCATCTCTCCGTTGGGTTGTTTGTCTCTCCGTCGTGGAGCTGTCGGGGTTCCTTATGAAGCCTGGATAGTAACCTTTATCAGGTGTGTGGTCTGCAAACATCTCTTCCTGTTCCCGGTCTGCTGTTGCACTCTGATGATTGTTTCCTTTGCTTTGCAGAAGTTTTAAAGTTTAGTGTAGTCCCATTTGTTACCCTTGTTTTTATTGCCTGTGCTTTTAGGAATGTATTAAAGAACGCATAGTTTTTCTCCTGGTCTGGCTCTTTGTTGGTTTCCCCCCTCACTGCCGTTTCTCATATCTCTGTGATTTTGTTGTCTCACCGAGGACTGTCTCTGAGTAATTTTCCTCCCAGAAGGGGTTTGGCTGCTAAGGGGTTTGGAGCCTTGCCTGTCTGAAAGCATCTCAATTTTGCCTCGTTCTCAGTGATACTTTGGCATGGTTTAGACTCTTCAGCATTTCTGAAATTCCACCCCTTCTTTTGGCAAAAGCCCCTTGGGAAGGAGCCTGTGGAGCGGTCGGTGACAGAACAGCAGGGGACAGTTGGGGAAAGGCGGGAGAGGCAAGGCCTGGGCAGCCCAGTGTCCCCGGGAAGGACGTCGATTCCAGGCGCTCCTGTAGGAGGAGAGTGGTCGAGCTCAGAGGGGGACACGGGCAGCAGAGGGTCGGACCCGAAAGCTCAGCCCTGCAGAGCGCGTGGCCCAGCTGGCGTGGGCCCCGAGCACGTGGGCCGGTGGTCTGGGGCGTGGGAGGATGGCCAGGGCCAGGAGAGGCGTGGGGCTGGTGCGGGTGCAGGGGAGGCCTCTGGGGGACGGGAGTGTCCGGAGCCGTCAGGAGCTTGGGTGGGGCGGGATGTGGGCCACGTGCGGGGGCAGCACCCTCGCTGCCACCAGCACCACCGGCCGGGCCGTGCCATGGTTCCATTCCCACACCGTGGACGTATGCCAGATCCTGAGTCAGCTTCTTTCCTCAGAAGAGAAATAGGTAAGCTTGACTAGTAAGCTTGAGTGGATCCAGTAAGCTTGACTGGATCCTGACGATGGACCGAGGATGAATGTGAGAGCACCACCGGCATCTTTTTTGGGTAAGAGTTGCAAGTGGCTCCCCAGCCCGCGGAGCTTTCCTTGGAATCCCCCTGCCTCGCTGATGCGCACGGGTGTGCCGGGGGGTGCCCGGCTCGGGCGGGCTCTCTGGCCCGGGACAGGGACCCGCGGACTCCTGGCCCGTGATCGCACCCATGCCTGTGCAGGCATGTGACTCTTTTCTTCTGTGTCATGGTTGTTTTGATTATATTTATTGGAATAGAATTTTAACGTCTGGATGTGATAATAAAAAACAACTTAGGAGCTTTTGTTTATTGTGCAGCGTGGGATTTGTTCAATTTGTTTTCTAGTAATTCCACTTTGTTTTCTTTTATGAACGCATCGGTCCAGCTCAGATTACAAATACACAATGTGTTCACGCAGACGGCCTGCGGGACCCGGGCAGGCTGCCTCCGCTCCTGGCCCCAGGTCCTGAGGGCACAGCCTGTGACCCACTTCCCAGTCGTTCTGGAACTGAGTGCTCACTCTTTCGAGCAGTAGAATCAACGCCTACACTCACTTGGATTTAACAGCCGGGGAGGGAGTTTGCGGTCCTCATCGACACCCCACCAGCCCTGACCTCAGGCCGCCTGCGGCCTCTCTCCCTGTCTGCGCACCATGGAGGCTGCCTGGGGGGGTCGTCGGGTCAGGACGGTGGTGTTGGGGGGCAAACCGAAGGCAGCTGAGGACCCTGGTGCATCTTCCCCAGTGCCGGTGCCACCCAAACTTGGGGTTGCTCTACGTGCCGCTCCCATTGCAGAGACCCATCCCCCCCCAGTCCTGGTCGTGGAGACCACGGGTGGTGGTTGAAGGCTGGGTCAGGCCTCCACCCTCCAGAAATCCCATCCTGTGGCGGGACACACCCTCCACAGGAGCTGGGGGGGGGATCCTTCACCACATGTGGTTTGCTGTCTGCCACGAGCCTGGCACCGTGTTGGGTGCTGTACGCAGTGGTCACTTCCTGACCAAGTGGACACCGAAGGAGCCCCTCCGTTTTTTCTTACAGGAAGTACTGAGTCCAGAGGAGGCAGCCAGTGTAGGGGGTGGACCACAGAGACCCAGTCCGGTGGCCCGTGCAGGGGTCCCACGCCGCCCACCAGCAGCAGGTGGCCCCGCATGTCCTTGTGAGGCCGTCTCCCGTGTCCCGCTGGGCTTGGTCTCTTAGCTCGGTTGTGCTTTGATAGCCACCCCACAGCAGGTCATCAGCGAGCCCAAGTCCCAGCGGGGTGATCAACCCTGGCCGAGCCCGCGCCGTCACACGTGGCAGCTGTGGCTCGGCTCGTGGCATTCTGCCCCTCAGACTACTGCTGAGACCCAAGGCACATGGACAGGCATGTCTGCGCACTGCCGAGTGCAAGTGGTAGCTGAGGGCAAGGACAGTGCTGGCCTTGCTGGGTCCCCGGCAAAGAGTCCTGCTGTGGTGGCCCCTCCGTGGCTGGAGCCTGGCCCTGCCTGTCTCTGCCATCACCCCAGGGTCCCTGCTGCTGGGAAGCCCAGGCTCTGAGCCAGGCCCGGGTCTCCTCCCTGCCAGGCACGGTACCTGGCACACGGCTGGTGCCTAGCAAGTGTCGGTGGAGCCGGCAGTGCCCCGGGAGTGGGTGCCTCCCTGCTGGGCAGGCCTGAAGACGAAGCGCTCACAGGGGCGCTTTGTGGCAGCCACCGCAGAATCCCACGCAGACCCGCTGTGTGAGCAGGGAGTGCTGGCAGCGAGTCCCTGTCTTCAGTGGGTTTCCCTCGGGGTCCCCGAGGGTAGAGCAGGCTCTACCCTGCCTGCTGCGCTGTGATGACCTTGGGGACTGATGAGTGTGTGAACAGCAGTTCTCCAGACTTTTCAGTGATGCTTCGTGGGTTTTCTATCTTGCCGTGCTCTGGAGGGAATGGGCATTTTTTAAATAACTCGGGGGAATGGGCGTCCTCTCGTTGAGATCAGCTAAATGTGTGCCTGTGACCTCCCATGGGTGCTGATGCCGTCACCTTCCTAACCCTGAGGTGCACCTGAGGTGCTGCTTTCTGTCCGGCCTCAACCTGGTGCCCGCCAGGCTCGTCAGCATCTCTGCTGCACATCGTGGGCTTTCACGTCCAGTCGATTAAAGCCCCCAGTACTGCTCTCCTTTTTGGTCATTTCCTTAACTGTGTTATTCTAGATGAACTTGGTGATCTTTCTGTCCGCTGACTTGTGGGGGTTTCTGGGAAGAGTGGAGGCTGCACTACATCTTAGATGTGGGTCAGGGTGCATCTCAGCCTTTGTGTCCTTGTCTAGGAACACAGGTGACCCTCGCTCACACGGGCCTTTTGTGGGGCTCGGGCAGGTTTTAGAGGAGATGCATTTTTAGAGAACGAGAAGTCGAAGCCTCTTGCCTCAAAAAGTGCCACGAAGGAGGCCCGCACATCCCGTGTGGACGATGGGTGGCGCCCACCCACCGACAGTGTGGACTCAGTGGCCTTCTATCTTCTGCAGGTGCCCTACGAAACACTGAACAAGCGCTTCCGTGCCGCACAGAAGAACATTGACCGGGAGACGAGCCACGTCACCATGGTAGTGGCTGAGCTGGAGAAGACCCTGAGCAGCTGTCCAGCCGTGGACTCTGTGGTCAGCCTCCTGGATGGTGTGGTGGAGAAGCTCAGTGTCCTCAAGAGGAAGGTCAGTGCTGCTTCCGGGCCGTGCTGCCTGCCCTGCCCCCAGGCTGCATGCACCCCATGGGCGCACCCTTCACCCAGTTGTCCTGAGAAGGGGCCGCCTCCTGGGGGAGCTGCAGTGGCCGGGGAGCTGCGGTGGAGGGGCCCCCCTCCCCTGCTGTCTGCGTTCTGGAGTCTGCCAGCTGTAAGGCTGGCTTCCCGACCCACATTCCTGTTCCTGTAGGGCCAGGTTATCCTGACTCCAGATGTCCCAGGGAGCCCAGGTGGGGGAGGCCAGGATGGGTAGTAGATTGATTTATTATTTTCACAATTTCACCTCAAAACAGCACATAGGGTATCTTGTTTCTGGGAATGGTAGGTGTGCCCACTGATAGGCCCTAAAAAGTGAGATAAGATATTTGAAAACATTTTATTCACCAGAATTGGAGAGCAGGGGTCAGGGGGGCTAGAAGGCAAGGGACCCCTGCTGCCTAGAGAGAGCTCCCAGCAAGGGCCTCGCTGGCCAGTGACTCAGGGCCATTAGAGTGGGGGGCCTGATGTCAGGACCCAGCAGCACTACACCTCAGGTGAGGGTGCCCAGAAGTGGCCTTGCCGGGAGAAACACTGCCGCCCACCCCCTCCTTCAGCCTGGTCTGAGTGGTCCCAGCGGGTGCTGCCTCCAGGCTCCAGGTAGAGTAAATGCAGTTCTCTTGAGTGGAGGATGCCTTCCATCTGAGCATCAGATTGTTCAACTACAGTAACCAGGACAGGTACACAAGACACCACGGCTGCGACACAGCAGGAATAGAAAGAGATCCGCACAGACTTCAGGTACAGAAACTATCAAATACCATACTTTACTGTGCTTAAAGGATGAAAAAATAGCTTGAAAATAATCTGCAGGGAATAGAAAGTATGTCATTTAAAGTTAAAAAGAACCAAGTTAAAATAAAAGAAGTGAAAAATAGCAAACGAAAAACTCAAATGTTTGCTTACAGCAAACATTTTAACACTTAACAATCAGACCAAGCTAAAGAGAGAGTGAGTGAGCTGGAAGGTGGGTCTGAGGAAATTACCTAGAATTCAGCACAGGGATGAAAAGATAAGAGCACATGAGAGGGTGAGAGATTAGAGAGCAGGGACTGCAGTGGGCCGGAGTCCAGGAGAGGTGGGCGGGAGCAGAGGTGTGCGGGGAGAACGACGGGGAGACCTAAACAGGGTAAATAAAAGTAAACATAGCTAGGATTTTCACATAGTGAGGCTGAAGAAAAGGGAGACAGAAAAATCTTAAAAGCAGACAGAGGAAAATCCGCTTGTCAGGGAGCAGCAAATATCCTGACAGCTGACTTCTTGATGGCAGTTGGAAGCCAAACCATAGTGGAATGTGCTAGAAGGAAACAAGGGCCGACCAGAATTCTGGACCTGCTGTCCAGTGCGTAGCCACCAGCCACCTGTGCCCACTAACATTTAAATGGAATAAAATCAAGAATTCACTGCTGGGGTTGCACGAGCTACACTTCAGGTGGTTGACAGTGGCTGCTATGTGACGCACAGCCGTAGAACACATCCACCTGGCTGTCTTAATTTTGAGCAAAATTGCCTTTAAGGGAAAGTATTATAAAAGATAGAAAGTCACGTTATGATGACAAGTAGTTTCATTAACCAAGAAGCTATGACAAATTTAAAGTTCTACGCCTCTGGCAGCATAGCCCCAGCGTATGTAAAGCAGTAACATCCCTGAGGAGGTGGACAGACCCTGCCGTCCCCTCGGTAGCAGCAGCCCCTCACACTCTTGCTGCTTGTGGCCCTGGGCCCCAGCTCCCCTCTGACCTCCCTGCCTCCGGGTCCTCGGCGGTCGGGGTGGGGTGCCCGGTCGCCGCCCGTCCTGAGCGCCCCCTCTGTCCGCGTGTCACAGGCGGTGGAGTCCATCCAGGCAGAGGATGAGAGCGCCAAGCTGTGCAAGCGCAGGATCGAGCACCTCAAGGAGCACAGCAGTGGCCAGCCCGCGGCGGCCAGCGTGTGGAAGAGGAAGCGCATGGACCGCATGATGGTGGAGCACCTGCTGCGCTGCGGCTACTACAACACGGCTGTGAAGCTGGCGCGCCAGAGTGGCGTCGAGGTGGGCGCGGGGCTGCGGGTCTCCGGGCAACGGGCTTCCCAGCCCTTCGTGGAGGCTCCACTCGGCCATTCGTGCGTCCTCCCGCCCGTGACGGCTCTAGGGGGGCGTCGCCCCTGCCGCAGTGGTTTGCACGCGTTCCGAGGGTCCCTCCCCCCACTGCTGCCCGCTTTCCTGCCGCCAGGCGCGTCCCGTGACCGTTCTCCTGGGGGTGACGCCTTTCTCTGGGGTTAGGCACGTTTTCCATCTGTCCGTGTGTGGTGGCCCCGGGGGTACAGGTGTGGAAGTACTCGATACCCTAGGCTGCTGGCCGGTGGCGAAGGGGGCTGTCACCACCCCCCGCCGGGCCTCTGCAGGTCGGCCTGCACCTTTCTCTGGCCTTCGGGGCAGTGTGGCTGGGGGCAGTGGTACCCTGGTGTCCCGAGGGCAGCCTTCACTGGGGGGGGGGGGGCGGGCGGCAAGGAACAGTCGCTCGGGCTGCTCAGACCAGGGTGCGTGGCCACCCGACCCTGTCCGCGTCCTGTGTTGACCAGGGCCTCTGG
>NC_041220.1:145225831-145242544 GCF_002837175.3 Physeter macrocephalus | reverse complement strand
CAGCCTTCACTGGGGGGGGGGGGGGCGGGCGGCAAGGAACAGTCGCTCGGGCTGCTCAGACCAGAGTGCGTGGCCACCCGACCCTGTCCGCGTCCTGTGTTGACCAGAGCCTCTGGCGGCAGAATCCGTGTGGATGGCAGTGTCTCCCTCGTCTCCACATGGGGTCCGGTCTCAGCCCGCTCCTCTGCCACACGCTCGGGACCCACTGGTTCCGCCCCTCCTCTCTTAAGTTCTCAGTCTGAGCACTGCTGGCCGCCTGGGGCCCACCTGCCCCCCCCCCCCCGCCAGTCCCATCCCCTGGCATGGCTTAAATGTCACCTGTGTGTGCGTGGCTCCCACCCTGGGTCGAGGGGCTCAGCCCTAGTGGCTTGAAACCCCAGCATGAGGCCCTGCCCCCTGTCCCAGCAGGGGGCCTTGGGTCCCTGACAGCATCGTGCTGTCATCCCCGCACCGGCATCCGCAGGTCCTCGCTGTGTGCCCTGGCCCCACTTCCTGTTGTGTCCATGTCCCTGTCTAGTTCCAGCCCGAGGCCTTTCCTTCGACGTGGCTGACACACTCGTGCAGCGGGGCTGGGGACGGGGGGCTCCTCACTCTTGCACCCCAGCCCCGGGCAGCTCCCTGGAGCTGCATGTGCCGCGTGCCCAGGCTCCTGCTGTGGACGGCAGGGCCACCAGTCAGCTCGGTGCCCAGTGGTCCCTGGTGCCTGCTCTCCTCACCCCTCCCTCCCCTGCCCAGCACGGCCAGCTTCTGACCGACGGGCTCTCCTAGCCTCACATTCCTGGCACAGCCTGTCCATCTGCAGTGGGCGTCAGGCTTCACTCCCGCACCCCCCCACCCACCGCACCTGCGAGGGCGTGGCCACGGACACCTGCCGTGGCTGGTGAGGCACGAGCTCCCCACGCCTCCTGGCCCCCAAACGTGCACCTTGTAGAGGGGAGAAGCACGAAGCCAGACGAGATTTGGTGAAGGTGACGTGTCTGCAGAAGTGCCAAGAGGGACGGGAGGGCGGTGGGGGAGGGGCTGGCGGTCCTCCGAAGAAGGTCGCAGCCCCAGAAGGTTGGCATGCACCTCGTCGAGGAGACAGTCCTGGAAGGGGGTTTCCACAGGAGCCCCCAGCTTCACAAAGAGCGCAGAAATCGAAGTCTCTTTCAGAAGCAGGTGCAGGAGGACAGCCTCTTGGCCTTGGAGTTGGGCGGGGCCTCCAGGGAAGAGGCTGCAGCTGGGGCTCCTTCATGTTAAGAACTTCTTTTCATCAAAAGACACCACGAAGAGGGGGAGTGCGGGCTACGCAGAAGGCCAAGAAGGGAGGAACGCCCGGTGGAGTCGGCTGTGGTCCCTGCGTTAGCAGCTTCCATGCTCGCGCCTCCCGGAGGCGGACTGTGGTTGGCGCTCGCTCTGGCCCACCTCCCGCCGGCTGGTTTAACATCTTCACTGTGGCTCCCATAACTGAGGGTCCGAGGACGTCAGAGGACCGTCAGCAGGAAAGGAAAGACCTGGAAAGACCCGGGATGCCGCGTGATGCAGGCAGGAGAGGCCACCTCTTGGAATTTAGAGCAGAACTGGAAAAGATGGAAAATGGAAGAGAAGAAAGACTAGAAGGTCGTCTGGGGGCCTGGCCTTTGCCCCGTGGGAAGGGTTCAGGAGAAAGCAGCCAGTGGAGAAATGGCCAAGGCCGCGACATGAGAAAGCAGCCCGCCTCTGCAGTGAGGGCGGTGAGCAGAGAACTGGATTAGTGAGTCCCGGGTGCGGCAGCCACGGGGCACCTCGTCGTCAGAGCTCCCCTCGGGAGGGCAACGCCAGGTAGCAGCCGGGCGGAGCAGTGGCCGTGGCGCTCGGCCCGCCACACTCCCAGCCCTGCCTGGCTGGGTCCTGCTCCGTAATCGGCAGTCAGGATGGGGAGGTTGGGGGCGCTTCCTGCGGGCCCAGCCGCCGTCCCTACTGAAGACGTGGGTAGAGCCACCCTTGCGTGGCCACCCTGACCTGCCCGCTGTCTGGAGCGGCTGTGCAGGAGCTGGAAAGCTGACAGGGCATCTCCAGTGTGCCCCCCCACCCCAACAGGAGCACACCCCGGGCCCTCTGGTCAGCTGCTTTTCTGCCCTTGACCCATTTGGTTCCGCAGGAGATGCTTCAGGAGCTAGCTGGTCCGTGGGCGCCGCCTTGTTGCCAAGTAACTGTACTCGATTATTTCTTCTTGTTAATTTTGCTGTAAGTGCCTGGTTTTCACTGCAGCATCATTAGTTATATGCATTCAGTGACTTTCTCTTGAAATAGAATAGGTGTCTCTTACTTAAAAGCTTGCACCTTAACGCTGCATCCACCAGTAGGACTCTGTGTCCTTTTGCAGCACAGCTCCCGCAGGGAGCTTGATGTGGCCCTGGTGCCTGGGTACGGAAGTTCGGTGGCGAGCTCCTGGCTTGCTTTGCCGTGGCAGACCTTGGTCGAGAGAGTGTGGGCGGGAAAGCTCTCTTGTCCTGTGCTCTGCAGTGCCCAGCAGCCCATGAGGCCTGAGTGGGGACTCTGGGGACATGGGGTTCCAGGGATGTTTGTGTTGGGTGTTCCACCTGGTAACTGAGAAAACGATCTTCACTAACGTTTTCTGCTCGAGTCTGTTCCAGATGGAAGAGAAATTTACCTTTTGAAATTTTCGTTTTCTTCTAATGACCCCCCTCCTTTTGTGAGGTCTGAGCATTCATCACCCTGCCGTGTGCGACCAGGGAGGTCCTTCTCGCTGGCTGTAACCCAGCCTCTTGCTGGGGGCCTTGCACTTCCTGGCACCACACGGAGCCCCCTTGACTGCAGCAGGTGTGCACTTGAGTTGGTGGGTTCGTTACCGCGGGTCCCTGGCCCTGCTGGGATCCTCCAGCCCAGCAGATGCAGCTGCACTTGGCCTGCCCTCCCAGATTGCCAGGCCTCAGGGACGGAGAGAGGGGAGCAGACAACGGAGGGCAGAGTTGCAGCCCCTAGCCACCCTGCTGCCCCTTCTCAGAACTCTAAACTTTAAATCAGGCTGCAGAGCAAAACACAGAAAATGAGAGTATGAACTGCTGGGGTCTCCGTGGCTGCCCTGAGAGGTGACGGGGGGCAGACCTCTGCCCTTCAGGGCCCCAGGTTCTGGCAGGGCCTGGGCTCTCAGGGGGCCTGGGAGCCAGCGTCTAACTGGGGCGCAGGCCTGCCTGCTGTGCAGACCCGGCCCGCGGAGGGGCTGCCCCGGCAGGGGGCGGGGGTGCTCCTATGAGACTGCTGGGCACCGGGTGCTGTGTCGGGCCGGCCTTGGGCAGGTCCGGGGTCCCGTACTCTGAGGCAGTGCTTCCTTCCCTGCAGGACTTAGTGAACATCGAGATGTTCCTGACGGCCAAAGAGGTGGAGGAGTCCCTGGAGAGGCGCGAAACGGCCACCTGCCTGGCCTGGTGCCACGACAACAAGTCCCGGCTGCGCAAGATGAAGGTGTGCGGGGCTGCGCCTGGGCGGGGCTCCTGTGGGGTGGGGCTGCACCTGGGCGGGGCTCCTGGAGGGGCGGGGCAGCACCTGACAGGGCTCTTGGAGGGGGCAGGGCGCGCCTGGACAGAGGTTGCAGGGTGCGGAGGCAGCTTCGCCACCTGCAGTAGAGCCAAAGCGCTTTCACCTGTTGGTTCAGAGTTCTGGGGTTCTGATTCATAGTGGAGGGTTATTGGGTTTGGTGTGGGTTTTGGGGTTTTATTGGGGGTGGCGTTTGGATTTTAGGTAAAATCCCTGAAAAGTGCACCACCCCCTCTGCATTATGGTTTGGACAGAAGTTCTGAGCATGAGGTTCTGAAGGCACGAGGTGTTGACCGGGCTTGCGCTGCGTGTGGCCGCTGCGGGGGGTTGGCGCCGGGTCGGCCCCCACACTCGTGGGGAAGCCGGTGGGAGCGGGTACCCGCCTGCCAGGGTGCAGAGTTCCAGACTGGGATATTCTCCAGTACAGCCTTTATTGAGACCCACAAGCAGCTTAAAAAATAGGCACCTAAACATAAATTGCAGGATTTAAACATACTCACTGAAAGGTGTCATTGCCTTAGGGCTTGCAGAAATGCTTGATTGTATTAACCTTTCCTGCCTCTGTCAGAAAAACTTTGTCTTCTGTGTTCTAAACTGAGTGCCTCTAACCCCGCCCCGTTGAGCTTGTCGTGTGCACATAGTCACCAGCCAAGGGTGACACTCTCTGCCACTCAGGGCCGCCAAAGCGAGCACGACGCCAGGACGGGACGGAAAAGTAGAGTGGCCAGTGGCTCCCCTAAAGAGAGTGAGGATCTTGGTATGGAAACCATGAAAGGAAAGCCAGAATTGGTATGTAACCCGCGCCCGCTCGCCTGCTCCGCCCCCACGGCTGTGCGCTCGCTGGGAACCAGGGCCGAAGGAAAACAGGCCTCTGGTCGCGACAGGCGGTTTCTGCAAGCCCTGCTCCCTCCCAGAGAACACTGCTGCTTGGCCAGGGCACACCACGTGGGCCGGGTCAAAGCGGGGGCCTTGCAGCTACCAGGGGGTGGGCTGGCAGGGACCGAATCCACGGATGGCACATTCCTGTGACCTCGCCATGTAACTTGAAGGAGCATAAGTAGTCGTCCAGAAGTGCATTTGGAGGACAACCTGACGACACCAGAACGTGCTCAGTACAAAATAGCGTCTGAACACAAGTCAGTACGCAGTCACTGTACAGTTCGTACATGTGTGGGCACACATGAGCTCCTGCACTTGATCACACTCGCAGGCCGGGGAGGGGAGGGAGCTGGGGCGGGGGGTCATGGGTGTCCGTGCCAGATGCCAGGGATCCCTCAGATCAGTGATGAGATTCTAGACGAGAAAAGAAACTCTGAGACCCACGTTTTCCGCAGTTGAGAAATACTTCCAAGGCTAGGCGCAGCAAAGAAAGTCTCCGGAGTTGACCTGGGTCTCTGGACACGTCAGGCTAACGGAGGCAGCAGCGTGTGTGCTGCGTGTCTGCAAACTCGGAAGGGGTCATAAAGGGGAGAACGCCACGCCTTTCTCAGACAGCACGGGGCGTGTTCAGCCGGCAGCACATGACGTCACCCAGATGGTAGCCGTCCACGTGGAGTGCGAACGCCTGCGTGTGTCCTTCCCTCTCAGCAGACTGTTTGAAGGTTAACCTGGAGAGCAAAGAGCCACCGTAAATAACGAAACACATTTCCACGTGTCAGTTGTGTAAAGCTGTGGCCCAGCGTTTACCCGTGGCGCTCCTCGGCGGCACATCCACCAGCGGCCCCAAGCAGCAGCAGTCACCGGGCCCCGGAGGCAGGCGGGGCCTCTCCCCGCTGCGCCCCTCCTCGGCCCCGCTGGTCTGGCCTCTGAAGGGGCGTGTCCTCTTCACTGGTGTGTGCGGCACCTGCCAGGCGGCCTGCGCCCTGCCCCACCCGGTCGGGGGTCAGGACAGACTGCTGCCCAGGGCTTAGTCCCCCGTGCAGAGGGCAGGGAGGGGGGCTCGGGCTGGGAGACTGCCTTCCCTGAGCACCTGTGGGGTGGATGTGTGGGCACCAGGTAAGTGGCTCTCTGCATCTCTGCCGTGCCTCGGACGCCCTGCGCAGCGCGGTCCGGCGGTCAAGTCAGCCCGGCCTCACCCCGTGTCCCTGGGGGGGCGGGGGGCTGGGGGCTTTGTGGAGGGTGTCCTCCCAGGGTCCGGCCCAGGCACTTCCCCAGAATGCAGTGTGCACGCCGGGGCTTGGGTGGGGAGTCGCGGGGTTGGCAAACTTGAGTTGAAGCGTCAGGCGTAGAGCACCGTTCACGCCATCTTGCGACCTGGGTGCTGTGGTAGTGACAGTGAGGTTTGCGTCCTGTTCTGTTAATTCCACGTGTTCTGTCTCTGGTGGAAACCATGTTCAAGATGTGATCATCTAAATTACTTCTTTTGTAAAATAATCCAGGTTTTTCACCTTAGGTCACGAAAGTTCATTTTGCCTGCTTGCCCTCTACCCCCAACCGCAGGGCTTTTAGCCCCAATTGGATTGATATCGCTAAGATTTCAAAGTTAGCTTGGGCTTCCATACAAGCGACCCCCCTGGTTGGGGCCCTGTTAGCCGCCCGCAGAGTCTCCCGTGGAGCTTTGGGACTGACGCCTCCCAGGTGACGCCTTTGGGAGACGGCCTCCTCCTGGCACAGCAGCCCCAGCCCCAGACCCCCCCGCACCCTCGGCAAATCCTGGGGCTCCCGCCTCTTCCAGGAACCAGCCCCTGACCAGCTCTCACTACCTCCGCCTCCTTCACCTGGTCCTGGCCGAGAGCCCCAGGCCCCGCCCCCCCGGGCCTCTGAACTGGCCCGGCCCTCTGTCTGGAGCATCCTCCCGGGGTTCGGGGTTCGCACGGCCCCACCCTGAGGTCCTCGCCCAGCGCTCCCTCCCACCCACCGGGTGCCCCGCCTCAACGCGGCCGCTGCAGAGCCGCCTGGCGGTGGAAGGCGCCCCGTGTGGCTGAGGGCTGCCGGCCGGCGAGGCTGGAGGTAGACGAGGGCGCGCGCTCGCTGACGTACGGGAACCGGCCCCTGTGTCTGTGCGGTTACCCGCCGCCCTCTGCGCTGCCGACGGCCCACGCTGCTTCTCGCCCCCGGCGCCGCCTGCCAGCCCTCCCTGCCCTCCCCGGCCTGGCCCGAGGGACGCACTCGGGGGCACACTTGGCCGAGGCTGCGCTGGGAGGGGCCGGGCCCCAGCCCGTCAGAGCCCAGAAAGCCACGGCTGCGGATTGAGATCGCGGTTTCAGTGGCAGCCCTGCCTCCCTGGCGACTCGGAGCGGCTGTCGCTATGCGCGTGGCCTCAAGCTGGCACGTGGCTCCGGTGACCCCGTCTGAGCTGCGCATTGTCTTGTCTTCACCCTCAGAGCTGCCTGGAGTTCAGCCTCAGGATCCAGGAGTTCATTGAGCTCATCCGGCAGAACAAGAGGCTCGACGCTGTGAGGTAGGCCTTCCTCCTGACTCTCGGGGCGGGCGTTTCGGGTCCCCTCCCGGTCTGGGTTGGGGGCAGGCAGGGCGGGTGTCTGGCAGGTCTTCTCTGGCTGGCTGGGCCCTGCCCAGGGACGCACGGCCGCTTCTCTCCCATTGCTGAGCGGGGGTGAGGCCGCGGGTGCCCCCGACGGCCAGGCCTCCACCACACACTTCCCGTCGTGGTCCCTGGAGCAAATGGCCGTCGCAGGTCAGGCTGTGGGCAGCGGGGAGCACAGTGTCCCCAGGGCAGCAGAGCCCTGGGCAGCTAGCTGTGTCGCTCCTCCCGCTGCTGCAGCTGCAGCCTCGCGCCCTGAGCTCCGTCTCCTGGCGGCATGGGGCGCCGGGCTGGGGGGCTCCCAGCCCAGGGTGTGGTGGTTAGACGGCGGGCGGGGCCGGTTTTGCTCTCCACGGGGAGCCTCAGGGAAGGAGGCTGGAGTGCAGGCGTGGCGGCAGGGGTCCCCGCCCCCTCCTGCTGTTTCCACCGGCACAGCCAGGGTTCAGTGCCCGGGGTCTGATCGGTGGACGCGAGTGAGGCTGTTCTGGGGGTCACTGCAGAGCCGGGAGGCTGGACCCTCTCTGGGGCCCCAGGGGCTGTGCGGGAGGAGGGGCGGGTCGGATCCGGGTGCCATGGATGTCGTTGGGCCCAGTCCGTGGCACCCAGGGTCACCTGGAAGGGCTCGGGCAGGTACCGTTTGCATTCAGGCACTGCCTCTGGGTGTTCTCTCGGTGGGATTCTGTACTTGGTGCCTCGCAGCCCGGCCCCGTCCCCTTGAGGAGGGGGTGCCTGAGTACCGAGGCTTTCTGCGTGTCTGGGTGGGGGCGGGGCCCAGGATCCCGCAGCTGCTGTGGAGCCGAGCTCAGCTTCCCGGCGCTGGGAGCGCAGACTTCAACAGGCCGCGCTGTCCTTTTCCAGACACGCGAGAAAGCACTTCAGTCAGGCCGAAGGGAGCCAGCTGGACGAGGTCCGCCAGGTCATGGGCATGCTGGCGTTCCCGCCGGACACGCACATCTCCCCCTACAAGGTAGGGTGCGCCTGGGGGCCCTGGGCGCTCGTAAGGTGTGGTCTGTAGTCACTGCCACAGTCGAGCGTGGCCCACGCACGACTTGTTCCTTTCCCGTCTTGGGCCTGGTTCGTGGGACCCAGGGTCACTTTTCCCGTCTTGTTCCCATCATGCTGGTAAAAAAAAACTTAAATCAGAAAACCTCCCGAAGCGCACCAGTTGCAAAGCGCAGCTCCAAGTGCCTGACCGCTCCGCTTCCCTCTGCGGGGGCGCCTCTCTCTCTGGAGTGCCTGGTCAGGGCTGGACAGGCCGGGGCCTCTGCACGGCTCTGCCCGTGTCTTTCCCGACCTCGCTTGTTCCTGATCTGCTTTCTCTTCCCTGCGCCAGGATCACTGGGCACATCTGCCCTCGGTCCCTCCCCCTTCGGCGGCTCTCCTTGACCTTGAGGGTCCATGTGGGGTCTGGGCAGGGCCATACCCCCCACAGCTGTGGTCCTTTTGAAACCTGGGGGCCGCCCTAATGAGCTTTGAACCTTCTCTTGGAAAAACACCGCAAGTCCCGTCCCGTAAAACCTAAGAAGTCTGACAGCCCCCCTTCATTCCTTCCCTTCTCCTTCCCCTGAGCTTCAAACTGGCTGTTTTCCCTGGGGTGGCCCACTGAGTCCTGGGTGCCGCTCACCACTGGTCTCCTCTCCTCGACAGCCTTTCTCCGTGTTTACAGCGTGCACAGGCTTTTCCACATCCTGAAACCGTGCTTCCTTCTGATGAACGATTCTGTCTTTAAGTCATTCCTCTCTTCTTGGTTTTCGTTATAAACACTCAAGAGAAGCCAAGCTACACCTTCAGCACTTTGCTCAGAGACAGCTCACCGCCCACAGCTCCCCCGTCCACGAGCACGGTTGGGCCAGGCTCGGCACACCTCGTAACAAGGAGCCCTCCCTCCAGTTCCTAGTAACGTGGTCCTCGTTCCATCTGAGGCCTCATCACAGTGGCCTTGACAGTCCACAGCTCCTGGGCTTCTCTGCGGAGCCTGGGGTGCTCCCTGCCGCTCCCCCTCCTCCTCCTGGGCCCACCTTTTAATGCTCCCTTCTGTCTGGCATCACCTCCAAGCTTCTAGCTGCGGCCCATTGCCCAGTTCCAAAGCCACACCCCCGTGTTGAGGTATTTGTTACCTAAAGCATCCACTTCCGGTAGCCGGTTTCTGTCTTAGTCCCTTCTGGCGTCTGCAACAACATACCACAGATGAGGGCTTGCGAACAGCAGAATGTATTGCTAACGGTTCTGGAGGCTAGAAGTCCAAGATCAGGTGCCAGCGGGGTCTGGTGAGGCCCTCATCCGAGTTGCAGACTTCTGCTGTGTCCTCCCATGGCGGAAGGGTTGGGAGCCCTCTGGAAGCTCTCCTTAGACGGGCACTAATCCCATTCATGAGGCTCCACCCTCGTGACCCCATTCCCCCCCAGAGGGCCTCCCTGACCATTGCCTTGGGCCTCAGCATTTCAGCCTGTGCAGGGAGAGGGTAAAACCCCTTTTTTGTGTGGTGGACCAGCCCTGTGCTCCGGGCCTTGAAGCTGGTCTCTGTCCAAGGCCCTGAGTGTTTGCCCCGCAGCCCCGCGTGCCCCGCAGAGTCCTGTGGGGCCCCTGGCAGACCGGGCCCCTGCCGCCCAGAGTGTGTGGTGCAGGCCTTCGGGAGGTGGCTGGAAGCTTCTCTCCCTGACTGAACTCACACCTTCTGCAGTGTTTGGGAATATAAGTCAGCAGGTCACAGAGATCTGCAGGTCTAAACTCGGGTTTTAACTCACAGCGTTTGCTCTTCCTGCTCTGGAGATTTGTTAGAAGTGCAAGAAAGGCCGGCCTGCCCTTGGGGGCGAGATGTCCAGCTCAGGAGGGCATGGAGCGCGTCCCCTCCCCGATGCGGCCTTGCAGGAGCTGTAAAGAGCCAGGCGAGCGCTGCCATCGTGGCTTTGCGGACAGGAGGGGCCGAGCCTCAGAATGGGCTCCGGGCCAGGGCGGGAGCCGCAGTTGCCAGGGCGGGTGGCCCCTCCCCGGGGCAGCGCTGTCCACCTGCGCCGCCGACACAGCCCCCACCTACGAAGGTCGGTCAGACGGACTGAGCAGCACAAAAGAGAGGCCCAAGGTGACGCAGGAGAGCCTCGGCTCAGAGCGAGCGGGGACCCAGGGTGCAGGAAACTCGGAAGCCGAGCTGGGACACTGGAGCGTCCTGGAAGCCGGAGCGGGGGGCCAGGTACTCCTGAAACGTGCTGGAGCGGCCTGCTTAAGGGAGCGAAACCCGCGTCCCTCATGGTGGGAAGTCACAGGCGTGTCCCGACGGGTCACGGCAGGAACGGGACGAAGTGCTTTGTTTCGAGAGGCGGCTGTAGCAGAGGCCGCGCGGGGCCTCGGAGCCGGCACTGGGCAGTGCCGGCCCCTGGGTGTGGACCTCATTCTCCGTGGACTTGGATAAAAGAAATGTTAAAAGCATTTCTTAAACGTTGGAGTGTGATGTGTACCGTACGCCAGGACTCTTGAGGAGCTCACACAGAACCTCTGACTGTGCTTTTGTGTGTGTGTCTCCCCCTCCCTCCCTGCGCTCTCTTCTTGAGTCTAAACCTGGGTGGTTTTAGGCATGGACATGATTTACTCTTCTCTTCCAATAAGTGGTTTCCTGGAATAAGGCTTCTCCTTTCAGACCTTAATGCTCTTAGCAAGAGGCTCTGGAGCTCGCTCCGTGCTGAGCTGTCCTTCCAGCCCCAAGTCCTTGACTCGTCTCGAGGCCACAGGACACATGCTCCAGAGCATCCGAGTCCCCTCCCAACAGGTCGGTGTCCCGGAAAGCGAGTCAGCAGTGGGCTCGCCGCGGGCCGGAAGTCACGGCTGCCCTCCAGCCGCCCGCCTGCGGGTTAGTGGGGTGACTCTTCCGCCTGTCACCTTTCATCTGCAGGGAAGAAGATTCGCGTTTGTTTGCTGTTGTCACCCCAACTCTGCCCCGCTTCTTCCAGGACCTGCTGGACCCGGCCCGGTGGCGGATGCTGATCCAGCAGTTCCGGTACGACAACTACCGGCTGCACCAGCTGGGGAACAACTCCGTGTTCACCCTCACCCTGCAGGCCGGCCTCTCGGCCATAAAGACACCGTATCCTTCGCGCTGGGAGTGGCTCCCCGTGTGCCCCTCTTAGTGTGGGGCTGGGGTCCAAGACCCCGCTCCTTAGCACCCTCGTCCTCCACCCTGAAACGGGCGCTGCATCCCCCGACTTCAGACCCGTGCCCGAGTTGGGCTGCAGCCCCACGGTGTTGAGACTGGGGGGAGGGGGTGGCCAGTGGAAACCTGCCCTGAGCCGGGCCGCCTCCGGGTCCTGCCCAAACTCCAGGGATCGACCCATTCGGAACAGCCTCCCCCGTGGTGCCCGGGGGACCCCCTAGAACCTCGGCCGGCCCCCGCCCTCCTTAACCCACGCGCAGGCAGTGCTACAAGGAGGACGGCAGCTCGCGGAGCCCCGACTGCCCAGTGTGCAGCCGCTCCCTGAACAAGCTGGCGCAGCCCCTGCCCATGGCGCACTGCGCCAACTCGCGCCTGGTCTGCAAGATCTCGGGGGACGTCATGAACGAGAACAACCCGCCCATGATGCTGCCCAACGGCTACGTCTACGGCTACAACGTGAGGGCGGGGCCTGGGGGGGGCGGGGGGGCGCTGTAGGAAGGGCGGGCGGGGTCAGAGGGTGGGGCGGGGCTAGCAGGTCTGGGCACTGAAGGCTTCGTGGCAGGGGTACCTGCGGGAAGTAACTTGCGAAATGCATTGACTTGTTTCCCGAGACTTGGTTCTGTGGGTTTCTCTCCTAGAAACGTTGACTTAAGCCATATTGGCCCGTCTTAATGCGCTTGGTCTTCCTTTTCAGTCCCTGCTCTCTATCCGGCAGGATGATAAAGTCGTCTGCCCGAGAACCAAAGAGGTCTTCCACTTCTCCCAGGCCGAGAAGGTGTACATCATGTAGGCGGGTCGCCGCGCCCGGGCGGCTGCGGGCCCCTGCCTGCCTGCCTTTCTGTTTCTTGCGACCAAAGATCAGTGAGCAACGACAAACACTCTTGGGAAGAGAAGAAGGAAGAGTTAACAAGCTCGTACTTGATTTGGTAACAAGTCAGCTCTTCGACGCTTCTGAAGCGCTTTCACCTTTCAGAGAAACTTCTTTAAAGACTGGCCACGCGGAGGGAGGCTGGAACCTTTCACCATAGGGTCTGATCCCTTCCCCGTGTTCTCACAGCTCCCTCCCTTTTGCTAATGAGGATCCCCAGGGGACAGGCTGGTCCTCGGCCGTGGCCCGGGAGCGCTGGTGGCCATGCCAGACTGACCTGCGGCGACTTGGTGCCACGAGGAACCCTGTCACTTCTCTGTAGAGCTGCTGCCAAAACGCCAGCACCGCGGGTGGGGCCGGCCTCCAGGACCGCCGCCTGCCTGCAGCCGCGCCCACGGGGCTGTGTTAGGGTGTGTGTAGGCTCAGCGTCAGGTCACTCGTGCCGCCTTATCTCCTGCCTGAGAATGTATCCGTGGAAATCCACTGGACCGGGGTCTGCAGAGGCCTTGCCGACGGCGCCGTAACTTTAGCTCTAAACACTATTCATTACAGAAGCCAATAGTTCAGCTGAAGTAACCACTGATGACTTTTCAAATCAAGCGAACCATTGTAGTTTACGCGAAAGCGTGTTGTAGAGGTTTGTAGTCAACGCTTATTTTTGCATGTTGATGTTGATTAGCTAATAAAATGTAAACGTAAGACACGGGAATGAAAGGGTTTCTACTTCTTGTTCCGCGTGCACATCCCACCCCACCGGTGGCGTGTGCCACCTGGCCGCTGGTCCAGGGTGGGGCCTGGGTTGGCGGAGAGCTGCTCCCACGTGAGCTCCGTCCCATAGTCCTGCCCCGGGGCCCCTTCAGCCTCGCCGCTGCTCCCCGAGCAGCGCCTGGTAACTGGGGGTTCCTCTGGGGTCATTTGAGGCACCCGAAGCAGAGCGTGTCTCCTGCTGAGAAGGTGCCTGGCTGGGAGGAGGGGCCGCTGCTCAGATCTCTCCGCTGAACTTCGGCAGGGATGGCGCGGCAAGGGGGCTCAGGGTTAGGATGCGGGCGACCACATGAGCCTCTCTGCCTAGCAGGTCGTGCCTCGGTGGAGGGGCCTCCCCCAGGCCACTGCTTCGGCCCCCTGCAGTCCAGGAGCTGCCCAGTTCCCTTTGGCAAATTCCTCTTCTTAATTCACACAGCTCTGTCACCGTGGCCAAATGGGGCTCAGAAGCAGCCGGAGGCCACTCCGGCTTGGTCGGGGCAGGGCCACCCGCTCCACCAGGTCCCCAGCGCCTGGCCCCAGGCGTGCTCTGTGCTGCGAATCTCTGTCCCCGTCGTTCCTGCGGACATTTCCCGCTAGGACCGGCGCTGGGTTCCGTGGCTCTTGCTAGCCGCTCCCTCACGCCTGTTCTCTGCCACGTCGGCCGAGCCTTCTGGCTTCCTTGGCCTCCTTCCTGGCCTCACTGCTGTGCTTCCCCGACCCTTGACCCGCCCGGGCTTCTTGCTGGGTGCTGGCCGCTGTGGCTTCCGGCCTTGGGCCCAGCTCTCTGCTCCTCTGCCAGGCGCCCACGCCGACCCCTGTGCCCTGGGCCCACATCCCAGAGACCACGGTCTCCAGGTCGTCGCTGTGTGCTCCGCTCAGTGGGGTCTAGGATGGCAGCGCCATCCGAGCGGGGTCTGCCCGTGCCCATCTGCCACCAGTCAGGCCCCGGTGCACACGTGGGCTCCCGGCTCCGCAGGGGTGCGAGGCAGAGCTGTCCGCGGGGCGCTGGGCTCCTTGCCGCCACCCGCACCCAGGGAGGGGGCAGCAGGGGTCCTCTCGGCCTGCCTTCATGCCCTTTCCTTTCTGTAGAAGTAGGTCTTACCCGAGCACACACACGGGGATGAATTTCTTGCACGCGTGCTCGTGCGTGTGGCCCTCGGGCCAGCGGGCCCTCGCGGCTGCCCCCGGGTCCTTCCCAGGCCGGCGTTCCAGCAGCGGTGGTTCTTGGTGAGAGTGGCTCAGCGGTTCTCAGACTTGGTGAAAACAGAACGCTACTGTCGGCTCCCGGGGTGGCTCGCCCACGGGCAGGGGCAGCTCGTGCTTTCCACTGTGTGCAGCGTCGCACTGGACGTGTGGAGGGTGACTTCCCGTCCACACCCTGCTGGACACTCGCTTGTTTCCAGATAAACCTGCCCCGAGCGCTCTGGTACGTGGCTTTTGTTGAACACACACACACACACACACACACACACACACACGTGTTTTGTGGGAGGAGTGCCGGTCTCGTGTTACCTCTGCTCGACAGGCGGCTGGCCGGCATGGGCCACCCCGCTCACACCGCCGCCAGTGCCCGGCCTTCCATGTGGACTGCCTGTGCTGTTGGCTGTGAGCACCAGCTCCCTGTGGGCTTGCTTAGTTGTGAAGATGGCACGTGTGGAGACACAGCTCTTAGGTCAACAGCTGGATGAGTTTTGCTAAATAAATGTTCACACACATTAGCCAGTGGGCCCAGGTGGCCAGCGCCCCCGGCCCCTCCAGACTGTCTGCTTGCCCTACACACAGCCGTCGCTCCGGTTTTCATAACTCAGGTGAGTTTCGCCTTCACTAAAAATCAAATCACGGACTGAGCTCTTGGTCCCTGACTTATCTCACCCAGAAACTCCCGTGGTCTCTGTGGGCCGCTGCTTCTCTATGCGCACCCAGCCTGCTGGTCCACCCCGCCCTGGACACGCGGGCGGTTCCCGGGACGTTGGCACCCCCGTCTCTGGACATTCCTTCTTCTCTCCTGAGTAAAAACCTGGAAGTAGAGTCCCTGTGTCCTGGTGTCGTCACGCGTTTATCGTCGCAGCCACCAAGGACTTCCTGGAGTGGCCACACAGTCCACACCCCTCCGCTCGCCCCACCTCATTCTTTTCTATGTGTGTTTGTGCTCTGCGTTTCCTGGGCTGGGTCTGCCTCACTACGCGCTGATTGGTTAGTCATAACTCTGTCAAGCCTTCGGCCCCTTTTCCCTTGGATTACCTGTTATCTTAATTAGTAGGGATTCATTACATAGTCTGGCTACCGACCCTTTGTCAGAAATATGTATATACACTTTATTGACACTGTCATTTGATCAGCAGAGGTTTTCATTTTAGTGAAGTTCAATTTATCAATTTCTTCTTTTACGGTGAATGCCTTTTTGTATTCTGTGAAATATTTGCCTATCTCAACATCACAATGATATTCTCTCATATCTTCTAGAAGATTTAGTGTTAGCTTTTATGTTTAGGTCTGTGACGCGTCACAAATTAACCTGTGTGTGTGGTGAGAGGGAGAGGTCGAGGATCATTTCTCCCCGGTGTGTTTATCCTGTTGTTCCAACATCGGAAGACTTTCTCCCCATTGAATGACGGTGGCTCCTGTGTTGGGAAAACCATCCCCTGACTCTCTGTCTGGGTCCACTTCTGGATGTCCGCATGCCACACTCCGTCTCAGTCACTGGAACTTTAATGGAATTCTTGAAACCAGGGAGTGCGAGTCCCTTTTGTTCTACTTATTTTCTAGGTTTGCAAGATTGTGTCAGCTGCTCTACTTCCCTTGCACCCATGTGTAAATTTTAAAATCAGCTCGTAAAATTCTACCGGAAAAAAAAAAAAACAGTCTGCTGGGATTTAAAGTGGAATTGCGTAGAACCTCAAGATCAATTTGAGGACAGTCTTAGTCTGCTCAAGCGGGACGGCTGAGACAGGAGGATATTTCCTCAGGGTCCTGGAGGCCAGAGGTCCAGGACTACGGTGCCGGCAGTTGGGTCCTGGTGAGACCCCGGCCGTCCGGCGCCTTCTCCCTGTGTCCTCCCAGGAGGACGCCAGTCCTGCTGCATCAGGGCCCCGCCCTTATGACCTCATTTAACCTCGGGTGCCTCCAAACAGCCACACGGAGATACGGGTTTGGGGCGGGGATTCAGTCCGTAACAGGGACTCGAAAATCGGCAGTCCTGAGTCTTCTAATCTGTGAACACAGGCTGTCTCTCCACATATTTATTCAGATCTACCTTCATTTCTCTCATTTACATTTTACAGTTTTCAGTGTACACACTTTGCACGTAGTTTGTTAATTTAACCCTAATTATCTCATGATCTTTAACACTACTGTAAACCTAATCTTGAAATTTACCTTTCCAACGTTTCCAACATGGTAACAGACAGACATAGAGTGATTTTGTATATTGACCTTGTATCCTGTGACCTTGCCAAACTCCCTCATTAATCTTAGTAGCTTTTTGGTAAATTTTAAGGAATTTTCTATGTACACAATCGTATCATCTGTAAATAAAGACAGTTTACTTCTTTCTTCCTAATCGCATGCCTTGCTTCTCTTTTTCTTCCCTTCTTGTACCAGCCAGAGCCGCCAGCTCAGGGCTAAACAGGAGGGTGGACATCGTTGCCTTGTTTCCAATCTTGGGTGGAAAGCATTCTCTTTCACTGTTAAGGGTGATGCTTGCTGTAGGTTTTCCTGGGTGTTCTTTATCAGGTTGAGGAGGTCTCCTGAAAATTCTTACCATAAACTGATATTGAATTTTGTCAAATGTTCTTTAGTTTGTCTAAGGAAATTACCATATGATAGTTCTTCTTTATTCTGTTGTCATGGAGAATTACATTCTTCGATTTTGAGTGGTTAAACAAACCTTGTATTCCTGAGATAAATCCCACTTGGTATGTTATATTCTTTTTTTTTTTTTTTTTTTTTTTTTTTCCGGTATGC
>NC_041220.1:145224576-145225588 GCF_002837175.3 Physeter macrocephalus | reverse complement strand
CAGGCTCCGGACGCACAGGCTCAGCGGCCATGGCTCACGGGCCCAGCCGCTCCGCGGCACGTGGGATCTTCCCGGACCGGGGCACGAACCCGCGTCCCCTGCATCGGCAGGCGGATTCTCAACTACTGCGCCACCAGGGAAGCCCAGTATGTTATATTCTTAATGTATTGCTGGATTTGTTCTGCTAGGCCTTTGCTAAGCACAGCGTCTATAACGTACTCTATTATCTTGTAATGTCTGTAAGACATGTAGTGATGTGCCCTCTCATGCCCGTTGTTGGTCATTTGCTTCTCATTTTTTCCTTGATCAGTCTAGCTAGAGTCAGTTTTCTATCAATCAGAATTTCTATCAATTTTATAGATTCTTACAAAGAAGCACCTTTTGGATTATTTTCCCCTGTTGTTTGACTGTTTTCTGTGTAATTGATTTCTACTCTCTATTGTTTTCTTCCTTCCACAGATTTTGGGTTTAAGTGTTCTTTTTCCAGCTTCTTGAGGGGAAGATTAGATTACTGATTTGGGGCCTTTCATTTCTAACATAAACATCCCATACATTTCAATGTTGTTTTCATTTTCACGCAGTTCAAAACATTTTAGTTTCCCTTGTGATTTTTTTCTGTGACCCACGGGCTGTTTAGGGGTCTGTTGGCTAATTTCCAAATACTTGGAGATTTTCCAGATATTTTTGTTTTTAAATTCTGATTTAATTCTGAAGACCTTCCTGTAACGTTTCTTCCACCACAGATCTGCTGATGAATTCCCTCAGCTTTTATTTGTCTGAAAATGATTTTATTTCACCTTAGCTTCGTTTTGGGGGGACATTTCACTGTACATACAATTCTAGGTCAACAGTGTCTTTTTTTTTTTTTACTGCTGCAAAGGGTTTTGTTCCATTGTCTTGGAGCTTGTGTTGTTTCAGGCGAGAAATCTGCTGCTCTCTTACCTTTGCAACATACCTTTTCTCTCAGACTGCTTTTTTTTTTTTTTTTTTTTTTTTTTTTTTTTTTTTTGCG
>NC_041220.1:145166642-145219531 GCF_002837175.3 Physeter macrocephalus | reverse complement strand
TTCTTTTTTTTTGCGGTATGCGGGTTTCTCACTGTTGTGGCCTCTCCCGTTGCGGAGCACAGGCTCCGGACGCTCAGGCCCAGCAGCCACGGCACACGGGCCCGGCCGCTCTGCGGCATGTGGGATCCTCCCCGACCGGGGTACGAACCCACGTCCCCTGCATCGGCAGGCGGACTCTCAACCACTGCACCACCAAGGAAGCCCTCTCAGACTGCTTTTAAGGTGCTTCTTTGTCACTGGTTTTCCACAATTTGATTATGACGTGCCTTGAGTGGTTTTCTTCACGTTCACGCTGCTTGAGGTTTATCCTCCTGAAAAATCCCATTTGGTTGTTTTACAGTATCTCTTTTAGTTCTCACCACACTTCAGCTTGGCTAATTTTATTTATTGATTCAACATTCAACAAGTGTGGAACACCTACTGCGTGGCTGGTATCACGGTACAAGGCAAAGATCCCTGTTTTCACGGAGCATGTGTCCTGAGAGCAGAAGAGGAAAACACCCAGTAACCTAGTGATAAGATTACAAGCCTGTCATCTTGTGAGTGTGAGACAGAGCTGTGAGCACTGTGAGACAGAGCACAGGAGGTTAAGGCAGGGCAGGCAGGCCGGGCGGGGGCCGGGTGAGGGGAGGCTTGTCGCAGCAAGGGAGGCGAGAGGCTGCAGGAGAAAGTGCTGGGGGGCGATGAACAGACTTCCAGGCACGGGGTGGCTCCAGGAAGCCTGACGTGGCTGCAGGGATGAGGGGAGAGCAGGGGGAGGAGGTGGGGCGGCCAGCACAGACCCGGAAGGCCCCGTGGGCTGATAAAGGCTTTTGCTTTGCTCTGGGATGGGAGCCACTGCAGGGCCGAAGGGGTGACACGATCTGACCTCAGCCTCTAGAGGGTTCCTCTGGCTGCTGCAAGGTGAACGGACCCTAGGGGTCTGAGGGCAGAGGGGGCAGAGGTGACTGCAGTGACCCGCTGGCGGGGGGGTGGCAGGGACCTGCTGGTGGCCGTGGATGACCGAAAGTGCTCGGCTCCTGAATACGTTCTGAAAGTGGGCCTGTCTGGACTCCCGAGGCGGGTGAGAGGAAGAGGGGTGCAGGGGGGCTCCAAGGTCATTGGCCAGAGCGAGTGGAAGGACAGACGGCCATCCATCAGCTGACACCAGAGGGCAGCAGGCAGGTGGCTCAGGTGGTGTGGGCACAAGGCTGGACTGGGCCACACAAGCATCTTGGGCAACCTGGGTCGGGGCAGGGACAGCTCCTAGGAGTTGGGCCCGCACAGGGCTGGGGAGGAGCTGGAAAGAGTCGGGCCTCGTTAGGTCAGGAAACAGTTACCCTGTAGCCGCAGAAGGGAAACAGCTCTTGGTTGCTTGGAGCAAACCAGAGGCCTGAGGTCTGGGCACAGAGAGGGCAGGCGGCCACTTCCTCTCTCTTTCTTGTGTCGTTTTTAAATTCATTTTTGTCTTTTTCCTTCTTTCGTTTCCTTTCTCTTAATAGCTACGTATTGAGATGTAATTCACATACCACAAGAGCCACCCTTTCAAAATGTACAACTCAACGTTTTAATACAGTAAGGAGGTTGGGCACCCAGCACCTCTAATTCTAGGTCACGTCTGTCACCCCAAGAAAGAACCCCTGTGCCCACGTGCAGGCGCTTCCCGTCCCTTCCCTCTGCTGTGGGTTTGCCTCTTCTGGACATTTTGTCTAAGTGGCATCACACATTTGCTCTTTTTGACGGCCTCCTTTCACTCAGCGTCTTGTGTTTAAGGCCCCTCGTGTTGTGGCGTCTCAGCGCTTCACGCCGTTTTGAGGCTGGAGACAGGCGCCTGGTCACCGTCGGCCAGGGAGGGGCCCTGCCTGGGCTGCGCGCTAAGGCCGCGGCGCCCGCGCTCTGGGGCAGGCGACCCCCACCCCGGGTCGCGGCGCATCCCAGCTGCCCCCTGACGCCGCTCTGGGCCGGCGCCGCGGCACCCAGAGCCCCAGTGAGGCGGGCAAGAGCTGGGGAGGCCGCGGCGCTGCGGAGGGAGGGCCGGGCGCCCGGGGCCGGTGAGCGGGCGAGCGCCTCCCGAGGGCCTGGCTGCGGCGGGGGTCCGAGGACGCAGGGGCCGCCGGGGAGGGCGGCTGGGGTGCGCGGCCACCTGGCTGGGGGTGTCACCTGGCACCTGGGGTCCCCGGCCGCGTGAGGACCCAACGCCCAGCCCGGGCTGTCCCCGCCTCCGGGACGTTCGGCCACCGAGCGGGCGGGAGACGAACCAGGGAGGGTCTCCCGGGAAGGGTCCCCCGGACACGGCTCCCAGCGCTGCCATCGGACCCGGGAAGTGTAGCCGCCCAGGCGAGGCTAGTGCCGACAGCGGGGGCGCCACTCCTCGGGGAGGGTTGGGGGTCATCTGCCGAGGCCCCCAGCCCCGGGGAGCCCGCGCCCCCTCCCGGGCACCCTCCGAGCGGCGCCTGAGGAAGGGTCTCCGGCACTCCCGGAGAAACGCGCAGCGGCGCCCACCCGGGAGACCCGTCGCAGGGGCGGGGCCGGGCCGGGGGACCGCAGTCCTCCCGGCGGCGACGCCGTGAACGCCGAGCTCGCACCCCTCAGCCCGGCCCCGCCCCGTCTCCCCCGCGCACGCGGCTCCTTTAAGAACTTGCTGCGCCCGCCCGCCTCCTTTTTCTCGCGCGTCGCCCTCCCCGGCCGGCCCTCCCCGGCCGACCCTCCCCTGCCGGGAGCGCGCCTGCGTCACCGCGCAGACCTCGGCCCTGACCCCACGTCCGCGCCTCGGAGGTCAGGGCGAGCCATTGCTTGCCGAGTTCGGGGGCGCGTGACAGGAGGCGGGCGGGGCCTCCTCCGGAAGGGGCGGGCTAACTTGAGAGCAGCGGCGTCGCGGCGTAGACGCTATCTTGGCCGGGCAGACCTTCGCCCCCGCCCCGCCCGGGCCAGGGCGAGCCAATGACTGTCGCGATCTGGGGCATGTGACAGGGGGCGGGCCCTTCGCCGGAAGGGTGGGGTGAGGTGAGGCGAGCCGAGCGGCCGGGTCGCCCGGTAGGTACCGCGGTCCTGCGCCGCCGGGCAGGGGCGACGGGGCGGGGGCGGGGGGCCGGAGGGCGAGCCCTGTCTTGGGGACGCCCCCTGCGTCCCCCGCCGTGATGCCCCTACCGCCCCTCTCCCCGGACGCCCCCTCCTCAGTCCGGCCGCTCCCCGGACTTCAGGACGGGGGCGGAGTCGGCCCTGACAGGGCCGTGGGCAGCCGGGTGCTGGCGTGTGCTCGGGAGAGCGGCCCCCGCCCCGGCCGCCGAGGGTCGGCGACGATAAATGTTACTGTTGGCGGGCGCGACGGGAGAGGCTGCGCCCACCTTCCCGGCCCTTCGTTCCACTGGTGAAGCCGAGCCCTGTAGCCAGCCAGGCGTCCTCGGCGCCCCAGGCTCAGGGCGACCCCGGCCCCTTCCTTCCTGCTCAAGTGCTGCGCGGGCACCCCGGCCTCCTCCTCACCCGGCCTCCGGGCGGCTCCCCGCGCGCAGGTCGAGTCGCAGCAGCTCGCTCCGGGTGTGGAGGCCACCTTGTGGCCTTCGGATGGATAGTGGTGTTGGCGAGGGAAGAGGGGCGGCGGCGGTCCTGTGGGAAAGCTAATTTAACTAAGTGCAATTTGGACCGTTCTGATGCTTGCCTTTCCGCAGTGCGTGGCCAGAGGCGGAGAACAGCCGGGGCTGCAGCCTCTGCCGCGCTGGTGGGGTCGGACCGTACATCTGCAGAGCTCACGTGTTGTTGTTCTTTTTTAAATTTTCCCCAAAAAGGTCTTGTTGGTCTGATTTGGAACGTCACGTAGAATTGTATTTTAGCATCGGGGGTCACCTCCCAGAGGCCAGGGAGCGAGGACCCAGCCTTGCGCCCACACCCCGATGTGGAGCCTAGCAAACATTTGCTAATGAAACTCAGAGCCTTGAAGTACTAGGTGGTCATTTAGCGTGTCTGCGTTCCAGGTTTCTGCACATGGATCGGAAACTTTCAGAGTTGGTGGAAGAGCTCACAACTTCAGGAGAGCCCCAAGTGAATCCCGAGAAAATGAAAGAGCTGAAGAAAATTTGCAAGTACGTTGTAAGCGTTCACGTTTTAGGTGACGGCTGCCTCAGCAAGCCCGTGACAGCCCTGGGAGATCGTGGGGCTCCCCCGGGGTCCGCCCTCCCCTGCCTGTCCCCACGATCGATCCTCTGCCAGGAAAGAACCAGCAAAGGGTCATGCCCAGGACGTCTCCCCAGGGCCCTGCGGCGCCTGGTCGTGTTCTGGGTAGCGGTCCCAGGTGGGGCTGTGCGGCATGGGGGAGAACACAGCAGGGCTGTGGTTTGTGTCTGTTCTCTCCCCACAACTTCAGGAGAGCCCCAAGTGAATCCCGAGAAAATGAAAGAGCTGAAGAAAATTTGCAAGTACGTTGTAAGCGTTCACGTTTTAGGTGACGGCTGCCTCAGCAAGCCCGTGACAGCCCTGGGAGATCGTGGGGCTCCCCCGGGGTCCGCCCTCCCCTGCCTGTCCCCACGATCGATCCTCTGCCAGGAAAGAACCAGCAAAGGGTCATGCCCAGGACGTCTCCCCAGGGCCCTGCGGCGCCTGGTCGTGTTCTGGGTAGCGGTCCCAGGTGGGGCTGTGCGGCATGGGGGAGAACACAGCAGGGCTGTGGTTTGTGTCTTTTCTCTCCCGTGTGTGTGTGTGTGTGTGTGTGTGTGTGTGTGTGTGTGTGTGTGTGTGTGTGTGTGTGTTGAGCGCACGCGTGTGACTTATGGATTAGTTATTGTTGGAACGAAGGATGGGAGGAAGGTTAGAGATCATAGCAGGTGGGCTCTGCAGGACCTGTATTTCAACACCACCCTTTCTTTTCTCCCACTGTAGAGGGCCTCTCATGCTGCGAATGTAAGCCAGGAGAATTATTGATTATTCTTATCCTGTGTTTATAAAACAGGAGCACTTAAGCGATCGTGTTAGTGATTTACGTTTCGATAAAAGGTCCCAGATCTGGGACCAGGCTCAGATCAGGTTTTGCCGCACACCCCAGAATCCCCCCAAACAGCAGGGTGTATGCAGGGGCGGGGATGGCCGGGAGGAGGAGCAACGAGGGGTCAGGGTGTGTGCCAGCCCTGCCAGGGCGGCTCCCAGAGACCCACAGAGCTTTCTGGGGGTGCTGGGACGTGGGGTCTCTGCTACGCGAGTGCACGGCCGGCAGACCTCTACCCGCGGGCCGGCCGGGTGGGGAGTCCTTCAGGCTCCGCAGGCGGTCAAGTCTGCTGTGGGCACTGGGCTGTGGACGGGCGGTCAGCTGCTGAATGAATGAATGGGCCTGGCTGGGTCTCAATAAAACTGGGCACCCATGCTGAATCTCACACGTCAGGAAGTGTTACTCTTTTGACTTGTCTTAACCAAAAAAAGGAAAAACCGTTCTTGACTTGTGGGCCAAGCAGAGATAGGCAGGGGCTGGGTGTGGCCCGCAGGCAGTAGTTTGTCCACTTTGCTCTGGAGGAAGGGCAGAGGGTGGTGGGAGGGCCCGCGTCCCCGCCACCTGTGGGTGCGTCAGGCGCCTGGTGAGGACAGCTGTGTCCCCAGGTCTTCGGAGGAGCAGCTTGGCCACACCTACCACTTGCTGATGGCCCAGCTGAGCCAGGAGCACGCCGAGGTCCGCCTCTCCGCTTTCCAGGTCCTGGACCAGCTCTTCACCAGGTCTCACCATTTCAGGATGCTAGTCGTTTCCAACTTCCAGGAGTTCCTGGAGCTCACACTGGGCACCGACCACGAGCGGCCCCTGCCGCCACCCAGGGAGGTGGCACAGAAGCTGAGGCAGGCTGCCACCCGGGCCATCCGCGGCTGGAACGAGAAGTATGGTACAGCCTATAAGAAGCTGGCCCTGGGCTTCCACTTCTTAACGCACAACAAACAGGTGGGCAGGCCCCAAGCTGCGCTGCCCCTCCCCGCGGGGAGACCTGCCTGGCCCCCGGGGGTACTGAAGGGGGCGGGCCTCCGGGGCTCCCAAGACAGGAGGAGCAGCTTTGGGGGAAGAGCCGCAGCTTGTCCCCACCTGTCGGTGGTGCTGAGCCTTTGGACCTGGTTTCTAGGAAAGATGAAAAAGAAGAAGGAGGGAGATTCAGCTGCTCAGACGCAGCCCTTTCTGTGCTGGGCTCTGCGCTCGGGCTGTGCCCCGCTTTCACTGTGAGTTGCTGCCTGGGCTGCCACAGGCTCTGGCCGGCCCGGGTGGATGGTACCTACCAGTACCGGTAGCGCCAGCCTCCCCCACGTGCCCGTGCTCCCGGCCCTGCGGCTGCTGCCTTTCCTGCCACTCCCTAGGGGTCCACTCGAGCGTGTTCTCAGGCCCCTCGGTCCAGCCAGCAGCCTTCCTTCCCGCTAATTGGAGCGAGCTTGCTGCCTGCCTGCCTGCCTGCAGCACGCGTGGGGCTGGAAGCCTTTTACGTCTTATGTTACTAGTAGACGCCGTTGGCTGTGTTCTTCCCGGGGGATAAGGGGGGTTAAACATCGCAGCTGAGTGTGTCGCTGTGTGTGTTAAAACAGCGCGTGTGAACTTGAGACCCGTAGAGCTCATGGCTGTAGCTGGCGCGGCTGCGTCTTCCCTTACGCCACTTTTTGGTTTTTGGTTTTTTAATTTTAGTTAGTTTATTTATTTAATTTTGGTTGCCTGGGGTCTTCGTTGCTACGCGCAGGCTTTTCTGTAGCTGCGGTGAGCGGGGGCTACTCTTCATTGTGGTGCGTGGGCTTTTCGTCGCGGTGGCTTCTCTTGTTGTGGAGCCCAGGCTCTAGGCACACAGCCTTCAGTAGTTGTGGTACGCGGGCTCAGCAGTTGTGGCCTCGTGAGCTCTAGAGCACAGGCTCAGTAGTTGTGACGCACGGGCTTAGTTACTCTGCGGCATGCGGGATCCTCCTAGACCAGGGCTCGAACCCGTGTGCCCTGCATTGGCAGGCGGATTCTTAACCACTGCGCCACCAGGGAAGCCCCCTTAGGCCCGTTTTTGATTCTTGTTTTACTTGGGTTCATGATGGTCAGGTGTGATCTTTACGTCAACTTTTCAGGTAGATTTTCAAGATGTGGACGCTAGGACTCTGGCGGAGAGACGGCGAGCAGAGGAGAAACAGAAGCGCTTGGACAGGATCTACAAGGAGAGGTCTGAGCGGGCCGCGCGGGAGATGGAAGGTGAGCTGTGGGGACCGGGGGTGCCCCCGTGCTCGCCCGCTGCACCTTCCCAGGCAGAGCTCGGGTCTCCGCCCAGCTCTCTGTTCTCCCGTCCCAGGGCCTGGTCCCCGCCAGGGGTGGGGTGGGGAGGCAAGTGGGCAGGCTGGCTTGGCGGGGGGCTGGGGGAGGCACTCAGCCACAGACCCCAGCCCTCCCCTCTGGAGGCCGGGCAGCAAGAGGCACCCTGCAGGCCATCCACGCCTCCCCCGCGGCCCCGGCGGCCGTGCTTGAGCCGTGCACCCCGCAGTGGTCTGCGCACCCCATGTGTCTGACGCTCCCCCACCCCCCAGCTGTGGTCTTGCCGGCCTCCTCCCCAGATCCCCACCGTTGGCCAGCCCTTCCCGTGAAGGGCAGCCGTTGGGGGAGCGCCTGGGGAGGAGGCCTGGCCTCAGGACAGCCGCAGAGCAGGGAGGGGTGGTCGGCCCGGGGGGGATGCCGGGAGGGTGGGGGGCGGCCAGAGCAGGACGGTGGTGGTGTGCCCCCTTGGCTGGCTGCTGTCTTCCAGAAGTACTGTCCACAGAGGTTCTCGCTGGGTGTCCATAGACGCCGCCGGGCGCTGTCGCAGCATGAGTCAGGACTGAGGGTGGTACCCAGGAGGTCTTGAAGGATGGCCTTGCTGCGGCCGGCCGGGTGGTCTCTGGAGCAGGGCGCCTGCCTGCCCCTGTGGAGGCAGTGGGGGGCAAGGCGGGCAGCTGGCTGCATCCCCACCCTCAACGGCCAAGTCCTGATGGGACCCAGCGAGCCCCGTCTCGTTCTCCCAGAAATGTCCAGGGAGATCCGGAACTGCCTCACGGAGTTGGAGAGCTGCTTCCAGCTGCTGGTGCCCTTTGACCTTGAGCCGACCCCGGGGGCTGCCTTGCCCGCCATGGCCGAGGAGGCAGGCAGGGACGAGGAGCAGCCCTGCTGCAGCAAGAGCCTGGCTATCTGCGCCCGCCGCCCGGGAGCCGCGGGGCCGCCCTCGGAGGACAGCGACCCGGAAGGGTTTGTGCGGCACCACGGGCTGGGCTCCCGCGGATACACGCTCGAGGTGGAGCTCTCCTCAGGTGCGGGCTGTCCCCACGCCAGGCCGCCTTGGCCACGGCCCCAGGCGCGTCCCCGAGCTCGGGCTTCTCGAGCTGTGGGGTCAGGGGTGACTTAGGCTTGTGGGTCCTGTGGCTCCTGCCTCGCGGCCCTCATTGCGGCACCCAGGCCCGGCGGTGAGGGTGGGCCTGACGCGCCAGTGATGGGGTGCCCCTGCGGAGGGGTTGGAGGGTGGCTGGGAGGAAGAAGTCATCGAGTGACAGCTTGTCACCATGTTTGTGATGATATGGGGTTCCAGGCTGGCCTCACGTGGCTCCTGCTTTCCAGCCACCGGTGGGGCAGGGGCACTGACCCCCCATCCGACCCCATGTGGCCCAGGGCCCTTGGGTGGGGCTGGAGGACAGCCAGGCTGCAGGAAGAGCCCTGCAAGCCCCAAGGAACCGACGCCCTCTGGCCGGGGACATGGAAGCAGGGGCGTGCTAGAGGTTGGGGTGCCCGGCTGAGTCTTGCGGGCGTGGCGGAGCTCAGAGGGAGGACCCTGGGGCCCAGGGGTGGGTGCAGCCTCCGTTCGTGAGTAGTGCGGGAAGGGATCTCCCGACCGCCTGGCGCGGAGGGGGGCGTTGGGGTCAGGCTAAGTCTGTTGTGGCCGAGATCACAAGGCAGTGAGTCTCCTTAGGGAGTCGGGTTTGGGGTCCCGGGTGATGCAGGGCCGGGGCAGGGTGGGTGGCAGTGCGGATGGCCCGTCTGGGGTGCCCGGTGACCTGCCTGGACGGTGGTCCCTCTGACGAGCCGTATGCTTGCCGCAGACAGCCTGAAGGTGCACGAGGATGAGGACAACCTGGTCATCATGCATGCGGTCCGGGACACTCTCAGGCTCATCCAGAACAGGTTCCTGCCAGCCGTGTGCTCCTGGGTCCAGGTGGGCTGGGCGTGTGGGCAGCGGGTGCCAGGGCGACCCCGGGGGAGGGAGGGAGGGGGGTTGCCCGGCCTGCTGAGTGATTCCCCGTCCTCGCAGCTGTTCACCCGCGCAGGGACGCATGGCGGGCACTTGGAGGGTGCCATCGAGCTGAAGGCCGAGCTGGAAACTGCCCTGAGGCGATCTCGGGAGCTGGATGTCATGCCCAAGGAGGGCTGCAGGAGGGAGGTGAGTGCCGCCAGCCTGTCCGCCCGTGAGGACAGCTAGGGGACCTTCCTCTGATCCCAGTTCGGCCTCCTAAGCAAGCAGGCGTCCCTGGGGCCCCAGAGTTGTCCCTTCTCCTCCTCCCTGGGAACCGACTTCCCCGAGCGGGAGCCCTGGACTGAGCACCAGAGGCTACAGCCAGGCTCTTGCCACACGTGGAGGGACTGGGACCGGGTCTTGGCAGAGGGCGAGGGAAGTGGGCTGGGCAGCGGGCGGGCGGAAGGCTCTAGCTGGGGAGGGGGCTCCCAGGGCCCAGACAGGGATGTGCGGGAGGCGGCCTTGCTGAGACTAGGCTGCCGCCCGGCTCGAGCACCTAGTGGGCCCCTTCCCGTGAACTCGGTAGCAACTTCCAGCCTTGGGCGTTTCTCCCGTCCGTGCGCTGGAGCCGAGGATGGTTGCAGGACACGGAAAACCAGGATGTCTCTTAACGCACAGAGCAGTGTCCCAGTCTAGGGTGGCCAAGTGGGGTGGATGTGGGGACTAGTGCCCAGTTTCGGGAGGGTGCTCGAGGCCTGCCATCTGCTGGGCATATGGCGCCGCCTCCCAGGTGCCACGTGGTTCGGGAGCGGGGAGCTGATCTTCGATGGCTGTGTCCCCAGCAAGGCTTGTGGGGCGGGCGCAGGCGTGTGGCCCTGGTCCAGGGGCCCTGGGGACTGGGCAGGGGTAAAACCACCTGCTCCCAGATACCAGGCCCCCATGCGGTGACCCCGAGCCTCAGAGGTGGTGGCGTCCGTGCCGCCTCCTGTGGGCTTGCACCAGGAGCTGGACCTTCGTGCCTGAAAGGGACCGAGAGAGCTGGGTTCTCCCAGGGTGTTCCAGGGGGCCGTGGGGGGGGCGGGGAGCTGCTACAGCTGGAGGGTGTGGTGGGGGGGAGGTGACAGCCACAGCTATGTCAGCGATCAGAGCCAAGAAGCCTCTGGTCAGAACCAAAGAGAAAAGAGGCAGCAGAGTGCGCTGCGCCGCAGGGACACCCAGAGCCCCAACCCCACAGGGTTGAGCTGTGGCACCTGAAGGGGGAGAAGGGCGGGGGCGGGGCAGGTCCCTCCCCCTGCTCCCTCCCCCGGCTCCCTCTCTGTTAACTGAGGAAGCCCTGGGGTGGGGAGAGTGCTGTTCCTTGCTGAGGAAAGGGTCAAGTTTGGAGCCCCTCAGACTTAGAGGGGAGAGTGGCCAGCCCCCTGGGCCTTGGTGCCTCGTCCTTGCCCCCAGGGGCCCGCGGGGACGGGCCCTGCGAGAGTTTCTGAGAGTCTCCGAGCCGAGCGCTGTCCCCCGCCCTCCTCTTTGCGGGTGTGCAGCCCCCGGGGGCCGGCAGAGGGCGATCTTGACCTCCTCCCGAGACACGCGGGCACGAGGCCTGGTCATCAGCTGGCGCCTGGCCCTGCTTCCGCAGCCGCTAGGGCTTTGCTCGGTGCGTAGCTGAACAGGAGATAAGTTAGTTCTGTGAATTTTGACCGAGATACTTGTTTCACGATGAGAAAGGGTGCTTTCTGGGCCCCGGGGAGGCATTGGTCTGGTGCGTGCGTCCTCTCGGGTCTGGGGGGGGTGTTTCTGAGCCCCAGCGGCCTCCCGGGTCAGTGTCAGGGTGGAAGGCCGGGCCGAGAGCAGTTGAGGGGGTGGATCAGGGGTTGGCACCGTGGGCCCCCTTCCCAGGCACCTGAGACGGGCCTGTCTTGCTCGAAGGCTGCCTTTTCCTCACCGTGCCTGGCGGGGCTGGGGCAGCTCCCCCCTTTTCTGAGCAGCAGGCGTCCTGGAGCAGCCAGGGCTTTGGGGGAGAGCCTCAAGGAGAGACCGGGCAGCGCAGGCTGGTCCCTCCGGGTCTGGGGCCAGCCAGCACTGCCCGGGCCGGCAAGACTCAGAGCCCAGAACTGGTAGCAGAACCTTCCAGATGTCTTGACACGGCTCCCTTGAGGGCCACTAGGTGAGGCCAGCTGCTGGGAGCGAGCCGAGCGGCCCACTGGGTCTGGTTCCAGCTTGAGCATCAACGCATCCTTGACTGTGGCCGGGCAGCCCCAAAGCCTGGGAGGCACGTGACGACACGGTCAGGTCAGAGCGCACCCTGTACAGGGAGGCGGCAGAGGGCACGAGCTGGGGTGGCCGGGGTCTGTCGGGGTGGGCGCGTGGTCGGGTGTGGGAGTGGCGCTGCCCTGTCAGCCTCCTGCAGGAGTTGATTCCAAAGGCCCTGAATCCTTGGAGAGCGTGCTCGCTCGTTCACCAGCAGCGGCGGCGGGCCTGTTGGTGGAGCGATTGGGGCTTGGCCACTGAGTGGCAGCGCCCCGCTCGCTCGGGCAGCCTGCTTCCCAGAATAGATGAGGCTGCGGTATCTGCACACCTGCGTCCGCTCCATGCGGCCCAGTGGTGATTAGAATTACGGACCAGTGTTTTCTCGCTCGCCTGTTTTCACATAAAGTGTCCGGGGCTTAAATCCTTTGCCTGGTGTTTCCCCACTTAGCATGAGCTGAGCTGGGAGCGTGTGGTTAAATATTTGAGAATTTTAACAAACGTGGAAGAGACCGAAGCTGATGTGAAGGTCGTGCTGAGGCTTAGACGATGGCTCCGACTGTGGAAATTGTGGGTCGTGCAGGGGCTTCTCCTGGGCAGCCTGACTGCAGCCAGGCCAAGGACCTTTTTTTCAGATTTCTTGTTTCGTCTGTGTGTTGCCGTATTGTTTTCCTTTTGATGTAGACGTTCTGTCTTTAAAGAATACTTAAGACAGCTTAAATACGTTTAACCGTTTATTTTATAGAGTGTCTGTCCCAGTTCCTTGTGGAAGCGGGCCGGGGATAAATCTTAACTAGATCGATACGGAGCATCGTTTGGTAGATTTAGTTTCCAGTTCTGCTGCTAGAGGAGAGGTCTAATAATCCGTGGCTGCTACATCCCTTGAACTGATAAAAATCCTTTGAAAACTTTTAAATTGCCTGCTGTTTAACTTGTAGCTACGATCACCGCTTAACTTTGTATTGTGTAATTAACAAAATATTAATCTTCCCCCAACCAGTAAGTCAGAAAAAAATAATCCAAGCATCAGTCTGTTTAAGCTGTGGACAGTGTGGGTGTGTTCTCAGTTGTCGGGTTTCTCGCTTCCACGGTTGGAATGCCCGCGCGGATGCTCTCATTCTCACCCATTGGTGGTCTGAGGTGGCAGCCACAGGGTTTTAACTCAGACACGCCCCCTCTCATTGCAAAAGTGGAGATCACTTCTCTTAACTCTGGGTGAGGTTTTCTTCCTGTTGGTCGCCCAGGCAGGTGCGTGGGCCGAGGCCAGGCTGCTGTCACGGCTGTGCTGTGCGCTGGAGGCATTTCTCTGTTGCCGGAGCTGAGTGCTGGCTTCCTGTAGGTGAAGAGGAAGGAGCAGGGAAGCAGGGGAACTAAATCAGCCGGCAGTCAGGACCTTGTGTTCGGCAGGGCCAGTAAACAACCTTTCTGGTGACGTGCCCTCTCCATCACCACTGCGCTGAAGGCTGCTGCGTGAGGGCTGGAGCCGAGGGAGGCACACGTTCTCGCGAGGACCGGGACTGGGAGTGTGTTAGCTGCTGGGGGGGGCGGGGTCAGCCATCTCTCCCCGCAGCCCCTGGGCCCTCCGTGCCCTGCAGCCCATCGCCGCAGCGCCCTCCAGGGTGGCCGCCGTCTTCCAAACACTTTACACACGCGGTCCCGTTAATTCCAAAATCAGCCCTGTGCGGTCGATTGCATTTTCACTGTCCTCTTACAGGTGGGAAGACTGAGTCTAGGCGGAGCCGCCTGGGTCTTCTCGCCAAGGCCGAGGCGGCACAGCAAGCACCTCGCTCTTCCTAGGAGGTTGTGCTGCGGGAGGAGAGCGAGCGTCAGGGCTGCGTCGGGGCGCCCGGGAGGAGAGCGCTGCCCATTTGGACGCGGAACAGACTCAGGCCACCTGGCCCTGGCTTGGAAGCGGATGTCCAGGCGTTTGGTGGCCTCCTTGCGCTCCCCCAGCAGGCTGGCCGAGGTGCCAGGGCAGCTCCCAGGGCTCGGCCGCGTGGGAGTGGGTGAGAGAGGGACAGTCCGTCTGACTGGCGGCTCTCAGGCCCCCGTGCAGGGGGTGAGCACACGCTCCACACCCCGCCCGCCTCCTGTTCGCGGCCCGTGGGGCTCGCCGCGCGCCCTCTGTCCTCCGAGGTGCGCCCCGGCAGTGGGGATGCGCGTGAGGTACTGGCCCGGCTGGGCAATTTGCACCGCGTCCAGGGAGGGCATTAGCATATAAATAGCAGATGTGATGACGACCATCACAGCTGAGCACGTTTAATTTTTAGTTTATAAGATAGAATGGGGTTTTAAATGCGTTGCCATCAAGCCGCGGAGACAAATGCAGCTTGGAGCTCACTTGTCTGATGAGGCCTTACATCATTTTTTTTTTAAAAAGAGGGAAACAGACACACATGAAACTGAACAAAAGTGATTTCTTGGGTGAAAAGTAATGGAGATGGCGCCCCGAGTTAATTAGATCGCACAAAATTTATTTAATGGTCCAGCTGTATCTCAGGCGTGCCTTGGGCGGGCAGACCTGGGAGGTGGCTCTTCCCATCCTTCTCAAGTAATTAGTAACCTGCTGCCCTACTTCTGTAAACAGATTACATTGTATATCTTAGCTGTTTTTATTGCTTGTTTAATTATGATCGTGGAGCCTCATTTTTCTAAATCCTTTTAACTGTGGGCGAGAATCAATTTGTGTGAAACCAGAGGAAAGCCCAGGGCATCCTCCACACCTCCCTGCGGCCTTGGGAGGGTTCAGTTTGCGGCCTGGCCCTCACCCAGACCGTTGACCGCAGGGCTGGGACCGCCTGCGCGGGCCTCCGAGGCCCTGGGACTTGACCTGTTAGGGAGGGTGGGCCCACCCCCGGGGGCGGCCTGGCATGGCCTCCTGGCCCCCAGACGAGGGCGGGCTGCTTTCTCAAGCATGCCTGGTGGTCTTTCTTCCCGATTGGGAAGCTCAGCTCCCAGCGAACTGCTCTTGAGAACCACTGGCGAGTCTGGCCCCGTTTCGAAGGCCAGCAGCCCTCAACCGATTCCTCCCTAGGGCGTGGCCTCCTCCTCGGATCCCCGGGCCTCTCCTCACCCCGCTCTGCCCGTAGTGCCTCTGCCCACACCCAGTGTGGCATCCGACCTGATCTTGAGGGGAGGTTGCCACCGCGACTGCCTGGGACCCCTGGGCCGGCCCCTCGAGCACAGTGGATGCTTTCTCCTGGGCCTCGGTGTCCCCAGCCACGTGCTTTTTGGAGGCCTGGAGAGGATTGTCCAGCCTGTGGGCAGGGGGTTTCCTTCCTCTGAACAGGCCCTTGGCCCCAGGTGTTCCGGCCTCAGGGATTGTGCCTCGGGACATCTGCACTGCTGTTCTCCTGTGCGGGTAGTGTGCCCAGAGCCGGACGCAGAAGGTCCCGCTGTGTGCTCAGGACATCAGAGCCCAGCCCAGCCCGTGTGAACTAGAACTCGAGAACGGGTTCATTCAAGCTTGAGTTCAGTATCAGCAGCTAAGCCCCTGCTTCCTTCTGCAGGGCCGTGGTTTGAGGGTCACCCCAGCTACCAAGGGGTTTAGGACCCGAGCGTGGCAGCGATGGCCAAGGTAGCTCTCGTACGAGGGCCCCGGGGCCGCTCACGGCAAAGCTGTGCCCGAGGACCTGGCCGGGGGCTATAAGGAGTCAGCTCTTGAGGGCTAGGTGGTCTTCCTGGGTGCCATACGGCTTCACGGCCCCGTCAGTGAGAATTTAAGAACAGAGGGAGCCAGGGCTTCGTGTTTAATCACAGGGATAAACAGCTTTAGTTGGGGAGAAAGAAGATATAATTCCTAATAGCTAAGCAGCTAATTATTTTTTAGGAAATGAAAATTTAATAAAAGTCCCAGGTGAAATTCAAGGGTGTGAGCAATAAACATAATATTTTATGAAAATGAGCCCTATATTTAAAGTCTGGCACTACGTGTTATGCATTGTAGCACCCGGTCCACATCTACCTTTTAGAAAATTAAAACACATAAATTCTGTTTAGTGTTTGATACGCACTGCACTAGCCGGGACCGTAATGCCCTAAAACCTTGGGCTGCTTTCCACCTTTCATAAATTCCTGGGTAGATTCTATACAGAAATAATTTTCAGGTCCGCGGCTCATTGTTATTCAAACGTGATTGATCGTCGTCATTTGCTCAGCTCCGGAGTTAAGTGCCCCTGTCATTTCCAAAGAGTATAATTGGGACGTTTCACAGGTCAGCGGCGGAGACAGGCTTCCCTTTTGATCAGTGTTAGACCGATAACAAAAATTACAGTTTCCAATGATTAATGTCTCCGTGCTTCCCAGACGCACGCCGCGGGTTGTACCCGAGCTCGGTGCATTTGCATCTGATTAGGCCTCCCGGGCAGCTCCTCCGTGGATTCCGGGTCCGCAGGGCGTGGGGCGTCTCGGGCCTGGCAGTGCCAAGGGCGGCTGCGGCCTGGCTGGCCTCCTGCCCTGGGGGTCGGCGGGCCGGGCCCTCCATCCTTCTTCTGGCGTGCCTGTGTGCCCCTGAGGCGTTGCTGTCGAGATGGGCTCTGGAGGGGAGGGCAAGTCTGATGGATACAACCATCGGTTGCTGTCACCCCGACAGCGGGCTACCTCTCTGGACGTTTCCTTCGGGTGGGCCTGGGGGCAGCAGCCCCTCCTGGCCTGAGAGGCTGGAGGCAGGCAGCGCCCCCCGAGTGTTTCAGGATGGCGCTGGCAGCGGGGCCGGGCTTCTGGGCGCCTTCCTGGCGTGACCCTCTCAGGAAGGACAGGCCCCCACGCCCTGTCCTGGAGTGCAGGGGGTCGTTGAGGATGGGTGAGGGAGAAGGGGAGCAGGAGGCTGCTCTGGCCTTGGAGGGGCTGTGCCTCCGGGTCTGAGCAGCATGGGCTGCCGACACCTCATTCATGCTGCACGTGGCCCCAGCACGTTGGCATGTGTGCGAGGCCCTCGGTCGTCCTGCTTTTTGGAGGGCCCTCTGGTCCCCACGAGGTGAGCCCTCCATGCTCAGTGTCCCCGCCGCTCCTACCCAGCCGGGCACTGCCCAGGAGGGGGTGGGGGCAGAGGCGGAGGGGACGGGTCTTGAACGCTCTGGGTGGTTCTTGGGTCCCTGGGCTTGAGGGGTGGGTGGGCTCCAGGCACAGCACAGTGACCCTGCCTCGCAGAGCAGGCGAGGAGGTTGGCCTTGTCCAGAGGAAGCTTCCTCTTCGGTGGTTTTTTAACAAGACGTCTGGAGGGTAGAGTATTCCAGAAGTGCTGTGGTCACACCGGCACCGCTGGACGCACAGGTGGGGAGCTAGTAGGATGAGGTGCTTTGGCCTGGCTGGAGCTGGATGGAGGGCCGTCATCCAGGCCCTGCCTGTGCGGGTGAGACCTGCGTCTCGGGGCTCTGGGGGCTGAAGCAGTGCCCGTCCGTGCACCTCCGAGGGCCGGCCGGTGGAGGAGCGCGTGCAGCTCGTGTGGGTTAGGGACGGGAGCAGACCTCAAACACGGCCGTCTCGTCAACGCTAAACCCCAACCTGGAGAAAGTCCACAGAAGCAGGACTGGGGTGGTCCGGGTCTCCGCCTGCGGTGTCCACTCACAGGTCTGGGGGTGTGTCCACAGGCGGCAGCCCCGGGGGACAGGGACGAGGACGACGACGACCAGGACTTCGTGGAGGTCCCGGAGAAGGAGGGGTACGAGGCCTGCGTCCCTGAGCACCTGCAGCCTGAGTATGGTGAGGGGCCGGGTTGGGGCCGGGAGGAGGTCCCACTCGGGACGCTGCCCTTCGGGGCAGACCTCACGTCCGGCCTGGGGCCCGCCAAGCAGGGCGCTGGCCGTGGTAGGCACCCCGGGTCTGTGCCACTGGGTCCCGAGGTGCCCTGCGGAGCCGCTTTCATGGAAAACCACGTGATGCTCATTTCCTGATGGGGGCGCTCACTGGCCTGGGCCCCGCCCCAAGGCCCTCCCCAGCTTCTCGCTGTCCACTTGGTGGGCAGGCCCTGCTGCCAGTTCCTGTGGGTGCGGCCAGGCTGTCCACACACGGAGGCCCCCGACCCACCTCACGGGCCCATGCTGACCCCCCTGCCCTGCAGCTTCAGGCCCCACCACGGTGAGGGGCAGCCCTGCTTGGGGTCACAGAAGTCTCAGCTGTCGGGAGCGAGTCCAGGGTTGGAAGGGCACCCTCAGAGCAGGGAGTGCCTCCTGGGCTTGGGGGAGGGTGTTGGGGGCACGCGGTGTGGTGCCCGCGGCGGTAGGGCCCTTTGGGCCGGGAGGGAGTCGGGGGGAGGCCACCGCCTCTGTGGGTGGGGGGCAACCACCCCACATTCTCTGGGCTCCACTGCTGCCCAGTCTCCATTTCTCAGGGGTGTCACAGGTCAGACAGGAGGTGTCCTCCTTCCCGTTGATGGAGTCACAGCCTGACATCTGGCCCAGGAGCAGTGACACACCTTGAGAAGCCCTGCTACCCGCGACCTGTCTTTCCCATGTAGCGTTCTTTTCTTTTCCAAAAAGTCTCCAAAAGCCTTGTCTGCACAGGAGGCATCTCTTATCCAGAGGGAGCTAGTAAAACCAAGATCGCGTGGGGGTTTGTGGCGAAGTGGACAAGTTGATTTGAATCGGAGTGTGTGAGATGAGATGTGAATTTGTTAGTTTAGACGCTCAGGCAGTTGGAGTGTGAGGACATGACCCGTTAGGCGTGTCACACCAAGTTACCACACCAGCTTCACGGCCCTTCAGTGCTTGGGTCCTGCCGTCTGCGCCACGTGACCCTCCCTGGGTGCCTGAGGGTGCAGCCTCCGCCCGCCTCCTGCCAGGGGTGCTGGAGGCCCTGGGGTGCCATGACTGCCCTCCCAGGTCTCCCCTGGCCGCCCGCCTCGAGGGAGCTCCAGCCCCGCCAGGAGGCTCCCAGGTCGCCAGGCACCACTGTGGGTGACCACCTCCAGGTGTCGCTGACCCACTGCTTGTCTTCCCAGCGGGGCCCCAGGTGTGACAGAGCGGAGCTGAGCCATCCCCTGGTTGTTCGTGGGCCAGGCAGCCTGGGAGCCCTCGCATGACAGGACCTGCTGAGCTTCGGGTCTGTCCTGCGGCAGTGGGGGGCTGGGTGCCGTCCCCCCGTTCCCTGGAGGGGTCTGGGGCCTGGTCTGGAGCGCAGAGCTCGGGGCCACGAGGCCACTGCAGGAAGTGCTGGGCGTACCAGTTTATAACTGTAGTTGATAGTCTTGTCACTGGTTTTTCAATTAAACTCAGGTGACTGCAGTAGATTCGGTCTAAATCCACAGCTGAGGAGACGGGTGCCCGTTTTCTTTCTCATCTCTTTCTCTGAATTTTCACTGAGGGGCTTTTATCTTCCCGTTAATCCCACCATTTCTGTCAGGACATAATCTCTTTCTCAAATTTACATTTTAATTACAAGGCCAGCTGAACTAGGTAAAATCAATAGTGTCAGGCTCGCAGCGAACTCCACGCGGAGCCCCCGCCCCTCCATTTCCTGCCATCGATCCCGCCTACCCCATCAGCTTTAGCGCTGCAGGCACGGAGGTGCCACTTGGTCAGTTTAAACCAGCCCAGGGGGTTTGGGCATTCTCATGACTCTTCCTCAGAGCCGCCGAGGGAGCAGATTTGAGCTGAGATCTGTGTTTGAGGCAGACGCCCCCGCGCGGGTGGGTGGGGCTGGCGGGGTTCGCCGTGACCTGCGACCTCTGGTCTCCCGGACTCAGTGTTCTCCCCGAAAACACAGCACCCGGGGCCGGGGGGACACGTCTGCTTTTCGGACTTTTACCTTGAAAGTGTGTCAGGGAGATTGATTTTCTACAGCAGTGTGAGAACGGTAGTGTTTTTTTAGTGCTCTGAGTGTTTACCCTGCTTCAACACGCTCACCCATCTTTTTAATGGTTTAAAACAACAAATCAATGAAAAATATATTTCATTCTTGTAACTCTTAGGAATTCCCGTATCGATCTTTGGGTTGCGATTGTAGCCACCTACATGAGTGCCACAGCAGCCACTTATCAGTCCTGCCTCCCCGTGTGTGCGCATGCCCGTGTCGGCGTCTGCACCAGTTGGTAACGCTGTATTGTCGGCATCCCGAGTGGGGGCATCTGGAAGGCTTTGTGACTGGACCCGGGATGTGTTGTTGACGGGGCCGGGTCGCCACCAGCCTTCCGAGAGCACCCAGGCCTCAGAGCTCAGGGTGCTGCCGGGTGTCCAAGGTGGACCCTGCCACGCCAAGTGGCTCTGCCCCATGTCCTCCACTCTCAGCCACGGGCACCTGAGATGCAGGGATGGACCCCGTACTCTCAGGGCCGTGCACAAACTTGGAGGGCGTCTGGAGCAGGCAGGGCAGGCGTTTTTCGTGAAGGGCCTGGGGTAAACGGTTTTGGATTTGTGGGCAGCATGAGGCCTCTGTCGCAGCTACTCACCTGCTATCATCTACAAAAGCACCAGACAGCACGCCGGCCGTGCACGCAGGGAGGCCGCGTGCAGACACCGGGAGGACTCGGCCGCGAGGTCTGCCCGCCCTGCTGCAGAGAGCCCGGAGCTGATGGTGGCCTGAGCCAGCCTTCCCAACCCGTCCTCTTCGCCCTTCTCCCCTCCCACCCCCTCCCACTTCCCCTTCCTCCCCCAGGAAGCACTTCCCCTGGCGTCCAGCTCTCAGTGCTGTGTCATTTCCTTCCTGGTTTCTCTCTCTACGCGGGGGATGTTCTCGAGTCCGTGCACGTGGATGGAGGGATGGAGACGCGCCATCAGGAAGGCCAGGCTCATGGCGTCGCGGGCAGTGCTTCGTGTCAGCGTTGGTGCTGCTCTGCTCCCGTGGCGGCTCTTTGGCCCCTGGAGCGGCCTGCCTGGCTGTCTTGTCAGTTTTCCGTGCGTCCTGGGAAGGACTTCTCGGACGTGAGGCCCCAGGGTGTCTGTCGTAGAAGCCACGACCTCACTGACTCTTCGTCCACCCCCACTGGCCAGGGTCCGGCCGGAGCTCCCAGGGCGCTCATGAGGCAGAGCCATTCACTTCCGTGACACCTTCCCACACTCCTCTTCTTATGCAGCTTTTTGATGTAGAACCCAGTTTTTTTTGTGGTGACATCGGCTCAGCTTCCTTCTAGTTCCCATTGGCACAGCGAGTGTCTTTTCATCCTTTTATTGTCTTTTATTTTTAGTCTCTGTTAACCTTTTGTTTTAAGTGGTTCTCGCCAAAGTGGCAAATTGCTGATTGTTTTTAACTTCATCAGTGTGTCTATTCGTTGACTTGAATCCATTGAGTTACTACTGTGTTCTCAGCTGGGGTTACCAGTTTGCTGCACATCTGTTTGCCAGCCTTCCTCTTTAGTTTGCTGTTGTTGCTACTGTTTTGTTTTTTTCTTTTCCTTGTCTTTTATTTGCTGGGTAAACTTTTTTTCCGCTGGTTTTGAAAGTGTTCGTCCAGTATAAATAAAACGATAAGAATATTTTTGCTTCTGATGGTGACGCCTGCTCGGGAGAGTTGCACTCACACTTCCCCTCGCCATGCACGTCCCAGCACGTCCCTGTCCCCACGTCCTGCACAAGATGGGGGACATGCTGGCTCCCGCTCACTCGGGCCCCCCAGCCCGGCACATTGGGTCATCCAGGTACCAACTTACTTCTGATGGTTGTGGGTACTCGGGTTTCAGGGGAGGTGGGAGTGAATCTTACCAAGTCATTTCTTGGCCTTTTCTCCCCATGTCCCGCACACCCTCCTGAACCTCCAGGTGGGGCTGCGTCCTTCACCCGCATGTTGAAACCTAACGTAGCTGGGTATAAAATTCCAAGTTTGACTGTTGTTTCCCAGACCTTACGCTCACTGTTGTTTTAAAGACACTGGTGCCTGTGGGATGCTTATGGCTTCCGAAGGAAAGCTTCTCAGACCTTTCTGTTCATGTCTTGCATTCCTAAACGTCCTTGTAAGTGACTTGCACCTTCTTCTTTCTGTCTCCTTCCTGACACTCAGTGGCCCCTCGGTCTTGCTCTGATTCCAGGAAGATTGGGCTCTTTATTTCATCCGCTCCAGTTACCTTTTCTCTTTCTGGGGTCCAGTAATGAGGAAGTTGATGCCTGTGTGAACGCCCTTCACGTCTCTGACCAGAGAGAGCTGCCCATGGGTGTGCAGGCGCCCTCCTGTCCTTCAGCCCGGCCTGGAGTCATCCTCTCCTCTGCTTGCCCACCATCTTCGTCTTCCTGGCTCCCTCTTTGTGGGGCCCTGGTGGGTCTCCAGCTCCTCTTTCTTTCTCACCTTCCAGATATTTTGTTTCTTGTTCACCTCTTTCTTGGCAGCGGTTCCCTGTCTGGAGGAGAGTTTGGGGAGGGAGGCGCTGCCCTCGCTCTCAGGATGGAGTGCCTCTGAGGTACTAACCCACACCCTGCCCCGTGCCTCCTGGGCAGCCCCTGGCCCAGGTGCCCACCTGGGAGGGGCTGGCAGGGGTCAGGGACAGCCCGGGAATTGGCACAGGTGGGCCAGTGGGGCCCAGTAGTGTCAGAGAAGCTGCCCTGGGCACCTGGGCACGGACCCTGGCCTGCAGAGGTGGCCTGGTGGCCTTGCCGGTAAGATGCTGGCATTGGGGCCTCATCTGGCTGGCGGGGCAGGTGCTGTGCTGATGGAGGGTTCGGCGCCCTCACACGTGCTGTGCCATCACTGTGGGATGGGGACACGGTGCCCTCCAGGGGTCTGTCCAGGGTCATGGGGATGGTGGCTAAGAGCAGATATGTTTCTGTCGCAGGGCTGGAGAAAGACCCGGCCACACGGGCCTCGCAGGCGAGGAAGAGGACGGGGAGCAGCGAGGAGGCCTGTGACCCCACCTCTGCGGCCGCCCAGCTGCGTTGGCTCCAGCGCCACTTGCCCCCGGCCTCGCCGGCAAGCCCCAGGTGATGCCCGGACACCCGCCCCTGCCCAGGCAGCCCCGCGTATGCACCCCCGGCCGGGCAAGCGCCTGCCAACATCCGTGCTGGGGCAGGGGCTGCAGGGGCCGGGGGTCCTCAGCGCTGGTGTGTAGGCCAGGCCGTGGGGGCGGGCCAAGGCTCTGGGGTTCAAGGGGGCGGGCATCAGGACACCCCTGGGCCCAGCGTGAGGACCGCAAATCTGAGGCCAGCTCCCCGTGTGGTCTTGGGATGGCCAGCCTTTTCGTAGGGCTTCAGTGGCTGCCCTGGGTTCCAGGCCCGAGGTGGCAGAGGTCACGGCTCAGGTGTGTGACCGGGAGCTCCAGGGGGTGTGGAGAGGCAGGTGGCCGCGGCCGGCTCCCGGCAGCACATCACTGAATCCTCCTGTGCTGTCTGCAGGGCGCCGCTGGGTCCAGAGGAGGCCGAGAGGCTGGCAGCAGAGCGGGCCCGGGCGCCCGTCGTGCCCTTCGGGGTGGACCTGTGCTACTGGGGCCGAGAGGAGCCGACGGCCGGGAAGATCCTCAAGTGAGCGCGAGCGTCCCGTGGGTCCTGTGGGCCACCCAGCCTGCCCCGGCCTGGGCGCAGGGGACACAGCCGACGCAGGGCCTGGCTCTGCCGCCGCGCAGGCCCTCACGTGTCCCGCCGAGTGCGGCTCTCAGGCTCTCGTAGGCATGGTGCCCGGGCTCGTACAGCCCTGCCCGGAGGCCTGTGGACCTTCTTTGAACCTCCTGTTACTCCCTGGGGGGATGTCCCCTGTTGTCCGCATCATGACAACATGATGGGCGGGCATCATGACAGACGGCCTGAAGGCTTGTCTGCCTAGGACTGGGGTCCGGCCCGGCCCACTGCTGCAGGCTCTCTGCCCAGGCCGTCGTCACGACCGCCCTCTGGTCCTCTGACTCGGACCTCTGCGGGCTGGGCCTGGGGCTCCGCAGAGAGTTTCCGGGAAGCCGCCCCCGTTGCTGCGCTGGACGCTTTCTCTCCAGAGTGGGCACGGGGTGGGGCGGGGACGGCGGATCTGTCCTCCGTTAACCTCCATCAGGGAGCCCCTGCCCCGGGTCCAGGCCAGGCTAGGGCGGTGGGCCGCTGGGGTGGGGTGCCTGGCGGTGCCCCCGCTGTGGTAAGCGTCTCTGCTCATCCCGGATGGGCTCACAGGCCCAGGGGTGCCCCCTGCTCAGCCGCCCAGGCTGGCCTTGCTGCGGGTGCTGTGGTGGCCACCCCGTGATGGCGCTGAGTGTCCTGTCCATGTGCAGGTCCGACTCGGAGCACCGCTTCTGGAAGCCCCGCGAGGTGGACGCGGAAGTAGAGAGCGCCGCTGTCTCTGAGTCTCTCCGGAGCCGCCACATCACCTTTGCGGGGCGATTCGAGCCCGTGCAGCACCGGTGCCGTGCCCCCCGGCCCGACGGCCGGCTCTGCGAACGCCAAGACCGCCTGAAGGTGAGGAGGGTGGGGGGCTGGGCAGTGGGGTGGCCACCTCGGCCAGGCCAGCATGGGGCCGGAGGGGGCGCTGGGCTCCAGCCTGCTGGTGCCAGGACCTTCCCCTGGGTGGGTGGTCTGACACGCGGGCACAGGGCTGGGTTGCTCTGCCCTGGCTCCTGCGTCCCCGCGCACGTGTGTCTCCTGAGCGCGCTGTGTGCTGGGCCGGGGGTCCACCGAGGCAGCCCTGCGCGCCAGGCGGGGCTTTGGCCAGACTGACAGCAGATCTCCCTCCGCCGCCTGGCTCTGTCGCGGCTGCGCCCGAGGGCCCCTCTTTTGAGGGGTGTGTGAGCAGACGGTGGTGTGGGCTGGCCGTCCCCGAGAGCCGTGAAGGTAGGGATGGCCGGTGGCCCGCTCCGCCTCAGAATTGCTCCGCTCTCTGCCTCAGTGCCCTTTCCACGGGAAGATCGTCCCAAGAGACGACGCGGGGCGGCCCCTCCACCCGGAGGACAGGGCCCACGGGCAGAAGCAGCGGCTGCAGAGGCCGGCGGGGCGCCCAGGTAGGTCGGGGGCAGGGTGGGGGCGGCACGGCGTGGGGGCGCCCTGGACCCCGGCAGCCTGCAGAGTGGCCCTTGGTTTCTGCGGGCGGTTGCCTGCCGCCTCCCGCTCAGTCATGCCTCACAAGCGTGACCGGGACACACTGTCCTCGGGGCTAGCAGGACGCTGAGCGTCAGCCTGACCACGTCTTCACACGGCTCCTGGCGGGCGGCGTGGACGCAGCCACGGCCAGAGACCGCCTTGTCATCGTTTGTTTGGGTTCTGGGTTCTTAAACCCGTTTTCAAGCAAATGGAAAAACCGAGGCATGGAAAGTAAACTGGCTGAGCCCCGAGCTGCCTCCAGGCCGCCAGCTGCCGCCCTCCGTCACCTGCTGTCTTGCAGAGCCATGCACGAGGGGCCGGGCAGAAGGGCTGCGGCGTGTGCGGTGTGCGATTTGCGTGCACGTGGACTGCGTGTGCGTGCGTGTGGGCAGAAGGTGAGGGTCCTGCCCGGTGGTCCCAGGCATCCTTGCTGAGCCTCTGAGCCTGGGGCGCTCTCTTGGGGTCCTACTCAGGGCCCCCGTTTTCCGGCCTGCAGGCCTGTTTCGTGCCAGAGAGGGGCTTTCGTGCCAAAGCCACCGAGATGCTGCTCTCCACCGTTCAGGGAGCTCATCCCATCCTGGCACCTGAGCCGGTGCTGTATTCTGGCACGAGCTGCGGGGTGGCGGCTGCCTGGCCCCCAGAGGCCCCTGAACAGCTGGGCAGGGTGGTGACCCGCAGAAGCAGCGTCCTTGGCAGGGCAGCACCCAGGCACACTTGGGGTGGGGGTGGGGGGCCCACCGGGGCGACCCTGACCCGTGTTGACATCCCGTGGTTTGTCAGATCTGGGCTGGGGTCTGGAGGCTGTCCCGCCTTGGGCCCCTTTTCTTAAAAGAAAGGCCAGGCCCCCGGCGCAGAGCTCCCCGAGGCAGAAGGCGGCTGTGTCTGTAGGGGTGGTGCTAGTGTGGGTCTCAGCTGGGCCGTGTGTCCTCTTTAGCAGGGTTTTCCCCTTTGTCACGAGAGACAAATGTTAGTTTTCGGCCTCACGCCCAGGGTTGGTACCTGGAGCCCTGGAGGGCGGCGGGGAGCGGCCCTGACCCATTAATCCGCGGGCGAGGCCTTCCCTGGTGGCCCACACTCCGGAGCAAATTAAGTGCCTATTTTTGTGTCAGCCCTGAAGAGTATCAGGTTCTGCAGCCCTCGGTGACTTGTTAACAACAGGTATCAGGCCGGGCCGCGGGCCAGCGCTGGCCAGTCAGATGTGAAATAGCATCTCTTTACTAACTACGGTATCGACCCCCGCCTCCCTCACGCGCCGGGCAATTTTCTTTTCCCTGGCGCTAACCTCGGTGACAATGCGCGCGGAGCTCCAGGGCCCGTCAGCATGCAGGACGGCCCCACGGCCCGGCTCTTATTGATTTTTTTCAAAGGCTTTTAAATTGCTCCTTCATTTTACTGAGATGCTCATTCCATCTCTACTGGGTGCCGGCGTTTTTGGTTCTGCAGCCCTCGGTGACTTGTTAACAACAGGTATCAGGCCGGGCCGCGGGCCAGCGCTGGCCAGTCAGATGTGAAATAGCATCTCTTTACTAACTACGGTATCGACCCCCGCCTCCCTCACGCGCCGGGCAATTTTCTTTTCCCTGGCGCTAACCTCGGTGACAATGCGCGCGGAGCTCCAGGGCCCGTCAGCATGCAGGACGGCCCCACGGCCCGGCTCTTATTGATTTTTTTCAAAGGCTTTTAAATTGTTCCTTCATTTTACTGAGATGCTCATTCCATCTCTACTGGGTGCCGTTTTTCCGTTGTGTTTAAACAATTGCTCCATTCACCGGGTTCCTAAACTGTGACGCCTTCTCATTACTGGGAGATAAACTGTTTGGACGGTTTTCCTTAATCTTGGATTAATCGTTGCTGTATCTGGATTGTGCCGCCCCGTATTCCTTCACTTCAAAAATCAACTTGGGGAGGCCTCGCTATCTGTCTGGGCGCGTGGCTTCTCCCCCCGCTGGACGTGCTCTGCTTGCCGCCCGGCCCCTCTGCCGCAGCCCCCCGTGGGGCTCTTGTTTGCATGGTGGGCGCCATCGGGGTTTGGGGTGTCCAGCCCCCTTCTGCCAGCCAGGGCCTGGGTCCGTAGGTCTGGGCACGTTGGGGGGGCTGTGCTGTCACACCCCTGACCAGGGCGGCCTTCCCGAGCCAGCGGGCTAGATGGAGCCTGAGTCGCAGGGACCTCCACGCCACCGGCCCAGCAGGAGACTGAGGCGGAAGTCGCTGCCAGGGCAGTGGTGGGTGGGGCTGGGACGCTGGCCTCTGACTCCGATGCCTGTGCCCGCCGCATTAGGAGCCCCTCATTTAGACGGTTAACGCTTCTCGTCTCAGCAGACAGGCACACTGACCTGTCTCTGTTGCAGCCGGGTCTGGTGAGACCAGGCCTTGGGCCTAGGTGACGTTTGTTTCCCCGCGGAGCACCGTCTTCTGACCTGAAGGGCCTGGGCCGTGGCGGGAGGAGCAGGGCCGCCTGCGTGAACCGACACCCTCATCGCTGGGGCCTGGGGCCAAGTTATCTTTGGACCAGTCAAGAGGCCGTGGCCACCCTGCTGTGCACACCCTCCGGCCAGCAGACGGGTCCGGAGGCCACGCCTGGGTTCTGGCGGGGCACCGTCAGCCTGGAGGCGGAAGCGGTCTGCGCGTGGCACTGCCCCTGGCCGCCAGCCTCGGTTGCCGTCCTGCCTAAGGGGTCAGTGGAGGCACCCACCTTGGCCTACAGGGGCCTTGCGCCCACTCCTCGGGCAGCCGGCGGCCCTCCCTGCCCCCGTGTCGGGGAGGGCTCGGGGCTCAGGTGAGGTCGGCGCCAGGAGTTTTCTGCAGCGTCGGGTGTGTTTGCAGCCTGGCAGGACCCTGAGCTCATGAGGGACGTGGAGGCAGCCACTGGGGTGGATCTCGGCTCGTCCAGGCCTGGTGGGAAGGGCAGGCGACGGCGGTCCGGCCTCACCGACCTCAAGCAGCAGGCGGACACAGCGCGTGCACGCATCGCCAAGAAGGTCTTCGCCAAGTAAGAGCTCCTCGCGGGGTGCCGCCCTCCGCCCCAGGCCTGGTGTTGCTGGCGGTGAGAGTGGAGAGGCCGCCAGCCCGCGCCCCCACCGCCCGCCCCCAACCCCGCCGCTCTGGCGGCCAGAGGCGCTCCTCGCGGCACTGCCGGGTGCCCTAGAAGGCGCGAGGGTGTCTGCGCCCAGGCCCCATGGGCGCCGTCCACCCCGGGCAGAGGAGGCGGAGCCCCCACGGCTCCTCGCCGCCGTCCTGCCATGTGCGTCTGCATCCAGGGGAGGGCTCGGCCCCCGGGCTCTGGGCACGAGGCTGGCTCCCCGTGGCTCAGCCAGGGTTGATGGCGCCGTGGGTGCTGGCGCCCAGAGGAGCGGGGGCCGGGGGCATCCTCCGAGGGGCCGGGAGCTGTGGCCGGAGCCTCTGTGATCTGTGAGGGAGGTCGTGCCCGACGCCTGGAGTGGTGCTCGTGTCCGGGCCTCCTCGCCGTCAGGCCCCAGCGGCTTCCTCCCAGGCACAGGCGCTACCTCGTCAGGGCAACCAGGCTGGCCGCGAGACGTGCGTTCCTCGCCTGACGTCGAGCTCTGCACGGTGGGGCGAAAGCAAGCTGGGCTGAGTGGATCCAGCATGTCTTGATCGCCTCTGCCCACATGCTGCTTCCTGCCCGGTTGCTGGCAGGTTGCGCCCTTGTTCTGGGGTGCATCCTGGTGCTGGCAGGACTGGTTATCCTGGGAGCTGCCTTCAGGGCTCAGGGAGCGACAGGAGAGGTGCCAGGACGCGGCCAAGGCCACGTTCGGGGGCAGAGCCACTCAACTGCGGTGTCCGGCTCTGGACGGGGAAGCTCTGGCTATTTCCGAGCCGTGTCGCCCGTCCGTAGGGAGCGGATGGATGGGCAGCCGGCCCAGGACCCATGCCTGAGCCCGGCCGGGCTGCATTCAGCATCCCGGAGCCCTGGCCGGTGCCTCCCTGATCACGTCTCGCTGTGCTTTCCCTGCAGGGCCGCTGTGCAGAGGGTGGTCACAGCCATGAACCAGATGGACCGGAAGAAGCATGAGAAGTTTGCAAACCAGTTTAACTACGCGCTGAATTAGAGCGCCAGGCCGTGTCCCCTGTGGTCGTCAGCTCCTCTTCTGCTGATGAGCTAGGATGGAAAGGCAGACCCGGTCTGGGCTGTAACAACAGCCACGATTATAGTGTGTATTTAACGTGAAGAAATGGTGCACTTTCTCCTTAAAGCGCCCCAGAGGCGTGGACTCCCCCCTGCGGGGGGGACCACGGCCATCGCTTACGGCTCTGACTGCCTAGTAGCCCGGGGTGAACTCGGGTAGCCGTGTCCACAGGTGGGCGTCTTGTACAGCCTGCGCCCTCTGTGGTGTGATTCAGGGCCGCTCAACGTCCGGGGTGAGTGCGCAGCCTCCAGCCCTGCCCCCAGCCTTCTCCTCCTCGGAGGAAAACCCGCATTTGGTGTTGACACCAAGGGGAGCCAGCTGTTTGCTCTCGGCGTTTCCAGCTCACAGGCGTGCTGGTGGTGGCTCCGCGTCAGAATGCAGGGAACTACCTCACTCTTTGTTTTTCTGAAATCAGCTTTATTGAGACATAACTCACGTACCGTAACATTCATGCTTTTAAAGTGTACAGTTCGGTGACGTTAAATACACTCACAGTGTTGTCCGATCTCTACCACTGTCAAGTTCCAGAACTTTTCATCACCCTAAAAGAAACCCTGCTCCCCCAGCCCCGGCCCCCTCTGGTCTCCTGTTTCTGGATTTGCCTTTGCTGGACGTTTCCTGTGAATGGAGTCATAGCAGCCTGTGGCCCTTTGGGTCTGGCTGCCTTCACTTAGCACAGCGTTTTCAAGGGTCTTCCCTGCTGGGGCCTCTGTCCGTGCTTCATTCCTTTTTATGACCGGATAACTCACCACTGTATGAACATACCGCACTTTGTTTATCCGTTCATCGTGGACATTCGGGTTGTCTGCACTTCGGGGTTATCATGGACCATGTTGCTGTGACCATTTGTGTACGAGTTTTTGCGTGGGCGTATATTTTCATTCCTTTTGGGTTTATACCTAGAAGTGGAATGGCTGGGTCACGTGGTAACTCTGTTTAACTTATTGATTGAATTGCCAAAACATTTTCCAAAGCAGCTGCACCGTTTTTCTGTCCCCACCAGCAGTGTGTTAGGGTTCTCATTTCTCCATGTTCTTGCCAACATTTGCTTTTAATTTTAAGTCTTTTAAATTTTAGCCATCTTAGTGGGTGTGGAGTGGTGTATCATTGTGGTTTTGATTTGACTAATGATATTGAACATCTTTTCATGTGCTTATTGGACATTTGTATATTTTCTTTGGTGAAACATCTAGATCCTTTGCCTATTTTAAATGGAATTGTTGTTTTGAGTTGTCAGAGTTCTTTATATATTCTGGATACTAGATCTTTGTATGATTTGCAAATATTTTCTCCCATTCTGTGTTTTCACTTTCTTGATCGTATTCTTTGAAACACAGAAATTATGAATTTTGATGATACCCAATATATCTATTTTTCCTTTTGTCACTTGTGATTTTGGTGTCATATCCAAGCAGCTCTTGCTTTACTCCAAGGTCATGAATATATACTCTTATGTTTTCTTCTAAGAGTTTTAAGATGTAGCTGTTCATTTTAGGTCTTTGGTCCATTTTGAGTTAATTTTTTTTTTAATTTTATTTATCTTTTATTTATTTATTTTTGGCTGCGTTGGGTCTTCGTTGCTGCACACGGGCTTTCTCTAGTTGCAGCGAGTGGGGGCTGTTCTTCATTGCGATGCGCAGGCTTCTCGTTGTGGTGGCTTCTCTTGTTGCGGAGCACAGCACAGGCTCTAGGCGCGCGGGCTCTAGAGTGTAGGCTCGGTAGTTGTGTCTCGCGGGCTCTAGAGTGCAGGCTCGGTAGCTGTGGCACACGGGCTTAGTTGCTCTGTGGCACGTGGCATCTTCCCGGACCAGGGCTCGAACCCATGTCCCCTGCATTGGCAGGCGGATTCTTAACCACTGCGCCACAGGGGAGCCCCATTTTGAGTTAATTTTTTTTTTTTTTTGCGGTACGCGGGCCTCTCACCGCCGTGGCCTCTCCCGTTGCGGAGCACAGGCTCCGGACGCACAGGGCCAGCGGCCATGGCTCACGGGCCCAGCCGCTCCGCGGCATGTGGGATTCTCCCGGACCGGGGCACGAACCCGTGTCCCCTGCACCGGCAGGCGGACTCCCAACCACTGCGCCGCCAGGGAAGCCCTTGAGTTAATTTTTTGTCTGTGCTTCACTCATGTGGATATTCAGTTGTCTCAGCATCATTTGTCGAAAAGATTATTCTTTCTTCCATTGAATCGTGGTGCGCTTTTCTTGATCGTCAATTGACAATAAATGTGTGAATTTACTTCTGGACTCTCACTTCTATTCCCTTGACCTATATATCCTATGCTACCGCTACAATGTCTTGATTAATGTAGCTTTGTGGTAAGTTTCGAAATCCTCCAACTTTGTTCTCTTTAAACATTGTTTTGGCCATTCTGGGTCTTTTGCATTTCCATACAAATTTTTGAGCCGCCTCACATGTCTGTCACTGTTGCTAAAAATAAAGAGTAATGGAATCTCAAAAATGAATGAATGAATGAATTTGTGCCACCCCCCCGCCAAAAAAAAAAAAAGGGCATCTGAGATTTTAGGGATTGTGTCGACCCTAGAGATCACTTTGGAAAGTATAGCTGACCTTTGAAAAGCATGGGTTTGAACTACACAGGTCCACTTACACAAGGCCTTTTTCAGCAGTAAATACCGCAGGGCCACGTGAGCCGTGGCTGGTTGACTCCTTGGAGGAGAACCACAGACGCAGGGGCTGATGGTGCGGTTACACGTTGATTCTTGACTGCATGGAGGGTAGGCTCCCCTAAACCCTGAGATGTTCAAGGGCCAAGTGTAATGTCATTTTAATATTAAATTTTCTAATTAGTGAACTTAGAATATCTTTCCGTTTATTTAGGTTTCCTTTATATTTTCTCCATGTTTTGTAGTTTTTAGTATACAAGTTTTGCATTTATTTTGTTAAATTTATTCTTAAATGTTTTATTCTGTTTGATGTCATTGTAAATGCAGCTGTTCTCTGAATTTCATTTTTGGATTGTTCATTGCTAATGCATAGAAATAGAACTACTTTTTTTATGTTGGTCTTATATCCTGAAACCTTGTTGAACTCACATATTAGTTCTAATAGTTGTATGTGTGTGTAGATTCCTTAGGATTTTCTATACACACTATCATGTCATCTGCAAGAGAAAGTTGTATTTCTTTCTTTGCAGTTTGGATTCCTTTTATTTCTTTTGTCTTGCCTGGGTGCTCTGGCTAGAGCCTCAGTACAGTGCCAGATAGAATTGGAGAGAGCAGGAGACATCCTCGTCTTGTCCCTGATCTGAGAGGAAAAGCTTTCAGTCTTTTACCATTGAGTGTAATGGTAGCTGGGTTTTTTGTAGATGACCTTGTATCGGGTTGAGGAAGTTTCCTTATGTTCTTAGTTAGTTGAGTGTTTTTGTCGTGAAGGGAGTTGAATTTTTGTCAAATGCACTTTCTACATCTGTTGAAATGATCGTGTGGTTTTGGTCCTTTATTCTTTTCGTATGGTGTGTTACATTAAGTGTTTTTCATATATTGAACCACACTTGCATTCATGGGATAGATCCCACATGGTCAGTTTCAGTAGTCTGTATATTTCTAGGAATTTGTCCATTTCATCTAGGTTATTTGTTATCGTTTGTTGACATACAGTTGTTCATAGCATTACTCTATAGTCATTTTTATTTCTGTAAGGTTGATAGTGATGTCTCTTCTGTCATTCCTGATTTTAGAAGTCTGAGTCTTCTCTCTCATTAATTTTCTTGGTTAGTCTAGCTAAAGGGTTATCAGTTTTACTGATCTCTTCAAAGTTGTTTTTCTCTATTATTTTTTATTTTTTACTTAATTTCCACCCTAATCTTTATTATTTCCATTGGGTTGCTTTGTGTTTAGTATTTTTCATTCTTTTTCTAGTTTCTTAAGTGGAAGTTTAGCTTATTGATTTGAGATCTGTCTTCTTTGTAACGTAGGTGTTTACAGGTATACATTTTTATCTAAGCACTGCTTTAGCTTCATCCCATATGTTTTGGTATGTTGTGTATGCATCTTTATTTATCTCAAAAGTATTTTCTAACTTCTCTTTTGATTTCTTATTTTACGCATTGTTTATTTAGGAGTTTGTCGTTTAATTTCCACATACTTGTGAATTTCCTTCTGTTATTTGATTTCTCATGTCATTCTGTGTAGCCAAAGAACACGTTTTGTGTGATTTCAGTTCTTTAAAATTTGAGACTTACAGTCTATCCTGGAGAGTGTTTTATGTGCAGCTGAGAAGATGAGTATTCTGCTGTTGATGGGTGTTCTGTAGAGTCTGTTAGGTCTAGCTGGTTTATAGTGTTAAGTCTTCTTTTCCTTATTGATCTTTACCCCAGCAGTTAAATCCATTATTGAAAGTGGGGTATTGAAATCTCCAACTATTATTGTTAAATTATCTATTTCTCCTTTCTCTGTCAGTTTTTGCTTTGTGTATTTTAGGGCTCTGTTAAGTGCATATATGTTTATACTTCTTATTTCTTCCCAATGGGTTGACCCTTTATAGCACAGCCTTCTCTATCTCTAGTACTAAACAGTTTTTGCCTTAAGGTCCCTTGTACGATGTTAGCGTAGCTTCTGGTTGTTTGTATGGTATATCCTTTTCCAGCCTTTCACTTTCATTATATCTCTGAATCTGAAGTCTTATGGACAGCATATATTTGATCATGTTTTTAAATCTGTTCTACCGAGTCTCTGTTGCTTGAGTGGAGTGTTTAATCTATTTACCTTTAATGTAATTGCTGATAAGGTAAGGTTTATGTCTACCATTTTTCTGTTTTTTTTACATGTCTTTTAAAATCTTTCTTCCTCTGTTACCTTTTTTTCTTGTGTGTTAAATGGCTGTTTAATTCCCTTGTAATACTTTAATTCCCTTGTGTCTCTACCACTTTTTTTTTTTTTTTTTTTTTTTTTTTTTTTGCGCGGGCCTCTCACTGTTGTGGCCTCTCCTGTTGTGGAGCACAGGCTCCGGACGCGCAGGCTCAGCGGCCATGGCTCACGGGCCCAGCCGCTCCGCGGCATGTGGGATCTTCCCGGACCGGGGCACGAACCCACGTCCCCTGCATCAGCAGGCGGACTGTCAACCACTGCGCCACCAGGGAAGCCCTCTACCACTATTTTTTAAGTAATTTTTTTCAGTGGTTGCTTTGAGGATTACGATGAACAACTTAATACAATCTAGTTTGGATGAATAACAGCTTAATTTCAGTAATGTGCAAAAACTCCATTAGAGCTCTGTTTCCTTCCAGCTCTTTTCTACTATTTTTGTCATACAAATTGCATCTTAATAGATTGTAAGCCCATCAACATAGTTTTGTAATTATTGCTTTATGTAGTTGTCTTTTAAATCAGATAGGAAGAGAAAAGGTTTACAAACACAAGCACATTTATACTGTCTCTTATCTGGCTCTGCAGTTCCTTTTCCCAGTGCCCTAATTTCTCTTTGAGGATTTGAATCTGGTATCTTTCACTTCAACCCGAAGCACTCCCTTCAGTGTCTCTTGAGGGCGGCTCTGCTAGCAGTGAAGTCTCTCTCCATTTTTGTCTCTCTGGGAATGTCTTCATTTCTCCTTCGTTTTGAGGAATAGTTTTGCTGGATGTAGAATTCTTGGTTTAACAGTCTTTTTCTTGCAACACTTTGAGTGTGTCATCCCACAGCCTCCTGGGCTGCAGGGTTTCTGGAGAGAAGCTAGCTGTTAGTCTTTGGAAGGAAGCTTTGAACACGAGTTCGTTTTTTAATTGCTGCTTTCAAGATGCTCTGTTTGTCTTTATCCTGTGTTTTAACCACGAAGTGTCTAGTTAAGGTCTCTTTGTGTGTGTCCTACTTGGAATTTGTTGAGCTTCTTGGTTGTAGAGATTGTTTCTCATCAAACTTGGCCACTATTTCTCCTAAGATTCTTTCCGCCCCGTTCCCTCTCTCCTCTCCTAGGACTCCCATCATGTATACACACTTGGTTGATGGTATCCGTTGGCTTCTGAGGCCTGTTCATTTTTCTTCGTTCTTTTTTCTGTGTCTCAGACTGGACCTGTTGACTTATCTTCAAGGCAGCTTAGTGATTAGCTAATGATTGGACAGAGATTTCCTTAAATGCTTTGGTCCAGTGAGTCTGGTGGTTTTCTGACTAGCTGTGTGTGCGTGTGTCTGTGTGTTGGGCACACCTTCAGCGCTCTGCCAGCCAGTTGCTGACTCTGCCTTGGCTCTCACTTGATGAATGTTTTGGTCTTTGCTCCATGAGAAAGTAGCGTGTTATAGTTTTAATTGACGTTTCTCTTAGGAGTGAGAGCAAGCATTTTTCATAATGTTAAAGCATTCATTGTTTATCCTTTTCTGTGAATTGTATTCCATACCCTTTGCCCAGTTTTCTGTTAGCTTATTGGTTTCTTATTAAATTCATTAACAAGCTGTACATGATGAGTCACAAATGTTTCCTCATTTTATCTTCTGAGTTTGCTTATGTTGTTTTTTGCCATGTAGATTTTTTATGTAGTTGAATTTAACCAACCTTTCATGGCTTCTGAGTTTTGTATTCCTTCCCCACTCAAAGATTGTATTAAAAAATTCTTCCATCTTTTCTTCTAGTACTTTTATAGGTTGCATTTTCATGTTTAAGTCACTGATCTACTTACCATTTATTTTGATATAAAATCTGGCTCTGGAAATTGTTTTTTATTTTAAATACCCATCCAGGTGTCCCAACACTAGTAATGAATTCATTTGTTTTTGCAAACTTAAAATATTGCCTTTATCATTTGTTAAAGTTCCTACATACAGTGGTTCTATTTCTGAACTTTGTTCTATCTCATCAACTCGTCTGCCTATTTATATATCATACTGTTTTAATTACTGTGCCTTGGTAGTACATGCCTATGTCAAAGACCTCTTATATTTCTGTTCTCTTTTGTATAACTTCAGGTAAAGTTAGGTAACTGGTGTTTTTATAAGATTTAATTCATGGCTAATTTGTGACTGGTGCTCTTTGCATCGTATCTTGTAATGAAGATCCGTGAGTGTTTATTAAGACAGACCCACAGGTCCATGTGTTTCTGGCTGGCGGGAGCAGCAGCGGGGCCCGGGCTGGCCCTTCTGGCCAGTGGGGCCCAGTGGCCTGTTCCTCGGAGAGCAGGCTCCACCACTCTTGAGCCCGGGGCCCCCAAGAAGTGACTTGGTGCGGAGGGGGTCCTGGGTGGGTCCCACTTGCCTCAGAGACCCCAGCGGAAGCAGAGGAAGCTGCACCCCCTCCCTTGGTGCCCTCAGTGCCCCCCCTTCCCACCTGTCGTGTCACGTGCTGCTTGGGACCCCACAAGTCAGGGAGGGGCAGGGGGGCCTGGGACAGCCTGGGCAGTAGGTGGGTTTGGAGCCAGCAGGGGAAGGCTACACCCCGAGTGCCTTGAGGAGCCCACCTGCCTGTGGGAGGGCAGGGTGCCCCGGCGAGGACCTGGCAAGCAAGAGCGGGACTGCCTGGGGGCGTGGGGCCCCAGGGCCTCCCAAGGCCGTGTAGCAGCGGGGCGTCAGTGCTGGCGTTTGGGCTAGGCAGGTTCTCTTCAGGAGGGCGGGAGCAGTGAGTGGGGAGTCCCTGTCAGTGCGGGTGGTGTGGGGCAGCGCGGGTGGGGCTGATGGGAGCGGGTCCTCGTGGCGCTGAGGGCTCTGGCTCCAGCCTCAGACCACGGGGGCTGCCGTGGGGTGCGGGGTGGGGTGGTGCTGCGCCCTGGTCCAGGGCACCCTGGCTGGGCCAGGCAGCGGGATGGCAGGAGGGAGGCTGGCAGGGCTGTTACAGCGGCAGTCAGAGCTGGCTGCACAGAACGGAGAACTTGAGTAACAGTGGCTTGTGAACGCAAGGCTTTAAACGTGCTTCTGTCCTAAGGTGGTGCCCAGGCTGGGGAGGAGGCCGCGCAGAGCCATTGGGCCTCATCCCTTCCCAGTATCAGAGTATGGGGCCTGCATCCCCCAAGGCTACCTCTTGGCGCAAGGTGGCTGCTGGAGCTCCAGCCATCACTGGGTCTGTGGAAGGGGCCAGGGGGTGTGTGCCTTGGGCTCAGCCGTTTCCTGTGAGGAGCCTCCCTGGGAGCCCCTCCAGCAACATACACTCTGCTCATGCCAACTTGGCCAAACCTAGTCACATGGCATTGTCCAGCTGCCCAGAAAGCAGGAAAAGTTGTCCTTATTCTGGGGATGGGCGCCCAGCTGCCGTCAGCCCTGTGTCCTGGCAAGAGGGAGAACCTGTCAGTGCCCAGCAGGGGCTTCTCCAAAGGGGGCCACCACACGGCTGTCTGGTATGGGGTGGGACATGGCACCCGGAATTGTGTCCTGCCTACAGGGGATGTGGCCGTGGAATGGACGGAACTTCCCCCCGCCACCCCGTGGACCTGTGTGCCTCAGCTCTGCACCCTCCCCTTGAGTGACAGTCCCTGCGTCCCTGAGAATGACCTGTCTGATTCCTCCCCACCCCCTCCCTGCTACTACTCCCCTGCCTGCCCCCAGGCGCCCCGAGTTGTCTGTCCAAGTTGTCTGTCCAGCCTTGCCCTTCCCCGTGGAAACACCACACCCTCCAGGAAACCGCACATGGCTGGGGAAGGTCCCTCAGCTGAGTGACACTTCAGTGGCCCAGGATGGAGACCTGGGTGCCACCCTGGGATGGGGGACGTGGTAGGTCACGCTGGCTGACCTGAAGCAAGGGGTGGGAAGTGGGGAGGGGCACAGGAGGCTGAGTGATGGGCCAGCACCACTGGCCTGGGGAGGGCTGGGAGGCCTGGAGAGGGGGCCACAGGAGAGCTGCCGTGCGGAGGGGGACGGAGCGGGAGTTCAGTGGGTCCTGGGAGGGGAGTGAGGTGCCGCTGGGGGCACGTCTGAAATGGGGGAGAGCTGGGCTCGGCCCTTGGGGCTCATCCTTGCCTCTGCAGGCCAGGTGGGCACAGTGGGTCCCCCGAGCTTTGAGAAGGAATCGGCAGCGTCCGCGGCAGGAAGGAGCAGCAGCAGACCTGGCACGGGAGCAGGATGGGCTGTGGGCGGGCAAGAGGGTGTGTGACGGGCGGGGGAAGGAGGCCAGCGTAGACAGCTCTCCTGGTGGCTCTGCGAGGGGGCCACACTGCAGGTAGCCGGAGAAGCAATCGCGGGTCGGGTGGAGACACTAGAGCGTATTTGGACTCAGCACAGCCCGGCAAGGAGGGGTGGAGGTCCTGGGGCTGTGCCAGTCCTCCTGGCGCTGACACCAGAGTGGGACCGTGCGGGGGACAGGGATGAGGTGCCAGCAGGGCCACCGTTGAAGGGGGAGGGGAGGGCTGCGGCAGGACGGGCGGGTGGCGTGAGCCTGCCGTGGGGGTGGGGCGGTGGGCCCTGGGGGTCCTGAGCAGGGACGTGAGCACAGTGGGCCAAGGGCAGGCTGCAGTCCAGGTGAGTGTCCCCTGAGGGTGTGGCCATGACTGGGTAAGGCGGAGGGTCCCCAACATGCCCAAACGGAACAAAGCTGGTTGAAGTTAAGTGGGTCAGGCAGGCAGGCAGGGAGACGGTGCAGCTGCTGGGGTGCTCTGCAAGGGTGGCAGGTCTGTTAGCAGCCCCCGCACCCGCTCCCCTTTTTACCAGGAATGAGAGCGCATCTGCTACAAAACTACATTTCCCAACCTCCCCTGGCTAGGAGTGGTCATGTGAACAAGTTCTGGCCAATGAGATGTGAGCAGCTGTTACATGGGCTTCTGGAAATCGCCTTAAAAGGAGGCAGTTGTGCCCCTCTTCTCTCTTCTGTTTGCTGCCTAGAACGTGGATGTGATGGCTGGAGCCTCACCCTCTATATGGGTCCATGAGGAAGAGGGTCCAGCCCAGCCAGGATGAGGCAGTGGAGAGCTGGACAGAGCTGGTTCTCCAAGGACCCTGGGAAGGTGTCCTAGCTGCCCAGGGCTGCCAAAGGTCAGCATTCCCTCACACAAGAGAAAATAATCTCCTTTCAACTTCTGTTCATTCAGTTTTTCTCTTTCATGCAACCAAAGCCTAACACACAGCAAGGGACCACAGCCAGCCAGCTGTGGGCTGGGCACGAGGAGGGGAGGAGGGTGGGGCTCAGCAGTCCCTGGGCAGGAGACTGGGGGGCAGTGTGGGGAAGGGAGCCCCCCAGGGAGGGCTCTGGGTGCCTGTGCTTGTCCGGGCCCGTACCTGCGGGGGCTGTGTCTTGCCTGCTCCTTCCACATGATGGAAACTACTTGAGTACCATTCTGGGATTGGGGGTGCATGCTGTCTGGGGCCAGGGCTGGTCCTAGGGGCTGGAGGAGGGCCTTCCCAGAGTACATGAAGATCCTGGGGCTGTGCCACTCCTCATGGCACTGACAACAAAGTGGGACCATGGGGGGACGGATCAGGTGCCAGCAGGGCCACCACTCCCCTCTGCTTCCAGCTCAGGAACCCCAGGCTGAGAAGTGGGCAGGCAGGGCCCCCCCATAGCCTATTGGGAGTAAGGGTGGTAGGGCCAGCTGGAGGATCCCTGGGGCAGCAGCCAGAGGAGCCTGCACCCCCAAGTTCTCCAGGTACGTGGCGGATTCTGAGGACCAGATAGGAGAGTGAGCGGGAGGGCTGGGGTGGGAGCTGGGCCTGTGGGCACCTCCAGGAGGGGCAAGGGCACCCACGCCGGGGCCAGGGCCTGTTTCTTCCCATGTGACCACGTGCAGATACCCGCAGCTCGGGTGCCACTCGGGCGTGGGGAGGCTCAGATGGGCTGACACAGGGCCCAGCACGTGGTAGGCACGCACCGAAGAGAGACTGGAGGGGCCCAGGGAAGTGACAGGGAGCCGTCCCCGCTCCCGCAGCAGGGCCTGCACGGGTGCTCAGAGCAGCCCAGTGTCTGCCTAGCGTGCGGGCCAATCACGGCTGTGGTATCAGCTCAGGGCTGAGTCTGCGAGCCCGGAGGTGGAGACGGGCGGGCGGGGGGCGTTGATTCCCTGCCTCATGGCTTCCAACGGCCCCCTGCACCGGTGCCCTGAGCCACGGCTGACTGATGTTGAAGGGTCCAGCGGTGTGGCCGCCTTGTTTCTGGGCGACCGTCGTGAGTGAGGGCAGGATGCGGGACGGGGAGGGGGAGGAGGCCAGAGCTGTCGAGTCTCGAGTCTGAATCCCTCCCTCCTCTCCCCTCCTGCCCCACCGTGGACAACGTTGCAGGAACAGGCCTCGTGGAGGGTCGGGGGCACTGGTCTTCCCTGACCTCTCCCTCTGTTCCAGCAGGTTCCGGCCCAGCAGGTGGGCTTAGGGGAGGCAGGGGACCCCTGAGGGACAGGTCCGGGTCCTGCAAGGTCCTCATGGTTTGCCCTCCTCTGGCCTCTCCCCCCCAGCTCCTGGAAGTGGAGGCTGTGTCTTCTGGCTTGGCAGCCCCTGGCATCCTGTTTGGGCTAAGTGCACAGTAATGCTGATGACTTGAGGCCAAGAGCCTTCTGGAACCTTCTGGAGCCTTCTGGGGCTCCTCTGTCAGCTGTCTACACCCTGGAGGCCCAGGCCTCAGCAGTGAAACCAGGGGTGTCCTCACCCTTCCGCACCCCGGCCGGCCGGTTAGATTCGGGGACATCCCGGCTGCCCGCAGGTTGGGTGGAGGATTCGGGTGGCGGCTAACCACCAGCAGCGAGAACACTCCGAGACTTTCAGCAGTACCAGCCCCGAGCTGATGGGGAGGGCGGAGGCGGAGCGGTGCATGGAGGGGAACTCGGGTCTGAGGCAGGTGAGGGGCAGCCTGCGGGAGGCCGGGGCCCAGGCGGCGGGGGCTGCATGGGCGGGCAGGGCGGTTCCAGCTGCCTCCGCCCCTCCCCCCGGCGCGGTGGTCAGGGGCGGCCCCTCCCCCACCCTTTACCCACTGGTGACGGAGAGGACCCCGTGGGGCGCCCTCTCGTAGGTGAAGGCGGTGCGTGCGCGCCGCGGCTTCCCGGACTCGGGCCTGGACGGCGGGGGCTGTCACCCGCCGCAGGGTCGTCCTGCTCCCCGGCCCCGGCCCTGCCCACGGTGGTGGGTGACGGGCTGAAGAGCGCGGGAAAGCGTCCCTCTGAGAGCTCGCTAGTCGCACACGGAGAGGGATGTCGCCTCTGCGGGCGCAGGGCTCGGCCGCGGAGCAGCCACGGGGCGGGGCAGGCGCACGGCTTCACCGCGCCGGCGTCCGGCGGCCGTGGACACCCACCTTGAGCGCCGGCGGGGCTGCGGCGGGGACCCCCTCACCGCGCGGCAGTGCCCGCGTCCCCGAGCCTCGGCTCTCGCCGCGAGTCGGCCACCCGGCCCAGGCGCCGCCGCCTCTCGCCTCCCCTCGCTCCCCAGGGCTCCAGGAGCCCGCGTGGGCACCGCGCCCGGAGCCGGGCTGCAGGCTGTTGGAGGAGAGGTGGCCGCGCCGGGCTCCCGCGGGCCGGGCTCGGGGTCCGGCTCAGGCGCCGCTGGGCAGGTTGCTCCGTCCCGGCCAGCCCCAGCCTTCCTCCACTGGGAAGCGGCGGGAGCCCCGCCTCCTCCTCGGGCCGGCCTGGTGCTCAGGGAAGGCCGCGCGGACGCGCAGCGCGGCGGGGGCAGGGTGGGCGCCCGGCGCGAGCGCCGCCCCCAGGCCCCACCGCGCGGGCACTGTCCCGCTGGGCTTCCCTCACCCCCAAGCGCCCCGGGCGGAGGAGGGGGAAAGAGAAGGGAAGGAGCGGGGACCCGGGACTCCTGGACCGGAGCCTCAGCGCACACAGCACGGAGCCGCGCGCCGGCTCCCCAGCGCGTGGGGGTACCCGGGCGACGCAGGATGGGGCGAGCTTGGCCACGGGACGCCGGGCGGCGGAGAAACTGCGGCCCAAGGCCCGCGCCGGGTCGAGCACCCCGGAGCGCCTCGGTCGCGCCGAGGTCCCCACCGAAGGGCGGCGAGGAGGACGGGGCGCGGGCGACGCGGGAGCCTGAGGGACCTGGGCGCGGCCTCCTGCGGTTTATTGATTGAGTAGAGTTCGGCAAAGTGCTTCCCAGAGGGCCGAGCTCGGCCCCGACGCGCGCGGACAGTCGTTTAGAAATTTAAAACTCTTCCGTAGCAATCGGCTATATACAGAGTCAGCGACCGCAGCCTTACAAAAGGGCCGACCGGCGGGCGCCCTCGGGTCCTGGGCGCGGCCTCGGGGGCACGAGGGCCGCGTGGGGCTGCCCGGCCCGGCGTCCCGTCCTGTCCCGAGGCCGTGCTCAGAGGTGCGGCGCGTAGAAGGCGGGCGCACCGTAGGTCTGCGAGCCCAGCACGAAAGGCGACAGCACCGCCGGGCTCGACAGGAAGGGCAGCTGCGCGGCGCACACCAGGCCGCCGGGGCCGTGCGCCGGGTACCCGGCCGGGCCGTGCATGGCGATCGGCGCGCCCATGGGCGGCGACGGGCTGAGCGGGCTGAGGCCACCGGGCAGCCCCGCGCCCGGCCCGGAGCCCGGCCCCGGTGCCCCTCCGCCGCCGGTCGGCGCGCTGGTATCGGCGCCCGGGTTCTGCTTCTTCCACTTGGTGCGGCGGTTCTGGAACCAGATCTTCACCTGCGTCTCGGTGAGGCTCAGCGACAGCGCCAGGTTGAGGCGCTCGCACACCGACAGGTAGCGCGTCGCCTTGAACTTGTTCTCCAGCGCCACGAGCTGCTCGTAGGTGAAGGCGGTGCGCGCGCGCCGCGGCTTCCCGGACTTGGAGTCGGAGCCCGTGCGCTTCCGCTTGGGCTTCGTCGCCGTCGCCGCGCCCTGCGGGGTCGTCCCCGCGTCCCCGGGGGCCGCCGAGGCTCCCGGCGGGCCCGGGGCTCCGGGCGAGTTCCCACGGGGGCCGGGGACAGCGGCCTCATCGACAGCGCCTGGGGGCGCCTCGGCCTCGCCCTGGCAGCCCGACCCGCGGGCCCCGAGGCCGCTGCCGCCTCCCCGCGCCTCCGCGCCGCGCGCCGCCCCCGCCTCGGGCGCCTCGTCCTCGTCGTCGGGCGCCTCGTCCCCGCTGTGCGCGCTCGGGCTGCGGCCACCGCCGCTGCTGTAGCCGTTGGCCTCGGCCTCGTCCGCCTTGCAGGGGTCGCCGGCGTCTGCGGGCGGGGACGGGGCGGGGAGGGAGGACAGCACAGTTAGGACGCGGCGCCCTCCCTTCCGCTCGCTCGCCCCTCCGGCGCCCTGCTCCCCTGAACGAATCCCTTGTCCAGTTTCCGTTGCTTCTCTTCTTGCCTCTCTTTCCCCTTAGCGCATTCGTTTCCCTGCCCTCTCCCCTCCTTTCCTTCTCACCCTCCCGCGCTTTCTCTCTCCGTGCCCTGTGCATTCCTTCTCTCCAGAGGCCCCCCTTCCCGCCATCTCCCGAGCCCCGCGCCTTTGCCCCAGCGGGGCAGGACGGGGCCGCAGGGCTTGTGGCAGAGGGAAAGATCCCATCGATCCACGGGGCAGATACAAACTTAATTAAACTCATTTTGCGTAATGTACAAACTAGTTAACGGCCATTTAATTTATTTCAGCGTACATTACCCTCCAATTACCACAAGGGTCCAACAGAGCCAGCCAATCACTGGGCATTTAAGAGTGGGCCGGGCCAGAGTCCTGGGGTGAGGTTGGAGCCTGCTGTGGGGAGGCGATTTCCGGGGACCAAAAAAGTTGCCCTGGATCCATCCCTACCTCAAGACTTGGGGCCCTGGAACTTGGCCACCCTTGGCCCCTCGGCTGAGACCCCAGCAGGTCCAGGCTGGTCCCGACCAGGAGGGCCCGGCCTGGGCAGTGGGGGTCTAGAGCAGTGCTGAGACCAGCCGGGATGGGAGTCCCCACTGGGTCAAGTCTGAGCAGCAGCTCCAGATCCTCCAAGCAGAGGCCCGCGCGGTGGCTGCAATCCGAATCTCAGGAATTTGGAAGAAAGCATCTGTCCTGGTCAGGGCCTGGCAGGGGTGGCGGGGAGGGGAGGGGAGGGGTGTTTCTATGCAGCCCCTGCTCCCACAGGTGGTCATACAACCAGCAGAGAAGCCAGGGCAGGCGCCCAACACCATGCCGCCCAGTCGGGCACCAGGCCCCGGTCAGGTTGGCACGGAGAACTGGAGAATAAAGGACAAATTCAGTCCTGGAAGATTCCTGCAGGGTGACCCGGGCTGCGCGGAGGCCGGCAGGGCAGATATCCCGGCCCCCACCCATACCCCTTAGCAGGAGGAGAGACGGTCCCCCAGGTGACCCTGACAGCACTTTGCCATCCAGCTCCTGCTCTGTCCAGGAGTGGGCTGAGGAAGGAGGGGCCCTGACCCAGCTCCCTCCCTAAACTACCGAGAAACTGGGCCTTCCGACTGGGATGTCTTCCCCATTTGATGGAGGCTCCGAGCGGAAACTCCCAGAACCCTGGCCAGGCCGAAAGCCTGAGGGGCTCCCCTCCAGCCTTCCTGCGATTGTTCCTCCTTCATCTCCGCCCAACCGGGAGGAAGCCCAGTGCAGGTGCCGTGAGGCCCCTCGCCTGAAAAGGCCCACCCGAGCCCTGCCGGCCCTGCGTGCCTGTCCCCGCGGGGCAGAGGGCCCGGGAAGCTGGAGGGAGGAAGGGCCGGCAGAGGGGCACCAAAAGCAGTCAGGAGCCGGTCGAACGCAATTCTCGATCAATAGCGGCCCCTAATAAGTGTAATAGGTTTTAATCGAGTAATTATCCGAATTTTGACCCTATAATTTAGACGTTCGGGGGGAGTTTGCCAGGTGCTTGAAAGAGATATGCATGCAGCCGTAATGGGATATCGACCAGGCCGGGGTTGCGGGCCGCCCCATTACCGGCCGCTTTCCGCCGCTAAGCACATTTCCCCTTAACTGTAATCGAAGGGATTTAATTGTTTTTCCAGAGATAACCAGCGTTTTGTCACAATTAGTCTGATTTGTCCAAAAAAAAAAAAAAAGAGAGAGAGAGAGAACGGAAAAAAAAAAAAGGAAATAAAAGAATGGAGGGAGGGAGGTCTCCGGAGGCTGCGGTGGGAGTGGGGAGGTCACGGGCTAGCAGCCGCGCACGACTCCCTCTCCAATGCCGGGGGTGCGCGGTGGCCAAACCTGGGCCGGCCATGCAGTCCGCAGCCCTGGGCCCGGCCCGGGGGAGGCATCCCGGGAGGCACCGGGCGGTGCGGGCCCTGGAGTCCGGGTCGGACGCAGGCGGCGGGCGGGCTGGTGCGCGCCCCGCGCGCTGCGAACTTTCCACCGAGCCTTGGCGCCGGGCCGGCCAGGTTCGCCGAGGGGTCCCGGGAGCGCAAACGCGTAGACGCGGCCCGTCCCTCTACCCCCGCGACCCGGCGCCGGCCGTGCCCTACTCACGCGGCGGCTCAGCTCCGGTACCGGCTCCGGCTCCGCCGGCGGCGGCGAGGGCGCGGCGCTCCAGCTCCTCTGAGCGCGGCGGGCGTCCCGGGGCGGCGGGGGCCGGGGCGCACGCCGCGGGCGCCACGGGGCCCAGCAGCACACAGCGGCGTCTTCTGCTGTTGAACTTGTTGGGGTCCAGGATGTCCAGCACCGAGAAGGAGGTGGGGCGCGGCGGCGGGCCGGGCCGGGCCGGCCCAGCCCCCTCGGGCGCCGCGGGCACCGTGTCGCTGGCGGCGAGCGGCGGGGCTCCGGCCCGCGGGAAGGCGGGCGGCTCAGCGCGCCCGTCCATGGCGTCCCAGGCGGCGGCGGCGCTGCGGCCGCTCGGGCCCCTCCGGCTACTGGGCCCCCATCCCCGGCGGCCGCGGCCGCGGCTCGGCTCGCTCCCCCGCGCCGCCCCGCGCTCGGGCCGCCGCTGCCTGGCGCCGCCGCCGCCTCAGGCGCCCGCCGCGCCCGGCCCGCTCATTTATGGCGGCCCCGCCGGCGGCGCCCACGCGCCCACTCGCCGCACACACGTGCGCCCGCAGGCGGCCGCGGGCTCCGCCGCCCTCGTTAGCGCGCGCGCCTAATTGGCTGCGAACGGTCCCGGGCGGAGGAGGCGGGTCCCGCGCGGGACACACGGACTGCGCCCCGGGCCCGGCCGGCAGAGCCGCAGCCCGGAGCCGGAGCGCGGCCCGCGAGGGCGGTCGCGGTTCGCGGCGTGCCGCGCCGCTGCGCCTCCGCTCGTCCGGAAACGGCGCGCCGGCCTCCCGGGCGGAGGGGGAGGGGACAGCCCCGGCCTTTAAATAATCGCGGGATCCGCCCGCGGAGGGGCCGCGGAGGCCCCCGGGCGCGCCGGCAGGGCTGGCTGGGGCATCCCGGCGGCCGGCCGGCCTCTCCGCGGGCTCCCGGCGCGCGGGGCTTCGGCACGCCTCGGCGGCCGGGGCGAGGAGTGGGGTCCTCGCGCGCCCACGCCCGGGGGCTTCGCCGCGTCGTCCGCCCCCTCCCAGGCGTTCCGTGGACCTCGCTCCCGCCTCGCCCCGTCGCTCCCCTCGAGGGCTGCTCTCGCGTCTCGGGGTCTCCCTCGCGCAGGGTCTCCGGCCCTCTGTCCCTTCCCGCCCCCGCCCCCGCCCCCGCCCCCTTCGCGTCGTCAAATTAGGGCCTGGCCTCGAGTCCCCGGCGGGGGCGGGGCCGGAGGCCCCCAGGGTCGTTCATTAGACGCGGAATCGAAAATGGGGACGGCCGGAGGGCCCTCCCGCCCCCGCGGCCGCCCCGCCCCCCCCAAAATGGGGACCGAAAAAATCGTACAGACGGCGGGAGGCCTGCACAAAAATCGATAGCCTCAAGGAAGGAGAAACGTCGCAGCAAACTCCCCCTTGCCACGCCCGGAGAAATAAGTCCTTCGGTCCGGGTGTTCTGTGTGCACATTCGTCTACAGCGGCGAGGGTTGCACCCCCAGGGCCCTGGCCCTCGGGGTGGAGGGACCGGCTGGCGTCCGAGGGCGGAACCGCCGCTGCTCCTCTTCCCTGCACACACCAGCGGGCACACCGGCCGCGACCGCGGGACCCAGGCGGGAGCCGGCGGCTGTGCGCGCGCGGGCGTGTGCACGAGCGGTGTGCGCCGCCTCACACTGCGGTCCCCGGAGCCTGCTCTGCGCACAAGGACGGGTCCTTTGCAATTACCGCGGGCAATGATCCTTTGGAAGCAGAAATTAAAAGTTGGGAGAAATAATGGGGGACCGATTGGCTGTAATTTGGGCCGAGCTCGGACATGCTGAGCCTCGAGGAGGCGGGGGTCGGGGGAGGCGGGGGGGGGTGGGCCAGGCAAGACCTCCCCTCCCCCAGCCGGTCCCCTCCCTCGCGCGCTGGTCGGTCCCGAGATTCTAATCAGACCCACAACACTGTGTCCTTCCTTGCCAGGACTTGATTATTCTTTATCTTTAAATTATAAATCACCTCTGGGGGAAGGAGGGTGGATAATCTCTCATCACAGAGAGGTAATTATCTCCTTCCCACCCCCACCTTTCTGGAGGGACTCTTAGGCTCTCTCCACCCCTCCCCCAGCAAAGTTTGAATATAGATGTGCACACGCATTCACACGCACTCACACACACGCTCATTCTCCAGCACGCGCCACGCACGAGCGCAAATCCATTCGGGCACCCGGGCACACCGTGTGGACCTCGTGGCTCACATATGCACCCACCAGCTCCGGGCTGGTCTTGGAGGAGGGGCACACAGGGTCCCCTGTCCCCTGAGCTGCTGCCTGATCCCCCATGAGACCCAGCTACTAGGCACCCTAAGGGGCCAAGTCCCAAGGGCTGGGCCCTGACCTGGCTCTGGGTGGCCGAGTCTCAGTGTGACATAGTGTCACAAGCCCCTCAAAGGCATGCTCACACTCCGTGCCTGTCCGTCCGCAGGTCACCAGGCGAGGCACAAACGCAGCAGTCCAGACCGCCACACCTTGCTGGGTGGGCAGGGGGCGGCCAGGGGTCTGCTTTCACCCCCCTTATACGCACACGTGAAGAAGAGAAACGCGAGCTCTCTTGGTACGACTTTCATTCAACATGAACACAAACACACAGAAAATGACGTTGTATATAATGCGGATGTAGTATAATGTGTGGTGGTTACCACTAAAGCATAGTAAGTAGAATACAATACGTTAAGTACGATATGTAATACGCTTAATGGAATACTATACTGTAATATACAGCCACACCGTGCTCCTCTCCGAAGCACACGCCCACACTCAGCGCAGCAAAGTGCTCTCTCCCTGCCGAGAGGTGTGGGCTGCTGCAGGGCTGAGTGCTACTTGGATGAAAGCACTGTGCCTGTCCTGGAGTTTGGAGGTCCTTCCCTCCCCTTTCTTCCCTGCCCCTAAACATTCTACTGGGAGCTTGGCGGGCAGGGAATGAATTGCAAAGGGCAGGGCAGTGGGGTGTGAGAGGGACCTCCAGAGCTACGCAGGAGACCTCGGGGCGCTTTCCCGTGGGAAGCGGGCGTGCTGTGTATGGACAAGGATCAGGAAGATCGTGGCATCCTCTACTGCCCCACCCCTCTCCCATCTCTAAGGAACGACCTGTCCTGGAGACGCACACACCCCTCCTCCTCTCCCAGATACCTGGAAACAACCTCCCATCTCCCCGACTCCAGCCTAGAGCGTCCGGGTCTATAAAGACGTCCTTTTGCTCCTAATCACAATTGATTGTCAATTAGACCGTCATTTGTGCAATCTCTGCCCATCTGCCATATCCGGTTATCTCCAAGCCACCAGCTTCACTTGTGGGGCCCCAGGTGGGCAATGACAGGTGAAATCAGGGCTTAAGTTGGGGATGCCTCCACCACCCAGTGGACAGGAAACCCCCCTTCGCTGCTAAGCCCACACACACTGCACATCAGTCAGGGCCAGATGGGGTCATTGGCGGGCTGGCGGGGGGAGGGTGTCAAGGCAGGAACCGACATGGACAAGGGTAGAAATCTGGGGAGAGACTGGTGATAAAAGGCCTTCAAAGTGGACCCTGGAACATGAGTGAGTGGGGGCTGGGGTTATGCAGAAGAGGGGAGGCAAGGGAGGTGTTGGAAGGCGAGGGAAGGCGGAGAGCAGAGCACTCAACCTTTTCAACCCATCGCCAGTGCCCTCTCCTCAGCAACGGAGTTTGGGAGGTTTGGGAGGAGGACGGAGACCCCACCATCTCTGCCATTAACTCACCATGTGTGTGTGAACCCCCTCCTTAATTTTTCATCTGTGAATTGTGGGGGTTGGATTCCATATGACCTCTAACGTCCCCATATCCTCCGCTCGAAGGTCGAAGGGTGACAAGATTACCGCCTTCATTGTACATGGCGTTGGGGTGAGGGGCCTCCCTTCTCGTCTTGCACCTGGAAGGGCAGCAGTGCTTAGGTGTCCCCAGGGCGCATGGATAAGTAACCCCCCATTTGAATGATGTTTGATTCATGCAAAGCTCACCCCACTCCAGACGGCCCAGGGTCCTCTCAACAACGCTGTGAAATATGCAGGGCAGGGCTTACCGTCCCCTCTGCAAATTAATGCTTCGGCTCCTCCAGTCGGCCTGGGTCCCGCGGCTGACGCTGTGCTCGCTCTGAACGGGCTACTGTCCTGTGCACGTGTGGGAGGGGGCAGAGGTGGAGGCAGAAGCCCCCATGCTCCCTCCTCTTTGCCTCTCCACCCCCAGACGACCCACACAACCGCTTTCTCACCTGGAGTTTGGCCAGTGAAAGGGGAACTTCCTGCTTATTTGTTTCCTCATCCTCTCTAAGGTATACCTCTCCTGGGGTCTCCTGACTACTCGAGAAAGGGTACCCCACACTCAGAACACCAGAGAAGGGAGAGAATATGGGCTGCTGCGCTGCAGCTCTGGGGACAAGAGGGCCCCAGCCCCGCGCAGCCCGGGCGTCGGGGCGTCTTCAGAACCATGGGCAGCGCGCGCAGAGCCCATGTTCAACACCGCGGACAGCGCCCCAGGCCCCAGGCGCCTTCGCCTTCCGGCACGGTCAACACGCTGTCAGCAGCCCATTCACCAAGGCCAAACCGCGACCTACCAAAGGGCAGGGGTTTTCACTGCCTGGGTTTGAATCCGCCTGCTTGTAAGCTGCAGGAGTTCAGAGATAAAGAGCATGTAGCGCTGGGCCTGGTTGGAGGCAAGGAATCAGTCAAATACAAGGGCGAGGTTTAAACCCTTTAAACAGGGCTTCCCTGGTGGCGCGGTGCTTAAGAACCCGCCTGCCAATGCAGGGGACACGGCTTCGAGCCCTGGTCCGGGAAGATGCCGCGGAGCAACTAGGCCCGTGCACCACAACTGCTGAGCCTGTGCTCTAGAGCCCGCGAGCCACAACTCCTGAACCCGCGGGCCACAACTCCTGAACCCGAGTGCCACAGCTGCTGAGGCCTGCGTGCCTAGAGCCCGTGCTCCGCAACAAGAGAAGCCGCCGCAATGAGAAGCCCGCGCACCACAACGAAGAGGAGCCCCCGCTTGCCCTAGCCTGCGCGCAGCAATGAAGACCCCATGCAGCCAAAAATACAAAAATTTTTTTTAAAAAAAGCCCTATAAACCCTTTAAACAAAACCAAAAACAAACAAAAATCAACAACTGGGAGTGATTTCAGGCTGTGGGGGACCAAGGGTGCTGGTGTGGAAGGCAGGGGCACCCGGCTTCGGCACCCGGGCTGTAGAGGCAGCGGCCAGCTCCCTCTCTCGGCCTCAGAGGGCACCCTGGCTCCAACAGGCTTTCTGACCAGAGGGCAGGCCCGGGGTGGGAGTCAGCACCTTGCAGACGAGCAAACTGAGGCTGGAGAGGATGGGTGATGTGCTCACGATCTTCCAGCTGGCGCGTGGTGGAGCTTTGATGTGAATCTGGGTCCTTCTGGTGCCAGCGTCTTTAACATGCACAAACAGGTGCCACGGGGAAGACAGTTCAGGTGGGGTGCCCGGTGTGGGGGAGGGGGCGGTCCCTGCCTCTGCAGGCCTTGTCCCTCCTGGTCCTCCTTGTGGCCTCTGTCCTCTCCAGCCTCTTTGCCTGTCACTGTCCATCTCTGAGGGGCAGCAGGGGGGTCCAGGTTTGACCCTGCCCAGCACGGCCACCTTCCCTCCTGTCCCTCAGGGTCCTGCCAGCACCCAGAGCTCCAGGCCGAGGCATTTTCGCTGTCAGTGGTCACTAGAGTTATTTGGGGTTTCTATGGATTTTTTTTCCCCAGGGTAATGCCCAAGAGCCCTCTGTCTGGAGGCGAATGGTGAGAAGGCCCTCCCGAGTGGAGGCTCTGGGGTGCCTTTGGCCCTGGGTGTCAGGATCTTCTTCTGGTGACCGCCTCTCCTGCCCCTGCCAGAGCCCAGCCCTCCGGCCTATCCCCATCATTCTAAAACACAAATCCCGTCACACGCTCCTCTTCCAGAAACGCCTTAAGGCTGCCATGGCCCAGGGCCGACTCCGGGCTCCGCAGCCTGGCATCGAGGCCTTCCTGACTGGGCCCTGTGGGATGTGCTGCCTACCTCCTAAGCCTGCGTCCTGTGCCCAGAGCTCCTGCTGAGCCTGGATGGTCTGACTGCGGAGCGCCTCTGTCGGCGGTGCCCTTGGCTGTTGTCTACACAGATCCTTCCTACTCACCTTAGTGGCAGCACCACATGGAGGGAGGCACCATCTTGGGTGCCCATCCAAACCCCGAGCTTCGCTCCATCATGTCTTAACATGTCGTGAGAACTTTGTGTGTTCGCTTTTGGCTCTGGCCCCAGACTGTGGGCTCTCGGACATTATGTGTGTGTCTCACTCAACTCCGTGTCCCCCATCAAAGCAGATGCAGGGTGCAAAATGCAAAGGCATGTTTACACTGCTGAGGAAGGTTGGAAGGACCGAACATCGCACGTCCACCTCCGCAGCGCTCTGACTCCCTAGCCGGTCTGTCCTGCCCTAGCCACCCTGGCTCTGTCCTCCACTGACAGTGTGACCTGGCACTGATCAGTTTTCTGCCTGGTGCAGTGCATGCAGGTGGTGCCCTGCCCAGACCCGCAGTTCTAGCTGCTGAGTGTGGTGGGTCAAGCTCACACCACGAGCTGCTTGGGAGAACTGGCCCCGACTAACAGGCGTGCCTGTCCCCCGGGGACCACCCTTCCTCCGGGGCCAGGGCTGCAGGAGGGCACCCTTGCTCTGCCCCGCCCCTGCCTTTCCTGCACTCCCTCCTGGATTCCTCCTGCCTCGGTGAACCCCCGGCGCCTGAATCGCTTCCGCTGGCTCTGCTCGGGCCTCCCCGGGGGCCAGTGGTCAGGAGACAGACCTGGGGAGTCTTTGTACAGGGAGGAATTACCACCCCTGCTGTGCCGAGCGCGTGTGTGTACATTTACAGTAATGCGTCTCCCCTACCCCCAGCCCCATGCAACTGGAAAAGCTCCAGTTAAATCAGAAATGTCATCGATGGGATAACTTAGCCCCAGCTTTCCCTTCCCTTCATTGTCCCTCCCCGCCAGGACCTTCCAACGGGGAACGGATGCTTCCCACCTGCTGAAGCTGGGCTTGGCCACGTGACCTGCACGGGCAGGAGTGACCAGGCCTTCTACACTCAGGCCTTCGGGGGCCTCTGAGTTTCTGCCCCTTGCAGCTTCCAATCTCTTCCATCAGAACCTGCTCCAGGGCGCTGATGGTCCCTCAGCTGGGAATGGGAATGAAGGTGTGGAGGCTGCCCGAACCCCACCTGATGAATCTGGCAGGGGAGGGGGTGCCAATGGCAACTGATCCTGGTCTGCCAACAGGAAAGGAATGACCACTGCTGTGGACCACTGAGAGCTTTGGGGCCATTTGTTACACAGCGGGATTGCAGCAGAACCCTGACTGATACAGTCCACGCAGCAGGGCTGAGAAAACGTGGCCTTGTCAGCACCCACCCACTTGTCAGTTCGGTTCCCGGCTCACGTGGCTCTCCCATCCATTTCTCCCTCTGTCACCAGACCTCCACCTGTCCACCAGCTGGCTCAGCCACCACGGTCACGGTGTGTCCCTCCCGTATGCCCATGCTTCTGCACTCCCCACCACACGCCTGACAGGGTGAGTCCTGGCTGGGTCTGGAGGCAGCAGAGAGCAAGATGGGCAGGTCTGCCCTCGAGGAGCCTGGGCAGTCAGCCAGCCACCAGGGAGGGCAGGTGGAGACCACCCACCCGACACCACCTGAGGGAGGGCGGGTGGGAGGTGAAGGTCAGGGAGGTGAGAAGGTGCCCTTTCTGGCCCAGAGGAGAGCAAGCAGGGAGCTGGGTGGGTGCTGGGAGGAAGGGGTGGGGTGGGCAGGGAGCGTCCAGGGGGTCTGAGGGTGCGGGGAGGGCGCGAAGGCCGGCTCCTAGGAGGCGCTCAGTAAATGAACGCACGGAAGCCGTAGGTGCCCAGCGGCCCTACCACACTCACGGGGCCTGCGGCCGCGGGTCAGGAGGGCACGTCGGGGGGGCAGTCAGGCGGCGTAATGAGCTCGATTGAGGTTAATGCCTCCTGCGCGGCTCCCTGATTATTAAATTATTATTATCACCCGCATGAATCATAATTAGAAGTTTGAGTGAGGCTCCGGGAAGCCTAGGAGCAGCGACTCTGGCGCGCAGAGGCCTCCTGGGGTCCCGGGGCGGGGTCCGCGGGGGGAGGGGCGTGTGCACGTGGGGAGTTGTTGGCGGCCGGCCGGGGAGGAGGGGAGGCCGCGTGCCCAAGAGGAAGTGTCCGCCCGCGGGGTGGGGAGCCTTGTCT
>NC_041220.1:145161394-145166619 GCF_002837175.3 Physeter macrocephalus | reverse complement strand
GGGGGGGGCGGGGGAGAACGGGCCCCCGCGGCCCCTCCCTGCGGCTTCCCCCGCCGCAGCTGCCCTCCTGGCCCCAAGCCGCTCACGCTTCTCCACTCCCTCCGCTCCCGAGGCCCCCCTCCCACGTTTGTGACTGCACCGCCCTCCCCGCTCCACGGTCCCCTCAGGGGTGAGATTCATCCGCCCCCCCCCCCGCTTCTGTGTCCGCACCCAGGAGGCCAGGAGGCCCGCAGTGAGTCCACGCGGTTGAGGATGTGTCCCTGTGGTCCACGCACAGGTGCCAGTGTGTCCATTCACACGTGTGACTCTGCGTGTGCGTGTTTGGGTGTCCACGTGTTTGCGTGGGTCCATCCATGTTGTGTGACTGTGTGTATGTGCCCAGAGTGGGTGTGTGTGTGTGTGTGTGTGTGTCTGTCTGTCTGGGTGTATACGTGTGTGTGGTGTGGGTGTGACTCTCCATCTCTGTGACCTGTGTGCGTTTGGGGAGCTCTTTGGGGTGCAGACCAGGCGGAGGCCACCCTGAGGGGCCCCGGTGGGCTCTCCCTCTCCAGGCCAAGCTGCAGCACGTCTTGTCCGTGTGTTTGATTCTAACCCCTCAGCCCTGTCCTTCAGCCCCCTCCCCCTGCACGGCTCAGCCAGGAGAATCCCTGAGAAGATGTGCTGGGGAAGTGTGGGGGGAGCCAGGGGTCCCCAGCGGAAGAGACAAATGGGTCCTCCCTCCCGGGCCCTGAGACCGCCCTCCCCCCTCCCCCTCCCCCTCCCCTCCTCCCTCCCCCGCCCTCTCTCTCCCTCTCTCTCCACTTCTCTATTTATTTTCCTCTGTTGCTGAAACATATTGAAGGGGGAAAAAAAGGAAACATTAAGATCCACTGTGAGCCGCACAGCGGTTTAACGATTTCAAATGAGCCCCGGCTTGGGTGAGGACCTGACAATTCGCTGTCAGGATGGCAGATGACGGCTAAAATTACCCGGAATCAATATTCTCACCGGGTGTCCCGGGCTGATAAGCGCCACCAAGACAATGTTGACTATTAAAGTCGACAGCTTGAGATATTACACTATTAGTTATGCTATTTTTAATAATCTATAATATTTGGGCTATAATTAATTAATTATACGGGTCAGATAATATCTCGGGCTGGAATGAGGTCTGAAGGACCTATTACGGTGGTAATGAGAAAGGAGGAATCTAATCTGGGGACAGGTGCAGGAGGGCTGCGTGCAGGCCGAGGACGCTGCCGCCCGCCGCGCTGGCCTCCCCCGGCTGCCCGGGCCCCGAACCCAGCCCACGCAGCCGGCTCCCTTGAACCAGGGGTCTGTGGGGTCACGGGCTGTGGGGCTGCTGTGAAGCGGGTCTCTGCCTCTGAGCAGCTGGGGGGAGAGAGAGGGTCTGCAGGCCCTGCAGGGAAGTCCTGGTCCCCGCCCGCCCCCACTGCTTCCCCATCTCTCTCCGAAGTCACGGCCTGGACCAGAGGGTTCCCGCCTCCGAGGTGTTCGGAGCACGGCTCGCAGGCCTCTCCTCACGCTCACCCAACCTCTTCCCGACACAGAGAGCAGAACCCAAGCCTGCTGTCTTGGTCTGAGGGGCCTGCCCTCCTGCCCAGCCCGCCCCCCTCGCCTCCCTTCCTTGGGCCCCACACCCCTGCCAGGAGGCCTTCGTGCTGCTGCCCCAGGGCCTTTGCACTGGCTGTTCCCTTGCTCCATCTCCCAACCCCCCATCTTCTCGCTGACACTCATGTCCAGCGGCACCTGCCTGAAGGCCCTGTCTCAGCTACTCCACCGCGTCTGCCCCGAATGATGATTATTTGTGTGCCGGTGGGACGGAGGAATGATGGGCTGGTGCTGCTGGTCCCGAGCGGGCTGGCCTCTGGTGAGCAAAACCAGGACACATGGTCTGGACGAGGGCCACGCACAGGTGCATGGCCCACAGGTGTGCTCAGCGATGCTGCTGCTTCCCTGGCCTACCCTCCCGCTGCAGGAGGCCACCCTGCGCTCCCTGGGATCCTCCCCTAAAACCGTGGTGTCAGCTGCTTCTCAGGAGTCGGGCTCCAAGAGGACGGGCCGCCTGAAGGGTGGGGCGGCCCTGGGCTTCCGAGGAGCCTGGGGACCGGACCCTCTGTGGACGCCCTGAGGGGGCAGGGACCCCTGCAGGGCTGTCACCCTTCACGGCTGGTGCCTCCCCTTCCCCGTCGGCCCCCAGGCCTCTGCCCAGCTGGCCCTCTCCTGCCCCCTTCCTCACGGCCGGGCTGCTGCCCTGTGGGACGGGGGGAGGAGGGCACCGTCGGCAGGGATTTTAAAACACAAATAAAGCCAGCTAGCAGGCTGTCCTCTTCCTGCTGTCACCAGCGCAGTGATTCTAAACAATGTCAGTGATAAATACTCCTACCCAGAAAAAAGTGTTTTGCCGGTCCAAGTTGTAGACAGTAGCTGCGGCAGCTGTACAGTTTGTAGGGAAGCCTGTAAACCTCCGACTCCACATTATCAACTTCCGCTTTGTAGGAATCATCTCACACGAAGCCACTTAGGAATCCAGGGTCTCCAGGCTCCAGGCCAGACGGGATTGAGCACCACATCGCTTCAGGCCACGCCTGTCTCCATCCTTGTGTTCTACCCGTGACCACGTGTAAACAGCAGGCCACAAATAAAAAGACACAGAGACGGAGACGCAGGACGTGGAGACCTCACTATGCCATTCTAGGCGCCATCCCCACGGCTCCCGGAGCAGACCCCAAGGCGCCCTCCGGTGCCCCGTGACGTCCTGCCCCAGATCCTGGAGCAGGGAAAGGACGTTCGTGGGAGAAAGTTGATGAAACCCCATCTGGGTTTTCCTTAATAGGTTCCCAGCCCTGACGTCTCCAGGGACAGGCATGCAGTGGGCTGCGGGGAGGTGCTGACCCCGGGGGGTGAGTAGGAGGAAATCAGAGCTCTTTGCCCTACTTTGCAACTCTTCTTTGGACCTAAAATTATTCCCAGATTAACAGTTTACTAAATACGTTAATATGATCTAAAAGTACCGACCCATTACCTTTTCCTTTTTTGCACGGTAGTATTAAATTGGTTAATTTCTTACTGATGATATAAAAATTCAATAAAAGAAAATTCTCACCATCAGCACTTACTGTCTGTTGGTTGCTTCGCTTCTCTGCGATCGCTGGAAGGAGCCCTGTCCACTTGCTCCTGGTTGCAAATACCGGGTGGGCCAAAAGCTTCATTCGGGCTTTTCTGTGATATCTTAACGGAGAAACCCGAACGAGCCTTCTGGCCCACCCAGTGCTAGAGGTGGAGCCCGGTGGCTGCCTCTTTGAGCCCCAGGGCAGACGCCCCTGTTGTGCCCCCCCGGATTCCTCCCCGCACCTCTTCCGGGCGCCCCCTCTCACCGCGCCGACGGCACAGGTGAGCGTTTGGGTCCCCTCCCGCCTCCCTTGACGCTGCAGATGTGGGAACAGCTCAGGGCACTGTACGCAGAGAAGAGGGCAGGTGGCATACCCAGGCCTGCAAGGTGGAGGCCAGCAGCGATGGTTTGGGGGCCGCGGCTCCCAGCTGAAGAAGGGAGCCCCGTGGCTCCCTGCTGACCCGGCCCGGCCTTGCCGCGTTCTCCTCTGGAGAGGGGACATGTGCTGACACCAGTGCAGAGAAGCCGAAACATCTCCCGTGATCCCACAGCACGGCCGTGGCCCCGCTCACATCTCGCCTGTTTCTCTCTTATCCTGTTTTCGGCTTTTTGGAAACACACATGTGGGTGCTGTGTGTCCAGCTGTGGCAGCCGCTCTTCTACCCCATGTTACGTCACAAGCCAAGATGGCACCATCCGCAGCCACTGCCGGGCCTACTCCATCCCAAGGCCAGAGGTCATCATCGCTGGGTCGCCTCGGGGTGCTGTGTGCGCGGTGGTGGGGGCCCTGGTTTAGGTGTGATCCCCTCTGTAAGAGGAAACAGACACGAGCTGCTGGGTTAAAGGGAAGGAACTGGACGATGCCTCCAGCAAGGCCCTGCTTGGCCGGAGCTCCCAGGCTCGAGGAAGGCAGATCTGCTGTCTTGCTGTGATTTTTGTTCTGCGGACGCTGGTGAGGACACTGGTCCTGTGTTCGTCTTTCATGAACTGCCTTTTGCCCTTTTTCTATTTGTTCAGCTGTTGGGGTTATTGTGTTGTAATAGATTTTAAAAAATTGTTTATTATAAAATATTTCAAACACACGCAGTAAAACAGAGAAGAGTACAATCAGCCCTCTTGTACTGTCACTCAGATGCAACAATTATCGACGCTTTGTCACTGTGAGCTCATCCACTCACAGCCACACTTTTCTTCCTGGAATATTTTCAAGTGTATCAGATATCAAGTCCCTTCACCTGTAAATATTTCAGGCAAGAAAAACAAGCCAAAACAGGGTATCCAGATTGGGAAGGAAAAACGAAACTACCTCACGTACAGATGACACCATTACCCACACAGAAAATCCCAAGGACTGACTTCCCGGGACTCAGAAGCCAGGAGGCTCAGAGGATATGACCCCAAAAAGTCAATCAAATTTCTATCTACTAGCAGTCGACCACTGGAAACTGAAATTTAAAAAATTTACGATAGCCATGGGCTTAGGAGTTCCTTCCTATCCCTAGTCTTCTGAGTTTTTATCATGAACGGATGTTGCATCTTATCAAATGCTTTTCTGCATCTACTGATGTGATCATGTGGTTTCTTTGGTCTGTTCCTGTGGTCAGTGGTGATAATTGGTGTTGCAATGTTGAACCAGTCTTGCATTCTTGGGATAAACCCCACTTGGTCATAACGTTTTTGTTCTTTTTATATGCTGCTAGACTTGATTTGCTAGTATTTTGCTGAAGATTTTTGCATGGTTGTTCATGAGAGGTATTGTTCTGTAGCTTCTTATCTGGTTCTGTCTCTGTCCGCTGTTGGAGTTGGGATAATGCTGGCCTCATAAAATGGGAAAGTGTTATCTCTTCTATTTTCTCAAAGAGATTAGGTAGAATTGGGGTTACTTTTATCTTTAGATATTGTGTAGAATTTGCCAGTGAAACTATCTGGGTTTGGAGTTTTCCTCTTTTGAAAGGTCGTTAGCTACGGATTCAATTGCTTTAGAAGATAGAGGGATATTCAGGTTATTGGTTCTTGGGTAAGTTTTTTTTTTTTTTTTTTTTTTTTTTGTGGTTCTTCGTTGCTGTGCGCGGGCTTTCTCTAGTTGTGGTGAGCAGGGGCTATTCTTCGTTGC
>NC_041220.1:145157966-145161332 GCF_002837175.3 Physeter macrocephalus | reverse complement strand
GCCGCTCCGCGGCATGTGGGATCCTCCCAGACCGGGGCGCGAACCCGGTTCCCCTGCATCGGCAGGCGGACGCGCAACCACCGCGCCACCAGGGAAGCCCGGTAAGTTTTGATAGTTTGTGGATTTCAAGAAATTGGTCCATTCATTGAAACTGTTGAATCTGAGTGTGTGGAGTCCTCTCTAATCGTCCTTTTAATGTCTGTGGGCTCCGTAGTGATGGCTGTCTTTTACCCCTGTTATTAGTAATTTGTATCTTCTCTCTCTCTTTTCTTTTTTTCCTTTTCGGTCTAGCTAAAGATTAATCAATTTAATTGACTTTTCCAAAGAACCAATTATTGATTTCATTGATTTTATCAAGTTTCTCTGTTTTTAATTTCAATGATCTGGGCTTCATCTTTATTATTTCCTTTCTTCTGGTTGCTTTGGGTTTCTTTTGCTCTTATTTTTCTAGTTGTATAAGAGGGAAACTTAGATCATTGATGCAATCTTCCTTCTTTTCCAATATAAACACTTAATACTATAAATTTTCCTCTAAGCACTGCTTTAACTGCAATCCACAAATAATTTTGATATTTAAAATTTTTCATTTTCATTTAGTTCAAAAATGTTTTCTGATTTCCCCTGAGACTTCTTTTCTGATCCATGAATTATTTAGAAGTTTGTTAACCACTAAGCATCTGGGGTTTTAAAGATATCTTTACTGTTATTGATATCTAGTTTAATTCCATTGTGGTCAAGAACATATTTTTATGTAAGTTGAATTCTTTCAAATCTCTTAGGTTGGTTTCATAGCCCAGGATGTGGTCTCTCTGGAGAGTGTTCCATGTGCACTTAAAAAGAATATGTGTTCTGATGTCGCTGGATGGAGTGTTGTTCTATAATGTCATTTAGGAACATTGGTTGATGGCGTTGGTCAGTTCTTCTATTTCCTTGCTGATGATCTGTCTGCTTGTTCCGCTGATACTGAGAGAGGACCGTTGAGGTCCCTGCATAGTTGTGGGTTTGCAATTTCTCCTTCCAGTTCTGTGAGTTTTTGCTTCATGTGTTTTGAAGGTCATGTTGGTTATGTTGTTAAGTGAATACACATTTAGGCTTTTATGTCTTCTTGATTAATTGGTACTTTTATCATTATGTAATATTTTTATTTACCCCAATAGTTTTCCTTCATCTAAAATTATTATGGCCACTTCAGCTTTCTTCATTACTGTTTCCATGTGATCTTTTTAAAAATTTTATTTATTTATTTATTTATTTATTTTTGGCTGTCTTGGGTCTTCGTTTCTGTGCATGGGCTTTCTCTAGTTGCGGCGAGCGGGGGCCACTCTTCATCGCGGTGCGTGGGCCTCTCACTGTCGCGGCCTCTCTTGTTGAGGAGCACAGGCTCCAGACGCGCAGGCTCAGTAATTGTGGCACACGGGCCTAGCTGCTCCGCGGCATGTGGGATCCTCCCAGACCAGGGCTCGAACCCGTGTCCCCCGCATTGGCAAGCAGACCCTCAACCACTGCGCCACAAGGGAAGCCCTCCATGTGATCTTTATTATGTTGAGGTATGCTCCCTCTATAACCACTTTTTTGAGAGTTTTTTTTTTGAATCATAAATAAATGTTGAATTTTTTTCAAAAGCTTTTTCTGCATCTATTGAGATTATCATGTGATTCTTATTCCCCTATTTGTTAATGTGGTGTATGACGCTGATTGATATTGAACAATCCTTACATCCCTGGGCTATATCCCACTTGATTATGGAGTATGATCCTTTTAATACATTGTTGAATTTGGATTGCTAGTATTTTGTTGAGGATTTTGGCATCTCTGTTCATCAGTGATGTTGGCCTGTAATTTTCTTTTTTTGATATCTTTGCCTGATTTTGGTAGCAGGGTGATGCTGGTCATAGAATGAGTTTGGAAGCATTCCATCCTGTGCAGTGTTTTGGAATAGTTTGAGAAGGATAGGTGCTAACTCTTCTCTAAATTATTGTATAATTCACCTGTTAAGCCATTTGGTCCTAAACTTTTGTTTGTTGGAATTTTTTAAAAACTATTGATTCAGTTTCATTACTGGTAATATGTCTTTTCATGTTTTCTATTTCTTCCTGTTTAGTCTTGGGAGAATGTACATTTCTAGGAATTTGTCCATTTCTTCTAGGCTGTCCATTTCATTGACGTATAATTGTTCATAGTAATCTTTTATGATCCTCTGTATTTCTGCATTGTTAATTGTAACTTCTTTTTCTTGGCCGTGCTGCACGGCTTGTGAGATCTTACTTCCCTGACCAGGGATCAATCGAACCCACACCACCTGCGTTGGAAGTGTGAAGTCTTAACCACTGGACCGCCAGGGAAGTACCTCCCTTTTCATTTCTGATTTTATTGATTTGAGCCCTATTTTTCTCTTAATGAGTCTAGCTAAAGGTTTATCAATTTTGTTTATCTTTTCAAGAAACAGCTCTTCATTTCATTGACCTTTTCTATATTTTTTAGTCTTTATTTCATTTATTTCTGCCCTGATCTTTATGATTTCTTTCCTTCTACTAACTTTGGGTTTTGTTTATTCTCTTTCTAGTTCCTTTAGGTGTAAGATTAGGTTGTTTATTTGAGATTTTTCTTATTTCCTGAGGTGAGATTTCATTACTATAAACTTCCCTCATTGAACTGCTTTTGCCATGCCCATAGATTTTATTGTTGCTTTTTGTTTTTTGGGGGGTTTTTTTTGGCCATGCCACACAGCATGTGGGGTCTTAGTTCCCCAACCAGGGATCAAACCCATGCCCCCTGCAGTGGAAGCACAGAGTCCTAACTACTGGACCACCAGGGAATTCCAGATTTTGGATCGTTGTGTTTTGGTTTTCATTTGTCTCCAGGTATTTTTTATTTCTTCTCTGATTTCTTCAGTGATCCACTTGTTGTTTACCAGCATATTGTTTAACCTCCACGTGTTTGTGTTTTTGTTGTTTTTTTTCCCCTTGGAGTCGATTTCTAGTCTCATTGCATTGTGGTCAGAAAATATATGATTTGATATGATTGCTATGATTTCAGTCTTCTTAAATTTGTTGAGATTTGTTTTGTGGCCTACCATGTGATGTGTCCTGGAGAATGTTCCATGTGTGCTTAAAAAGAATATGTATTCTGCTGCTTTGGATGGAATGTTTTGTATATCTCTATTAAGTTCATCTAATCTAATGTGACATTTAAGGCCAGTGTTTCATTATAGATTTTCTGTGTGGATGATCTGTCCACTGATGTAAGTGGGAAGTAAAAGTCTGCTGTTCTTATTGTGTTACTGTCAATTTCTCCCTTCATATTTGTTAGTATTTGCTTTATGTATTTAGATGCTCCTATGTTGGATATATATATATATATATATAT
>NC_041220.1:145156926-145157956 GCF_002837175.3 Physeter macrocephalus | reverse complement strand
GACCGGGGCACGAACCCGTGTCCCCTGCATCGGCAGGCAGATTCTCAACCACTGCGCCACCAGGGAAGCCCACTGCTTTTGTCTTTTAACCTTCTTACTAGCTTGGTTTATGTATCCCTTAACTACTTGTTGTGGACATAGATGATTTTTACTGCTTTTATCTTTTAACCTTCTTACTAGCTTTGTAACTGGTTGATGTATTGCCTTTACTGTATATTTGCCTTTACCAATGAGATTTTTCCTTTCATAACTTTCATATTTCTAATTGTGGCCTTTTCTGCTTAGAGAAGTCCCATTAACATTTCTTGTAAAGCTGGTTTTATGGTACTGAACTCTTTAACTTTTGCTTATCTGTAAAACTTTTCATCTCCCCATCAAGTCTGAGTGAAAGCCTGCCAGGTAGAATATTCTTGGTTGTATGTTTTCCCTTTCATCACTTTAAATATATTATGTCACTCCTTTCTGTTCTGCAGAGTTTCAGCTGAAAAGTCAGCTATAGCCTAATGTAAGTTCCCTTGTATGTAACTTGTTGCTTTTCCCTTGCTGCTTTTAATATTCTCTCTTTATTGTTAAGTTTTGCCATTTTAACTACAGCGTGTCTTTGTGTGAATGTGTTTGTGTTCATCTTGTTTGGGACTCTCTCTGCTTCCTGGACTTGGATGTTTGTTTTCTTTCCCAGGTTAGGGAAGTTTTCTGATATTATGCCTTCAAATATGTTCTCTGTCCCGTTCTCTCTCCTCCTATAATGCAAATATTAGTACACTTGATGTTGTCCCAGAGGTATTTTAAACTGTCCTCATTTATTATTTTTTTTCTTTTTTCTGTTTGCTTCACTGATTTCCACTACTCTGTCTTCCAGCTCACTGATCCATTCCGCTGTATCATCTAATCTACTGTTGGTTCCTTCTAGTGTATTTTTTTTTTTGGTTTGTTTTTTTTGCGGTACGCGGGCCTCTCACTGTTGTGGCCTCTCCCGTTGCGGAGCACAGGCTCCGGACGCGCAGGCCCAGCGGCCATGGCTCACGGGCCC
>NC_041220.1:145150628-145152594 GCF_002837175.3 Physeter macrocephalus | reverse complement strand
TGTGGGGTCTTAGTTCCCCAACCAGGGATCAAACCCATGCCCCCTGCAGTGGAAGCACAGAGTCCTAACTACTGGACCACCAGGGAATTCCAGATTTTGGATCGTTGTGTTTTGGTTTTCATTTGTCTCCAGGTATTTTTTATTTCTTCTCTGATTTCTTCAGTGATCCACTTGTTGTTTACCAGCATATTGTTTAACCTCCACGTGTTTGTGTTTTTGTTGTTTTTTTTCCCCTTGGAGTCGATTTCTAGTCTCATTGCATTGTGGTCAGAAAATATATGATTTGATATGATTGCTATGATTTCAGTCTTCTTAAATTTGTTGAGATTTGTTTTGTGGCCTACCATGTGATGTGTCCTGGAGAATGTTCCATGTGTGCTTAAAAAGAATATGTATTCTGCTGCTTTGGATGGAATGTTTTGTATATCTCTATTAAGTTCATCTAATCTAATGTGACATTTAAGGCCAGTGTTTCATTATAGATTTTCTGTGTGGATGATCTGTCCACTGATGTAAGTGGGAAGTAAAAGTCTGCTGTTCTTATTGTGTTACTGTCAATTTCTCCCTTCATATTTGTTAGTATTTGCTTTATGTATTTAGATGCTCCTATGTTGGATATATATATATATATATATATATATATATATATACCTCATGGAAACCACAAACCAAAAATCTATAATAGACATACACACAAAAAAGAAAAAAGGAGTCCAAACATAACACTAATGATAGTCATCAAATCACAAAGGCAGAGAGCAAAAGAAAAAAGGAACAAAAAATAATTATATATATATATAATTTTTACTCCCCCCACCCATTTAATGTTTTTTACATCATATTTTACATTATTTTATTTTATTTTTTTTGCGGTATGCGGGCCTCTCATTGTTGTGGCCTCTCCCGTTGCGGAGCACAGGCTCCGGACGCGCAGGCTCAGCGGCCATGGCTCACGGGCCTAGCTGCTCCATGGCATATGGGATCTTCCCGGACCGGGGCACGAACCCGTGTCCCCTGCATCGGCAGGCAGATTCTCAACCACTGCGCCACCAGGGAAGCCCACTGCTTTTGTCTTTTAACCTTCTTACTAGCTTGGTTTATGTATCCCTTAACTACTTGTTGTGGACATAGATGATTTTTACTGCTTTTATCTTTTAACCTTCTTACTAGCTTTGTAACTGGTTGATGTATTGCCTTTACTGTATATTTGCCTTTACCAATGAGATTTTTCCTTTCATAACTTTCATATTTCTAATTGTGGCCTTTTCTGCTTAGAGAAGTCCCATTAACATTTCTTGTAAAGCTGGTTTTATGGTACTGAACTCTTTAACTTTTGCTTATCTGTAAAACTTTTCATCTCCCCATCAAGTCTGAGTGAAAGCCTGCCAGGTAGAATATTCTTGGTTGTATGTTTTCCCTTTCATCACTTTAAATATATTATGTCACTCCTTTCTGTTCTGCAGAGTTTCAGCTGAAAAGTCAGCTATAGCCTAATGTAAGTTCCCTTGTATGTAACTTGTTGCTTTTCCCTTGCTGCTTTTAATATTCTCTCTTTATTGTTAAGTTTTGCCATTTTAACTACAGCGTGTCTTTGTGTGAATGTGTTTGTGTTCATCTTGTTTGGGACTCTCTCTGCTTCCTGGACTTGGATGTTTGTTTTCTTTCCCAGGTTAGGGAAGTTTTCTGATATTATGCCTTCAAATATGTTCTCTGTCCCGTTCTCTCTCCTCCTATAATGCAAATATTAGTACACTTGATGTTGTCCCAGAGGTATTTTAAACTGTCCTCATTTATTATTTTTTTTCTTTTTTCTGTTTGCTTCACTGATTTCCACTACTCTGTCTTCCAGCTCACTGATCCATTCCGCTGTATCATCTAATCTACTGTTGGTTCCTTCTAGTGTATTTTTTTTTTTGGTTTGTTTTTTTTGCGGTACGCGGGCCTCTCACTGTTGTGGCCTCTCCCG
>NC_041220.1:145141750-145150273 GCF_002837175.3 Physeter macrocephalus | reverse complement strand
ATCGGCAGGCGGACTCTCAACCACTGCGCCACCAGGGAAGCCCCCCTTCTAGTGTATTTTTAATTTCAGTTATTTTATTCTTCATCTCTGTTTGGTTCTTCTATTTTCTAACTCTTTGTTAAAAACGTCTATCTTCTCACTCTGTTCATCCAATCTTCTCCCAAGTTCTTTGAGCATCTTTACAACCATTACCTTGAATTTTTCCTCAGGTAGATTGCTTATCTCCACTTCACTTAGTTTTTCTTCTGGGGTTTTATCTGTTCTTTCATTTGGAACATGTTCCTCTGTTGCCTCATTTTGCCAAATTTGCTCTTTTTATTTCTATGTATTTGGTAGATTGGTTCCATTTCCCAACCTTGGAAGAGTAGCCTTTTGTAGGAGATTCCTCTGGGGTTCAACAGGACCCTCGCCTCTGATCACTAGAGATATGTGCTCTAGGGGTGACCCCTATGTGGGCTGTGTGGGTCTTTCCATAGTGGCAGGCTGAGTACTGTGGGTAGCCTGGTAGGCTTGGCTGGCCCCTGGTCCCGTTGGTTGCTAGGCCCAGCCTGTGCAAAGTTGGCTGGCCACTGGTGGGTGGAGCTGTGTCACAGATACAGTGTCAGCCTGCTGGTGGTCAGGGCTTGTTCCTGATGCGGCTGGCTGTGGAGCCCAGGTGTCCCAAAGCTGGTGCCGGCCCTCTGATGAGTGGTGCTGGATCCTGGGGTGGCTGGCTGAGGGCCCAACATGTCCCAGAGCTGGTGTTGTCCTGCTGGTGGGCAGTGCTAGGATCCAGGGAATCCTGGGACTGGTGCCTGCCCACTCGTGGGTAAGGCTGGTCCCAGGGTGGTGCACTGGTGTGTAAAGCCAGGTCCTGGGCCCTCTGGTGGACAGGGCTGTGCTCAGGGGTGTCTGTGGGCTCAGGGGTCTGTTGGTGGGTGGGGCTGGGCCCCAGTGCTAATAAGCTAGATGGAGGATTCCAAACGGGCGCTTGCCAGCCCCGGCGCCCTCGTGGTAGAATGAGCTCCTCCCAAGTGGCCGCCACCAGTGTCTGTGACCCCAGGGTGAGCTCCAGGCGCCCCCCCTGCCTCTCTGGGAGGCTCTCCTAGATCAGCAGGTGGCTCTGACCCAGGGTCCTTTCAAATCACTGCTTCTGTGCTGGGTCCCAGAGCATGTAAGATGTTGTGTGCACCCTTTAAGAGTGGAGTCTCTATTTCCCACAGCCCTCTGGCTCTCCTGAAAGTCAGCCCCTCTGGCCTTCACAGCCAAATGTTCTGGGGCTCTTCTTCCTGGCAGGACCCCTAGGCTGGGGAGCCCAATGTGGGGTCAGACCCATTGCTCCTTGGGGAGAACCTCTGCAGTTGTAATTACCCTCGCATTTGTGACTATCCCTCCTACATGTCTTGTTGTAGTTCCTTCTTTATATCTTTAAATGTAGAAGATCTTTTCTGCTAGTCTTCAGGTCTTTCTCATCAATAGTTACTCTGTAAATAGCTGTAATTTTGGTATACCCTTGGGGGGAGGTGGGCTCAGGTTCTTCCTACTCCACTGTCTTGGCCACTCCTCTCACAGCCTTTAACTTTTAATATAATTATATAGCTATATTGAAAGTGGATTTTGTGTACATAGCATGTAGTTGGATTTTTCTTAATCCAGTGTAAAAATCTCTGTTAATTGGTAGTTAGACCATTGACATTTAATGCAGTTACTTATGTGTTAGGATTCAGGGCTAACACTTTACTATTCCTGCATGTTCATCTCATTTTTGTTCCTCTGTTTTCCCTTTCCTGTCTTCTTTATGATTATTTCTAATTTTTTTTAGTATCCCACTTTATCTATTTTTTTTACTATGTCTTCTTGTATAATTATAATTTTTAATGATTGTTCTGGAGATTCCAATATAGATACCGAACTTGTTGCAGGCTATTTAGAATTAATATTTTTCCACTTCAAGTGGGATGTAGAAAAGTTTGTACCAAACCACCTTTACCTCCCCTTTTAGTTGTAGTTGTCTCATTATTACATCCACATGTGTTCAAAATTCTCTCGGACGATGTTATAATTTTCACTCTCAACTATCATATATATTTTAAAGAAGTAAGAAGAAAAATAGGATTTTATCCAGATGTTTATGTTTTCTCTTGCTTCATTTCTAAAGGTCCAGGTTCCATTCTGGTATCATTTTCTGAAGAAAATGATACTCTGCCTGAAGAACCCCCCTTTAGCATTTCTTTTAGAACAGATCTGCTGGTGACAAATTCTCTTAGTTTTCCTTTGTCTGAGAATGTCTTTATTTTGCCTTAATATCTGAAGGACATTTTTGCTGGATATAGAACTCTGGGTTGACAGTGCATTTCTGTCAGCATTTAGAACATCTTGTTCCACTGCCTTCTTGTTTCCATGGTCTCTGACAAGAAATCCACAGTCTTTTGTATTATCGTTTCCCTATATGTAATTACCTTCCTCTGGTTGATTTCAAGGTTTTTTCTTTGTCTCTGGTTTACAGTGCTTTGATTATGATATTTCTGGGCATGGATTTATTTGAGTTTATCTTCTTTGGAGTTCACAGAGCTTCTTGAATCTGTAAATGTATGTCTTTTAGCAGATTTTGGAAGTTTTGGGTCACTATTTCTTCAAATATTTTTCTATACTTTCTCTTCTCCTTCTGGGACTCCATGTTGTGGCATATATCAGGTCTTCATTCCTTTTTATTGCCTAATAGTATTCCATTGTACAGATATACCACATTTTGTTTATCCACTCATCTGTTGATGGACATTTAGATAGTTTCCACTTTTTGGCTCTTGTGAATAAGGCTACTGTGAACATTCATGTACAAGTTTTTGTGTGGACATACGTTTTCATTTCTCTTGGGTCTATACCTAGGAGTGGAATTGCTGGGTCATAGGTAACTCTACGTTTAATCATTGGAGGAACTGCCAAACTGTTTTGAAAGTGGCTGCACCATTTTACATACCCTCTAGCACTGTAGGAGGGTTTCAATTTCTCCACATCCTTGTCAGCACTCATTATTACCTGACTTTTTGATTCTAACCATCCTAGGGGTGTGAGATGATATCTTGTTGTGGTTTTGATTTGCATTTCTCTGATGACCAATGACATTGAGCATCTTTTTTATGTGTTTATTGGGCATTTGTATATGTTCCTTGAAGAAATGTCTATTCAGATTGTTTGCCTATTTTTAAACAATTATTTGGTCTTTTTGTTATTGAATTTTAAGAGTTCTTTATATAGTGAATATACAAGGTCCTTATCAGATATATGATTTGAAAATATTGTCTCCCATTCTCTGGGATGTCATTTCACTTTCTTGATAGTGTCCTTTGAAGCACAGATATTGTAAACTTTGATTAAGTGTAGTTCATCTATTTTTCCTTTTGTTGCTGGTGCTTTTGGTATCATATCTAAGAAGCCATTGCCAAATCTGAGACTATGAAGATTTACCCCTATCTTTTTCTTCTGAGTTATATAGTTTTGGTTCTTACATGGTTTTCAATCCATTTGGGTTAATCCTTGTATTTGGTGTGAGGTAAGAGTCAAGCTTCATTCTTTTGTGTGTGGATATCCGGTCTTCTCAGCACTGTTTGTTAAAAAGACTATTCCTTACCCATTGAATGGTCTTAGCAGCCTTGTCAAAAATCCGTTGACCATAGAAACATGCTCTGTTTCTGGACTCTATTCTAGTCCACTGGTCTCTGTGTCTGTCCTTGTGCCAGGACCATGCCGTCTGAATTACCATTGCTTAACAGACTTTGAAATTGTGGAGAGTGAGTCCTTCTACTTTATCCTTCTTTTTCAGGATTGTTTTGGCTATCCTGAGTCCCCTGCAATTCCATGGAAATTTTAGAATCAGCTTGTCAATTTGTACAAAGAAGTCAGTTGGGATTCTGAAAGGGATTTCAGTGAATCTGAAGATCAATTTGGGGAGTATTGTCATCTTAAAACAATATTAAGTCTTTGAAAACATAAACACAGGATATATTTCTGTCTCTTCAGGTCTTGATTTCTCTCAGCAATGTTTTGTAGTGTTCACTGTACCCGTCTTGCACCTTCTTGGTTAAATTTATTCTTAAGTATTTTTTTATGGGATTTTAAATGGAATTGTTTTCTCAGTTTCATTTTCAGATGGTTTATTAAGATTACAGTTTTGAATTTCATTTCTTTGATTTGCAATTTCATTTTTTTCTCTTATGCTAAAAATCCTGTTTCTTAATGACATTGCCATGACTACTTCCATGCCTCATCCTACAATATAGCTACAATAATTTCAGAGTGACAGTGCCCATGTCTGTGTCAGCAGTAGGTCACCAAGTGTAGTTTAAGGTTTGGATGCCGCTCTTCTGTTTGTCCTTAGGCTACAATTCACTAAGCGGACACACAAGACCCCCGCACCAGCCCTGCCTGCCCTGCCTGGCCGGACCCCACAGTGCACAGGCCAGTTGCGTGAAGTGGACCTGTCAGTACACAGACCTGACCTTCTGGTCTGCCCCTCCGGAAAGCCTGACTCACGCGTGGTCCTGGGCACCCTTCAGAGCGAAACCCACGGGGGTGGAGGTCCGTCCTGGGCAGCGTGGGGACCCTCAGGCCAGGACGCCACAGTGACTGCGGCGTCCTCTGGGCCCCTCCATCCTGGGCAGAGAAGCCCCCACTGCAGGCGCCCGGACGGCCCAGCCCAGCGCCCCCGAGGGTCTCCTAGAGCCCGTCGCTGGCTGCAGATCGGATCTTTGTGCTTCCTGCGCGCGCGAGCGTGTCTTGAGGGCCTTTGAAGGATGCGCAGGAGAGAAGGGGGCACTTACAAAGGGTCCCGTGTCCACCTCGGTGCTGAACAGCAGGGTCTGACTTTGCAGTTACAGGAAGGACGATAATGCGGCAGGAGACTCGGGGCCGAGGCTCTACTTGACTGAGAAGCCGCCGGCTTCGACGGATTCTGAGGCATCAATTCTCTGCAGCAGCGGGTGGTCTGGGAGCCGCTCGTGTTCCCCCTGTGCAGCAAAGCGCTGCCTCCGTGTCAAGGCCGAGGTCAATGGGCCCTAAACTGCCCTCCGGCAGCAGGCCAGGCCTGAGTGCGCACGATTGGCGGGTCAGAGCCCGCCCCCCGCTCTGTCCTCCTCAGGGCCCGGCTGGTGTGAGCAGCCTTCTGGCTGGGCTGCCAGGACAGTCTGATGGTGGGCGTCCAGGTGCTCCGGGGCGTCCGTGCTGACGTGGCCCTGGGTCAGCCTGGGCCCAGCTCGGGGGCTGGGCTCCCCGGGGGCGCCCGCCGCCCCGCTTTGTGCCGACTGCGGCCGTGCGCTTGGCTTTCTCCCGTCACCCCCGCGCCCCCCAGCCCCCCAGCCCTCTCCTGTCTCCTGTCTCCTGCACGCTTCCTAGGCAGGCCTTCTTCCTGGGCTCCAGGCCCGCCCACCCGCTGCCCACTGGACAGGCCCCTCTGGGTGTCCCGCCGCCCAGAGCCCCTCTCCAGACGCACATCCAGAGAGACTCCTGGGCCCCCCGAAGGCCCCGATGCCCCCCGGGGGGCATTACCTACCCCTCCTGCCCACCTCTCCTCTCCCACTGTGACTCTCCCGCTCTGGACCCCTGGGTATTGGCCGAGGGGGCCGTCCCTGGGGACCCTCCTGAGAACCCTAGTGCTGGCCAAGCCCTCTTCACCTCGGGCTTAACTGCACACAGATCAGGAGGCGCCCTCCACATCCGCCTGCATGTCCAGCGCAGCCCCGACCGGCCCCCTCCGAGGTCCCGCAGCCCCTGCTGGGTGTCGCCTCTTCTCCGAGGCTTATGCAGACCTCCCGCCAGGGGAAACGGGGTCCCCCCGGCCACGGCTCGGGATGGGGCGCTGTGTGGTGGCAGCGCCTCTGTCCCGGGAGCAGGCGCCCAGCGCCGAGGCCAGTGACCGTGCAGGACAGATCGGCCGGTGGCGGCACGAGACTCAGCCGCTCGGCCTCCAATTCGGGTGGAAAAGCCCCGTGGGAGCCCTGTCCTGCCCGCCCGGGAGTGCGACCCTGTCTGGCCGCAGAGCCCCCAGACACTCCCTGGCCAGCGGGGCAGCTGCTGGGACCTTAGGCCGCCGTCCGTGGGTGGTTTGGGGTCCCGGGGATCGCGCGGCCCAGCCCCGGGCTTTCACGCGGACGCAAGCCCGGCACCGCAGGCCGGTGTGGAGCTGGCTGCCCGCGCACGCATCCCCCTCCCGGAATGAGGGCCTAGTAAGCGGGCCAGGCAGCTTCCTTGTAAGGGGCGTCTTTGCGAAACTGGGGGCCAGAAACAGGAGGCCCCAGAAACGACACTTTTATTACTCTTGCCAGGAATAAAATAAGGCCCGGGAGATGGAGCCACTGTTTTACAGGGGCCACGAGTCCCCTTCTCTGCTTTAAGTGTCTGTCACATTAAGGGGAAAATACAGCCCCCCTGCCTCCTCCTGCAGGCTGAGCTGAGCTCCCTCAGCTCGCCAGGCCTCGGCCTGTCTCCGGCCTCCCTCCTGCCAGGATGGGGGGCTCAGGCCTGGCCCCCGGGCCGCCCTCGGGCTGGGGAGGCCTGGAGCCAGCACAGCCGTGGGTCAGCGCACGCAGCTCGAGCCGGGGCCGAGGGAGCAGCATCCTCACGGGCCTGTGGCCAGGCGGGTAGACGCTGAAACAGCATGTGGTGGTGGCTCTGCTGGCTTGGGGGCCTGGTGCACTGCGCGGCCCGGGGGAGACGCCAGGCCTCTGAGAGGAGCCCGCTGTAGGCAAAGCACTTTGTCCACTGGGCGCCGGCTGGAAGAGCAGGTGGGCGGGGACCGGCGGCCTCAGACCCCAGGCCCCTCCGGAGGGCTGAGAGCAGTGCCGAGCACCCGGCGCCCCATGGAGGGCTGGGGACCCGCAGGCTGGAGTGAGCTCGGCCGAGGCTTGGGCAGTGACGGGACGGGGCTGGGGGAGAGGGAGTCCTTCAGATGGAGGCGTCGGTGACTTTCCCCCGGCACGGTGATGTCCCTCTTCCGCCGTCTGCGGGGCAGGCAGGTCTGGCCACCGGGGTGTGTGCGCGTGCGTGCCTGTGTCCGTGTCCTGTGCCTCCGCCACACACAGTGAGGCCTGGACAAGGGCTGGGATTGGAGGAGGGGCTGCAGGCTCCAGGCGCAGCTGCCGCAGCCAGAGGATTGGGGAGGGGGCCGGACAGTGGGGGCAGCAGGCTGGGTGGGGTCACGGCCAGGTGAGCAGCTCTGCTCAGAGGGCAGAGGGGGCCTTGGGAGACCCCGGGGCTGGGCCTGGAGATGAGGGAGCCAGAGGGAGGCTGGACGGGGGAGCGACGCTGCCCACGGGCCCGGCGCAGGGGTCCGTCTGGGGCTGCCGTCGCGCCCTCCACCAGAGCCCCCACTGCTGAGCCAGCGAGGGGGACACAGCACAGCCGCAGCCTGAAAAGCGTCGGCCGAGCGGTGGATGTGAGATCACTGTTTGGAATAAATGGTGCTGAAGCCGAGCCTCACTGTTCGTGGCTCTGGTGTCCGCAGTTTGCCGTCTCGTGGCCTCTCTAACCCCCTGCCCACGATTGGCATTGGCTTGTCCGTGGCAGGGTTGCCAGATCGCCCTACAGCTTGGAATCGTGCGTGGACTGCGTACCTTTGCCCGGGCTCTGCCCACCGTCCCCGTGGCTCTGCACCAGGTTGGCCAGGACACTGACCTCCCCCAAGGGGCTCCTGCAGTTCCCAGATGCCCTCTGCTGGGTGGTGCTGGGGCCACTTGAACCTGGGCCCTCTCGCCAGGGTGACCATGTTCCTGGTTCGTGTCCAGGCACAGAGACCAGGGAGGATCCCAGGGTGTGAGCCACTCAGAGGAGAATGAACGTGCGGGGCAGTCTTGCCTAGAGGCCCCTCTTCTCCCTGGCGCCCCTGCCCCACCCCCCATCCCTCCTCAGCCCTCTGGCCCAGCAACCTGATGACCCCTTGACACCTCTCAGGCTACATCTCTCGGGAGAGTGAGGGGTGGAGTGCACCCCTCTGCATCCCACGCACTAGAGGGACAGAAAGGGGGCTTCACGCCGCTTCAGATGGAGAGAAGTTTTTGATGGGCAGCCGAGCTGATCCTATGGGCAGAAGTTGATCCTGTCGGGCAGAAACATGGGTGCCAAGTGACTGAGTGTGATGCTATCACACATCTTCCTGGCCTCAGCAGCTGGAGGTTTTGTTCTTTGTCTACCTCTTGTCCAAGCTGTACCATCACCACCATCACCATCACCACCATCATCATCACCACCACCATCAGCACTATCATCACCACCACCATCAACATCACCACCACCATCACCATCAACATCAACATCACCACCACCATCATCACCATCACCATCAACATCACCACCATCACCACCACCATCAACATCACCACCATCATCACCATCACCACCACCATCATCCCCATCACCAACATCACCACCACCACCATCACCATCACCACCACCATCATCACCATCACCAACATCATCCTCATCACCACCACCATCATATCATCACCACCACCGCCACCATCATCACCATCACCATCACCATCACCACCACAAGTC
>NC_041220.1:145132089-145140443 GCF_002837175.3 Physeter macrocephalus | reverse complement strand
CACCACCACCACCATCATCACCACCACCATCACCACCGCCATCACCATCATTACCATCACCACCACCACCACCATCACCACCACCACCACCACCGCCATCACCACCGCCACCATCACCACCATCACCACCACCACCACCATCACCACCACCACCACCACCACCACCATCACCATCACCGTCACCACCATCACCTGTGACATTTCTCAAGTGTCTCCTGCAGGCTAGATATTTTGCACATTTATTCCTCACCCTAAAACAGCCCAGCCAGAGGGCTGTTACTATCCTCATTTTGTAAATATATATCCCAACCTTCCTCACGGAGATGAAGAAAAGTGCTGAAGGTCACAGAGCTTTTAGGTGGAGGAATTAGGGATTGCATTCACATCTCTCTGATTCTGGAGCCTTCCCCATGACCAAAGGGTCCAGCTTCCTGCCCCTCCGGCGCAGTCTGGCATGCGTTCAGAGTGCCCAGCCTCTCCTTCTGTCATGTGGTCCTCAGTGGGCATTGCAGCCTGTCTGTCTTGTTCTTCAGACCATGAGGGAGGGAGTCGAGGAGGCCAGACAGGGGAGAGCAGCAGGGGATGGGGCTGGGGGGCGGCCTTTGTGGGCTCCAGCAGGGGTGGGCACCTCCCTAGAGGGGGCGGGAAGCCTTCTACCTCTGACCCCTCCCTGTGGGGGGCGTGAGTAAGCGACGTGGTCAGACCATGAGCAGTGAGGTGCCCGCGGGGCCTGTTTACCAGCAGGGGGGTTGATTGTGGGTCCTCTTCTCCTTCCCACCCTGTGTGGCCGTGGTGGGTGTGGGCTCCAGGCTGCCCTCATCAGGCCAGCGTCTCCTCTGAGTTCCCGGCCCGCTTGCTCCGCTGTAGGTGGTGGACAATCCCTCCCTCCAGCTCCTCCTCCCCTCCCTGCGGTGGCTCCGGATGCCGCATGGATGCCGCGTGCCCGCCAGTTTATCTTCGTCGCACCTTGCGGTCAGCTCACGGTTGTCTCACTATTTCTCCCGCACAGAAATAAACTCAGTGCCGGCCCTTCCACCGTGGTCTCCACATCTCTCTTGGTTGGTTGAGTCAGTTTTCAGTGAGTCCTTCAGGAAGTGTCTATCTGATGCTTGAGAAGGTGTCATTTCTGGTTACCTTTCTTCCCTGAAGAAATGTGAGAGCATTCCCGTGGTTTCTAACTCTGAGTGGTTTTGCTGACGCCAGCTGTTTTCTCCCCTAGATGTGACTTGATTGTTTTCCCTTGTGGCTTGGGTGTCCTGGCCCGTATTTTTCAGGATTCAGTGTTGATTGATCTCTAACCATGTTTTTCCTAGGGACACTGTGTCCTTCCAAATCTTTCCTTCTTCAGTAATGTTTTCTTTCATTTTGAAAGTTTCCTGGAATTTTGGTGTCATGGTTGGTTTGGTTCACGCTCAAGTGTGCTGTCAGGCAAGTGCTGGTGTCCCTGCCTGTCTTGTGGGGTCAGCTTCTCAGACCCGTCCCAGCAGCCCCGGCTCCATGGCCCTGGCTCCGCGGCGGGGCCGTCCTCTTTCGCTGCATCCGACGTGCCCTTGTTTGAATCAACAGGTCGGGCAGCTCACGTGCAGCTTGTGTTTCTCGCTCTCACGTCCTTCCTGAGATCCGTCAGCTCGTTAGTCATTCCCTTTCGTTGTCTTTCTTTCTTGAGCTTTTGTACTTCTGTTTTGAACTATTGATTCATCTCTTGAAGCCCCTTTTAGCTGCAAATCCATTGCTTTTTATAGAGAACCGTTTGGTCAGATTTTTGTCTCTTCTTTGGCAAAATGTTCCTGGTGTTGTTTTGCTTCTGTTTGTTCTCGGCCTGTCTCTCTGTCTGTCTGTCTCTGTCTCTCCCTCCCCCTCTGTCTCTGGCTCAGGCTGGCTGCAGCCTTTCAGGGTAGATTCTGTCCTGGACCCCTCATCCCTTCCTGTCACTGCCACTTGTCTTTGAATGAGGGAACCCTGCAGAGTCTGTTACCCGTGGAGCCTCCAAGAGCCTCTTCCTGCTGTGATTCCAGGTCTAGGAAGCAGGAGAACCCACTCAACCTGCAGTGAAGCTCAGCGTGAGGCAGGCCATGTGTGCGTGCATTGTGCTTGTGTGCATGTGTTGCGCAAACCCATGTGCGTGTGCGCGTGTCCGTGTGCGTGCGTGCATGTGAGTGCGTGCGTGCGTACATGTGTGCGCGTGAGTGTCCATGTGTGTGCGTGCGTGTGCATGTGTGTGCACGTGTGTGCACGTGCGTGTGTATGTGCGCACGTGTGTGAGCATGTGCGCACGTGTGTGACTCCCAGTGGCTCAGAAGCCGTGGAGAAGACACTGCTTACCTACTGTTTTGCCCCCACCAGAGCCCACTGTCACCGCGGGGCACTGTCCAAGCAGAGGAAGCTGGCCCCACTTGGTGCTGCCCGGGAGTTTGTCCCATGTAGATGAGCAGTTGGGCGCCGGTCCTCCCATTCTGGGGAGCTGTTCGCAAGGCCCCCTGGCCCCTGGCCCCCAGCCTGTGGCCTGTGCCGGGGCAGGTGGACATAGGTGACAGGGCACAGGACATAGGTGACAATGCTGGGCTTGGGTCTCCAAAAGGACTCAGCACTCTGTGTGCCCTTGTGTCCTCCCATGTACCCTTGTGTCCCCCTGCCTGTCCTCACCGTCCCCTGCTGGGTGCAGCTGCTGCCCTGGCCCTGCACTGTGCGACCCCCGCCCGTCCCCGGAGGCCCATCCCTCCTGTCCCCTCTGCTCTCCTCTGAAGGGGTTAAGTCTGCGTGGTCTCCAGGCTCGGCCGCTCCGCAGGGTGGCCCTGGGCTGTTCTCTGCCCCGTATCCCCGCAGGACCCCATCCAGCCTCTGACGCACCACTGACCCTGTTCCCGGCACGGCCCTGCCATCGGGGCTCCCTGAGAGCGACACACAGGGTGGCCATCCGGGTGGCCCAGCAGGAGGGGCTTTGGAGAAAAGGGGGGGCCAGGGTCACGACCTTCCCTCTCCCACCCCTGCCTGTTGTGACGTCCCTTCGAGGAGCTGGGCCCTTCTTCCAGGGCCCTAAAGGTGGGGATGGGGCCTGGCAGGTCTGTGCCCCTCCCCACGCTCGCTCCGTATCGGCCACAGGACTCAGGCTGCACGGCCAGCTGGGCACGAGTGACCGCTGGTTTCGTTTGTCTCTGGAAGTGGCGGCCCCCGTAGGGCGCAGGAGGCTAGAGGGGAGCAACGGGGGGGGCGGGAGGGGGGGGGGGAGGGGCCACAGGACTCAGGCTGCACGGCCAGCTGGGCACGAGTGACCGCTGGTTTCGTTTGTCTCTGGAAGTGGCGGCCCCCGTAGGGCGCAGGAGGCTAGAGGGGAGCAACGGGGGGGGGCGGGAGAGGGGGGAGGAGGGTGCGCTGGGCCTCCCGGCCGTCCCATGTGGGGCAGACCCTGGAGCGTGTCTGGGCGAGGCGATGGGGACCTTCCCGCGGGGCAGGAAGGGGCGGGCAGGCTCGCACCCCCGGGCTGGTGGCCGGACCCCTGCCCTGGGCCCAGCGCCGCCGGGCTGAGGCCAGAGGCCCCGACTAACTGACGGGCTTTCTTACCAAGTGGGGCTGTGGCTCACCCGCGGCGAGCCCACCTCCTTGCACACTCATAACCATTGTTAATTAAGACTGTCTCCATTATAGGGCTAATTAACAATTAGCATAAACATAATTAGCCAGCGCTGACATTTAACTCATTACATTGTTTAAATAATTTTCCGAAATTACCCCAAGCGGCATTCTGTCAGCTCGCAATAATGGTGCCACTTTGTCATGTAAATTAAATAACATTTGTGTTACTGTCTCCCTGCCCTGTGGGAGACGCTGGCCCCCAGGTGCCCCGTCCTGCGGCCACCGCCTGGGCCCCTCTGCCCACACGTGGGGAGGGCAGGAGCCCAGGCCCGGCACCGGCGCCCCATGGCCACCACCCTGTGGGTGGCGTTGGTCCCAGGCCCCAGGACTGAGGGAGAGCCCCACGGCGTCCTGGGCACGGAGGGCTCCGGGGCCTCAGCTTCCGGCAGGTTCCCGGGGACGACCCTGGCACCCCAGACTGAAGCCCGTCCTGTCCCATCGGCGCTGCCCCTCAGGCCCCTACTGCAGGGGCGCAGCCTTGTGTGTGCAGGAGTGGAGGGGACACACCCAGTCATGCCTGCTGGAACCGGCCAAGGCCGTCCTCAGGACCGAGGCCCAGGACGCCTCCACGCCAGGACCGCTGCGGCCCCCGCCTGGGGTCCCTCATCACCACGCCCTCCCCAATGGTCCTCACAGCCCTAGTTTGGGGGCACCACGGGGCATCTGGCCTGGAGCTGGGGACCTCCTCCTCATCACGAGGGACCCCCGACAGGGGCCCAAAGGGACCTGGCGGGACAAGGGGCCGTGCTTCTCTCTCAACTGCCGGCCCGGACCCCCACTTGGAGTCCTGCAGGTCTGGGGTCCGGGAGGAGTGACCCCGTGCCCTCACCATCATGATCACTGCCAGGCGGGTCCCCTGCGTCCTCCTGGGAGACCCTGAGCACAGCCCTGCGCCCAGCAGCCCCCTCCCCTCCCAGCCGGGCCCCCCCCTCCCCCCCCGCCCCCTCCCCTCCCAGCCGGGCCGCCCCTTCCCCCTGCACCCCTGCCCCCTCCCCCTGCCCTGGCCTCTGGCACTCCACCTCTGGGCTCTGGCCCAGGCCCCTCGCCAGGGCAGGGGAGGCTGGCCTGAGGTCCCCCGCAGGGAGGAACAGGATGCCCTCCCAGGGTTCGCCTCGGCCCAGGCTGACCCCCCTCCTCCCCACCCCTGCCCCCAAGCTCCCCCCGCTCCTGACTAGGTGGGCTGGGGGGTCCCCCAACCTCCTTCACACGGCAGGCTCTGTGTTCACTCATTTGCTCGCTCATTCACCTGTTCATTCCTTTGCTCATTCTTTTTGTTCAGACAGTGGGTTGTAGCTGCAGGCAGGGCTTAAAGCACGGCCCTGAACTTCCCACCCCATGCTGCCTGCCCTGGGGTGAGCCTGGCCTCCGGAGCCCTGGTCCACCTGTGCCCGCCACAGACTCACACCCAGCGTCCTGCTGAGTTCACCCCCAGGGAGGGCCCTGGTCCTCACTTGTCGGGGTGGGGGGGAGGCCCCTGGTCCTCACTTGTCTAATTAACAATTAGCATAAACATAATTAGCCAGCGCTGACATTTAACTCATTACATTGTTTAAATAATTTTCCGAAATTACCCCAAGCGGCATTCTGTCAGCTCGCAATAATGGTGCCACTTTGTCATGTAAATTAAATAACATTTGTGTTACTGTCTCCCTGCCCTGTGGGAGACGCTGGCCCCCAGGTGCCCCGTCCTGCGGCCACCGCCTGGGCCCCTCTGCCCACACGTGGGGAGGGCAGGAGCCCAGGCCCGGCACCGGCGCCCCATGGCCACCACCCTGTGGGTGGCGTTGGTCCCAGGCCCCAGGACTGAGGGAGAGCCCCACGGCGTCCTGGGCACGGAGGGCTCCGGGGCCTCAGCTTCCGGCAGGTTCCCGGGGACGACCCTGGCACCCCAGACTGAAGCCCGTCCTGTCCCATCGGCGCTGCCCCTCAGGCCCCTACTGCAGGGGCGCAGCCTTGTGTGTGCAGGAGTGGAGGGGACACACCCAGTCATGCCTGCTGGAACCGGCCAAGGCCGTCCTCAGGACCGAGGCCCAGGACGCCTCCACGCCAGGACCGCTGCGGCCCCCGCCTGGGGTCCCTCATCACCACGCCCTCCCCAATGGTCCTCACAGCCCTAGTTTGGGGGCACCACGGGGCATCTGGCCTGGAGCTGGGGACCTCCTCCTCATCACGAGGGACCCCCGACAGGGGCCCAAAGGGACCTGGCGGGACAAGGGGCCGTGCTTCTCTCTCAACTGCCGGCCCGGACCCCCACTTGGAGTCCTGCAGGTCTGGGGTCCGGGAGGAGTGACCCCGTGCCCTCACCATCATGATCACTGCCAGGCGGGTCCCCTGCGTCCTCCTGGGAGACCCTGAGCACAGCCCTGCGCCCAGCAGCCCCCTCCCCTCCCAGCCGGGCCGCCCCTTCCCCCTGCACCCCTGCCCCCTCCCCCTGCCCTGGCCTCTGGCACTCCACCTCTGGGCTCTGGCCCAGGCCCCTCGCCAGGGCAGGGGAGGCTGGCCTGAGGTCCCCCGCAGGGAGGAACAGGATGCCCTCCCAGGGTTCGCCTCGGCCCAGGCTGACCCCCCTCCTCCCCACCCCTGCCCCCAAGCTCCCCCCGCTCCTGACTAGGTGGGCTGGGGGGTCCCCCAACCTCCTCCACACGGCAGGCTCTGTGTTCACTCATTTGCTCGCTCATTCACCTGTTCATTCCTTTGCTCATTCTTTTTGTTCAGACAGTGGGTTGTAGCTGCAGGCAGGGCTTAAAGCACGGCCCTGAACTCCCCACCCCATGCTGCCTGCCCTGGGGTGAGCCTGGCCTCCGGAGCCCTGGTCCACCTGTGCCCGCCACAGACTCACACCCAGCGTCCTGCTGAGTTCACCCCCAGGGAGGGCCCTGGTCCTCACTTGTCGGGGTGGGGGGGAGGCCCCTGGTCCTCACTTGTCGTGGGGGGGAGGCCCCTGGTCCTCACTTGTCGGGGGCGGGGGAGGGTGTTCCTGCTGGCTGAGACTTCTGGCCTTTTGCTATATGGGCCCCTCTGGGCTGGGCCAGCTGAGCCCCAAGGGCCCTCCCTCCCCCTGGAAGGTGTGCAGCCACTCAGCTCCACGCTGGCGGCACCGCCCTTCCCTCCGGGCCCCTGGACAACAGCGCGGGTGTGTGTCTCCAGCCCCGGGAACGACAAGAACAGACAAATGAAGACTGTGAGCCCGGAAGCGACTGCCCGCCAGCTCCCGCTCCTAAGGCAGCACGGAGCGGCCCGCGGTGCCCGGGGAGCCTCAGTCACTCGGCCCCGAGAGCTGTCGGGGCCCAGCCCCGGCTGTTAAGTGCTTGTCAGCGCGCACAGGCCTCTCTCGACTCCATAAAATTCCCAAGAATTATAGGAGCGCCGGGGTCACATAACTCATCGCACAGTAGATTTAACCTGGCGGCCAGTAATTCATATTTGTGGCGATAATATTGTTTTCCACTTTCCGAGAGTTATCGCCGTGTCTCCCTTCCAGGTCACTATGGATATCAAAAATCAATTTGGAAAGATGGATACTGTCAGGGAATAAAGCATGAAGCCGGCGGCCTCCCCCTCTCGCTCCTGAACCTTGGCAGGGGCTCTGGTCGCTCGCCGGCGGGACCTGACTCGGGAAATCATGCCTTGCTCGCTCTCACGGGTCAGCTTCTCCCCAGGCGTCCCCCCGCCCCGCTCCAACTCCCTCCAGACGCGGCCTGGGTGCTGCTCATGGCTCCAAGGGGGCCCCGTGCCGGCGTCTCCGGATCCCGTTCCTGCGCGAGCACACACGGGGTGACCGGCTTTGGTGCTGCGCCCCCGACCCCGGGCTGGGGAAGAAGCCCCACCGACCCGCTGCGTCCGCCCGCCCTGTGACCACCCGGGGGTCCTGGACGTGGTGAAGGACCCTGAGATCTGCTTCCCAGGGAGGCCCTGACACACAGGGCAGGGCTGGGCCCGGCCGGCTCTAGGGCCACAGAGAGATGCACAGGAACCCTCGCCCCGGGGAGAAGCCCCCTCAGGGGGAGGGGGTCCTGAACGGGCATCAGGAGCCCAGAAAGCGAGGGGCCGCCAGCCAGCGCGGTGAAGGGACGAAGATGGCCTGGGGTTTCAGCCCTGGCTGGGGATCAGGGAAGGAGCCCGACGGGGAGGGCTGGCTGGGAGCGGACAGCGTGCGCCTGCAGCGTGCCCCCGTGTACCACGAGGCGGTAGCAGGCTGGGCGCGAGCTGGAACAGCTGCCGGGAGCTGCGTGCACGTGTGTGTTAGCGTGCCTGTGTGCGTGTGCTCACGCGTGTACGTGTGCGCGCACTAGGGAGCCTCCGCGTGCTCGCAAGGGTGAGCCTTTGTGGGCTGGCCACCCGAGTGTGCTGCTGTGTGTCGCGAGCGTGAGCCTGTGCCGGTGGTTGTGTGTCAGTGTCGTGGCTGTGTTGGTGTCCCGAGCGTGTGTCTCTGCAGCCCTCCCGTGCGGCCCACCCACCCCGTCTCCTTCCCCGTCTGCCGTGGAAGCCTTTGTGTGCGGTACCCCCTGCTTCACCTGGGGGACCCGGGAGCAAGCTGTTGTCCAGGCAGCGCCTGCGGGTGGGCCCTGAGGACGAAGGCTCCTGGGAGCTGCTGCATCCCCAGCGGCACCTGCCTGCCCTCAGGGGCCAGCAGGACGGGGATTCAGGCGGGCCCTGGGGATGTGGCCTGCAGAGCCTGCTAGGGCAGACCCCACGTCCATCGGAGCTCCGCCCCGCCCCTCCCT
>NC_041220.1:145128625-145131855 GCF_002837175.3 Physeter macrocephalus | reverse complement strand
CCCCCCACTCCCTCCCTCACCCCCGCCCCGCCCCCGCCTTTCCTCTCCTCCCAGTCACATGCTGCTCGAGCTTTAGCCATGCTGACCTCTGGCCACCCTCCCTCCGGCCTGAGAACCTCGGCCTCAGTTCGGTGTTGCCTATTCCGGGAGCCCCCCTGCCACCTGCCCAGGCTGAAAGGGCGCCCCTCTATCTGCGTGTGCCGTCCACTCTCCCCACCAGACCTCTGCCCGGGAGGACGGGGACCCGCCGGAGCAGGCCTGCACGCGGGAGTGGGCCTGGGTTCACATTCAGGGAGCTTTGTTGCAGGGAGCTTCTGGTGCCCCAGGGACGTTCACTGTGTAACCGACCCACGGCTGGCGCCTCCGGGCCCTTCACCTCGGCAGGCAGCCCCTGGCCCAGGGGCCAGCTGGGGTGCACGGCCCCCCACCTCCCCAGGCGTGCACCTGGAAGCAGGTCCCGCTGTGCGGAGCAGGGCTGTGGCCCAGAGCCCCAGCTCCCCGCGAGAGGGCTTCCCGGAGCCCCGGCCCTCCTGCGGCCTCCCCCGGCCCCCTCCCACCCGCTCCCGGCCCCGCCCTCCCCGGAGGCCCCTTTCTCCTGCTGCGGCCTCGCAGCTGGGACTCGAGGCAGGGATGCCCTGTGAGACCTGAAAGAATTACGGGGACGCGGTGGCACTTCTGGCGCCGGGCTGGAAGGGACGCAGGCCTGAGGCGGGGCAGTGGGGACACGGACCCCGAATCAGCCCAGCAGAGCTCCAGCAGGAACGAGGCCCCTCCCCCTCCCAGGGCCTCCTCGCCGGGGATGGGACAGCAGACAGTTAATTAGAAAGCAGCTAATGACTGCGCTGAGGTCAGCCGCCACACGGATGCAGGGACACCGGTGATATTGGCCCATGGATCACTGTCCTGCGAGGGCCGCCGGCTCGACGGGAGGAGCTGTCCCTCCAGCTGGTCAGCACCGCCCCCCCGCCACTGAAAGCAATTCAGTTCAGGTCGCCTTTAATTAAGAAGGACAGCGCAGAGAAGCTGGTCCAGCGGACGCACCTTTTTATACAGAACTGAATCTCCCCGGCTCCCGTGTCAGGTGTCTGCAGGCGCTGGGTGCCCAGCCAGAGCTGCGGTGGCCCTGGGCTCACCCCTCGCCCCTCGGGTTGACGGGCTGGCCAGGCCTGTGAGGAGGAGGTCGTCTTGGAGGTCGAGGTGACAGCAGTGTGGCCCTGAGCACACCCTCTGCTCTCCGTGGCCGCCGCCTCACACGGGTGTAGACTTGGGCTGACACCCAGGGAGCTCTGAGCATGGCGCCAGGGCGCGGGAGGGACCCTGCCACGCCACTGTGATAGGGCCGCTGCGGCCCCGTGAGCCCAGCTCGTCCTCGGGGAACCCCTGCGCCCCACCTGCTCAGGCCCTGGCCTCTTCTCCCCGCCCCACCCCCAGGGTCGCTCGTGTCCCTTCTGTGTTTTGCCTCTACTCACTCCTGGGGGCACACCCCACACGATGAGGCCCCTGATTCGCGTCTCCCACCTGCCCACTCGTTCAGGTCGCTGTGTTCCCAGCGTCTCCTCCGGAACGTGCAGCAGCTCCCCTGGCCCCTCGGCCTCATGGCCCACTTGGCCTCTGTCTCTGGGGTGCTCCCAGGATGCCCCGCCTCCAGGGCCACCCGCATGGTGCCCCGGCCTCTGGGGTCCTGCTGCCGCCTGTGGTTCCTGCCAGCCCTTCTCAGCAGAGCCAGGAAACACGCACCCCAAGAGCCCAGGACAGGGCCCGGCGTGCAGAGGCCATGGGTGCCTGTCTGCCGAGAGCTGCCTGTCGGGAGACTGAGTGCACAGCCATCCCAGTGGCCGCCCCCCCGGGTTTACGGGTCCACAAACGTTGTAGATAGGGTGCGGGGAGACAGTGGTCCCCAGACTGGGATGGGGAAGGCTTTTTGTGTGTGTGTGCGGTACGCGGGCCTCTCACTGCTGTGGCCTCCCGTTGCGGAGCACAGGCTCCGGACGCGCAGGCCCAGAGGCCGTGGCTCACGGGCCCAGCCGCTCCGCAGCACGTGGGATCTTCCCGGACCGGGGCACGAACCCACGTCCCCCGCATCGGCAGGCGGACTCCCAACCACTGCGCCACCAGGGAAGCCCGGGAAGCCTTTTCTGATCCCCCTCCTCACAGATCCTGAGCCCAGGGAAGACCCCATTTGGAGGTCCTGCCATCGATCACCACTGGTTCCCCCTCATTGGCTGCACCCTCAGACACGGACCTCAGCGTCAGCTCCCTGGAACCCCCCTTCCACCACCTCTGGGGCTGTGGCCGTTTCTGAAAGTCCCGGGGCGGGGCCCGGGGAGGGCGCAGGAGGCCCGGCCACCAGCGGACGGGAAGGGGGCAAGTTTATTTGCTGGTCTGATGCCTGACAGCCCCAGCCCTGAGCTCGGAGGAGGCTAAGGAGGTATGCGAGGAAGAGCCTATTGATTTTAATTACCCACAAACAGCCCACAGGGACAAAGGACTTTGGCTGTTTATGTAGCCGCCGTGTGCGCTATTGTGGAAGGAGAGATCACATCAGCTGCTCTCATTATGACTATAATAATAAGGCCAAAACGCTGCTCGGGGCTGAGGGCATTTTTCTGAAGCAATAACCTCACCGTTCCACCCCTCATCACCCCTCCTAGGCAGGCTTGAGCAACAAGGAGCAATTACATGCTGTCGATATTAATTCAATTAAATCCAGGTTATTTATCAGGTATTATGGAAGAGGCTTCTCTAGTCTTATAGAGCCGGGGCATGACTGAGGGAGTGGCCAGGGTACAGGCCTCAAGTAAAATTGATTTGGCCAGAAAGTCAGCAAGTGTCCGGGAGTGGGGAGGAAGGGGTGGGGCAACAGGGGGCTGCTTAGGTGGTGTTTCTCCCGGGAAAGAAAAATAGAAGTCGGGCTGGAAGGTGTTTGAGTCCTGGCTTTTCTACAAACCGCTTGAGAGGCCTTGGGCAAGTCATCCAATGCCTTGGCCTCTGACTTTGCAGCTGAAAATGGATTTTGGATGATGATGTGGTGGTGACGATGTTGACAATGGTGGTGATGATGGTAAGATGACAAATGACATAAAGAGTTGATGCAATGACAACAATGGTGATGGTGACGATGATGGTAATGATGGTGGTGGTGGTGGTGGTGGTGGTGGTGGTAATGATGGTGGTGGTGATGGTGATGCAGGTGTGGTGGTGATGGTGGTGGTGATGGTGGTGGTGATGGT
>NC_041220.1:145118106-145128110 GCF_002837175.3 Physeter macrocephalus | reverse complement strand
TGGTGATGGTGGTAATGGTGGTGGTGATGGTGGTAATGGTGATGGTGATGGTGATGGTGGTAATGGTGGTGGTGATGGTGGTAATGGTGGTGGTGATGGTGGTAATGGTGATGGTGATGGTGATGGTGATGGTGGCGGTGATGGTGGTGATGGTGACGGTGGCGATGGAGGTCATGGTGATCCTGGTGGTGAATATGGGTGACGGATGATAGGAATGACAAGAGCAATAATGCCTGCCTTGCTGACCGTACTATGTTGCCATTAGATTAAATGGGATACTAGGTTTGTAATAACTTGGTAGAAGGCAAGGGGCAGTTCCTCCAGCGGGAGCCCCTCCCTCTTTGGAAGGACACGGATGAGCATCAGTGCCCGTGTAACATTTGGGGCGTGGCTGCAGGCAGACAGCAGGCCACACGTGCCGGTGACACCTCCTGCTCCAGGCTGAGGTGCTAGGTCCTGGAGGAGGCCCTGGGCAGCTGCCAACACCGAGGGGCAGAGAGGGTGTCTGCTGAGCAACTGGGGCTGGGGGCTGTGCTAAGCGTGCTTTTGAAGGCCCCTGGGGTGGGGACCACAGGGGACCAGCCCTTGCTGGGTGGCCTGGCTGAGACTGGCAGGAGTGGCTGAGGGTTCTGGGTGGTCGCGGGTGGCTGCACCAGGAGGCAGGGCAGAGACAGGCTCCAGACAGCAGGGTCTGGGTATGGGAAGCGAGAGGGCCACGGGAGAAAGGGGGGCCTTCGCCAGCACACTGGATACGCTCATCTCCCAGGGCGTCGTAGCAAACCCGGTGGATTAAAAGGACAGAAATCTACGCTCTCCCAGCCTAGAGGCCAGGAGTGAGAAGCCAAGGTGTCACGTTCCAGAGCGGGTTCCAGGGCAGGGCTCCCTCCGGAGGCTCTCAGGAGCTCCCTCCCGCCTCTGCCCGCGTCTGCTTGGTCTTCCTTCCCACCTCTGCTGCGTCTTCTCCCCATACGTGTCTCTTCTTTTCCTCTTATAATGACACCTGTCGTTGTATTAAGGGCCCTCCCGACTCCACCATGACCTCAGCTTAACTAACCACATTTGCAAAGGCCCTGTCTGTGCAGGCGAGCCACAGCCGTGGGTTCTGGGTGGAAAGGAGTTTTGGAGGGCTGCTCCTGTGGCACGCACTGCAGAGCTGTCAGGAAGCCTGGAGGTCCCAGGTGCTGGCGACCTTTCTAGAGACCACCAGCCTCCTGTGCGTGCCTGACCGTGCCCTGCACTCCCAGAGGATGTTCTCTGACCTGGCCTTGAACCGCAGCCAGAGCCGACACCACAGAGGAGCTGGGGTCCACTGCGCTCCCCGGGCCACGCTCGCTGCCTCTGGCTCCCGAGGCGGGCTGCCTGTGGTCTGGCGTCGGACACCGTGTCTAACCTACTGAGATTGACCTGTTTGGAGCTCCTCACTGCAGCTGAGTGATTTGATCTGAGCCCCAGACAGCAGTCGGCGCAGTAATTGGATGTTATGAGATGGGAGGGCCACTGTCCAAGGAGGGGGCAGCTCAGCAGCTGCTGGGCAGCTGGGGGAGGGGCTCTGGCTGGCAGGCGGGGCACGGGGCAGCCACTGTCCGCTGGAGATAAGCCCCTCATCCTCAGCCCCCTAATCACCTGGCTGGGGTCACGGACAGAGCCCGAGGCGAGATGGAATGAACACAGCCGCTGTCCGGCGCTGCCTGGCCCGCTGCCCCGAGGGCGCTGTACAATTAGTTTTAAATATCAATTTCACAGCTGCTCAGGGGAGGAGAGAAGCCGGCAGGCATGCCTGATGCAAACTGCGTGTTTCTTGCTGGCTTGAACTTTGTAAGAAAAGGCGGAAGCTGTCAACGACGCATCCAGCAGAAGGGATGCCAGCCCACCTCTTCTGGGGCCTTCCAAGATTTACCTGAGTCCCAGGGGTCCCATCCTGGTCCTGCTCCCTCCTGACTGCAGCGCTGTCGGCCCCTCCCTTCCCCCTTCCAGCCCTACTTGGGACTTCCGTGCCTCTGCACCCTGTTCACACTAGTCCCTTCCCGTTCCTTCCTCAGGGTTGGCTGAGAAAGCCCCCTCCTCCAGGAAGCCCTCAAGGAGAGCTCCTTCTCAGACCACTGGCCCTGCTGTGGCCGAGGCTCTAGGCCAGCACTTGTGCCTTCTTTCAGAGACTGAGCATGCCCATGTCTCATCTGTCTCCCCAGAACCCCCCCTGACTTGGTGCAGCTGTAGCCAGCCAGGCTTTGATGCCAGGGAGCTGGAGGGAGTGAGGCTGTGCCTGGGAGGGTTTGTGGAATGGGTGGGGGACTGGCTGGGACCAATGCTGGGGATGGCTGGGGGACAGAGGGGACCCTGGGAGGGGGGGCCAAGCCCTCCTCCACAGACAGGTGCAGGAGAGTGAAGGGCAATGGTGGAAACGGCACTGGAGGGCAGGTGGGTGACGGAGTTGGGGGGTGTACCACGGGGAAGCCTCCATCGAGGAGAGGGCTTTGGCCCTCACCTTGAGACAAGGGCAGAGCCGGCTTGAAAGAGAGTTGAGAAAGTGGCACTCTGTGGGGACAGGGAAAGCCTGGTGAAGTTTCCCCCAGGCGCCTGACCCCACGTGATCAGGCACCCAGCCGCCCCCCCCCCCGCCCCCAGCAGTCCAGGGGGCTGCAGAGGCGCCTGTGCTCCTGGCTAGACCCTGACTGCGAGCGGAGCCCCGCCACCACTTTCCACTCCGGGGGGTGGAGCATCCGGGCAGGTGCCACGGAGCAGGCGCTCGAGAAATGTCGCCGAAGGAAGGGACCTCGGGCTGCGAGGGCCGGGGGCCCGCGTTCCTTCCCTGCCCCGGGCTGCGCGCGGCGCGGAGCCCCCGGGAACGGGGCGGTGCCGGCGCCCGGAGCGCGCCCGCCCGCGCAGCCCGGGGCGGGTCCCGCGGGCGGAGCCGGTGCCCCGGACGCGCTGCGGAAGCGCGGGCTCCGACCCGCTGTCCGCGCGCCTCTCAGCCGCGGCGCCGCCGCGCAGGCAATTTATCTCCGTCTCCCCTCTCTTAAAACACTTTTATCAAAATTGGCGGTCACACCGCGCTGAACCGTGGTGGCCTCAATCTTAAACGCCGCGCTGCAGATTTTAATTTGGGGAAGATTAATGCGCTCGCGGCGTCGGCGGCGCTGCGCCCGTTATCGGGCCTGACGGGTGTCAGCGGCCCCGCGCGCGTGTCCCCGTGTCCTGGGTCCCGCCGGGCCGCCGGCGCAGCGCCTAGCGGGCTGGGGGCAGGGGGCGCGAGATGAAGCACCGGGCCCCAGGTGTGTTGGGGGATGGGCGCCGGGTGGCAGCCGGGCGCCCCCCGCGCCGCCGGGCCCCCTACCCAAGGCCGGTGGCCGGTCCTCCTCCCCCGCGGAGTCCGAGGCAGGCCCTCCAGATGCGCCGCCCTGTGGTGCACAGCCCCTCCTCCGGCCTCGGGGCCTCCACCCTTCTGAGCCCCGGGATCCGAATACTGGTGCGGGGGTCAGGGCCTGACCCTGAACTCCAGACCTCCTAAATCCAAGGAGCTCCCCGCCGGCCCAGTACCTGGCCTCACCCCGCCGATGGCCCCGGCCCACTCACCCCACCCCAGCTCTGGCCCACAGCCTCTCCTGGCTCCACCTCCAGGATTTCTCCAGAGCCGCCCCCTCCCCCTTGCAGTTGAACCCCTGCCCTCGGCGCCGTGGCCCTTGACCCCGCGCTCAGTTGGCTGCACGGAAGCGGGAGGGCACGGTCAGCTCACGCCCTCTTCTGTTGCCCTGTTCCGTTCAGCGCCCGCAAGGACCCCTGCTCCCCAGCGCGGGCCAGCCCTGCCGCAGCCCACCTGTGCCCCCTCGCCCCTTCCCCTCCCACTCCCTTTCCCCCCTCCCTCCCCTCAGCCCTGCCCCTGCCCCCAGGCCCCGGATGCTGTCCTTGAATGCTGGCCCGCCCCACGTGCTCCTGTCACCACTGCCTCTCCAGGCCTGGAACCCTCCTGCACCGTGACCCTCCCCTCGGCACTGTCTGTCCCCGGCAGCCGCTGACAGCTCATGGTGTCTGTCTGTCTTGGCCCCCAGCACACAGGAGGTGCTCAGTGAGTGTGTCCCTGGCCCCCCACCCCACCCCACCCGGGAGCACTGGCCCTGGAGAAGGGTCTGGCCCAGACGTCCTGGACCCGAGACGGCCGTGGAGGAAGGCCAGGAGCCGCCCAGGTGGAGGATGGCAGGGCTCGGGAGGGGCCAAGCACAGGGGTCAGTGAGGATGCCCTCTGACCCCAACACTCAGTGGAGGGTCTGGGCCCACCCTTGAGGGGCTCCCAGGCAGTGGTGGGGTGGGACATCGGCCTGTAAATGGCTGCTCTTGGGACCCTGAGCTCTGGGCTCCCTGGCCTGCCGTCCAGCCCCACGGCCACCTTGCCCCGGCCCTGGGCCAACCCCGCTGTCCTGAGGAAAGCCTTCCGTCCCCCCCACACCCACTTGGAGTTGGGCAGGGCGCCCCCCTCGGCCCTGGCCCTTCCTCACCGGCCACTCTGGGCACGAGGGAGCTGCAGGTGCAGGACAGGGCTGGGCAGTCACCACAGGCTGGACCACCCGAGGCTGGGCCGCTCTGTCCAGTGACTCCGCGTGGCCAAGCGTCTGCACTCACTGGCACCGCGGAGCCTGCTCCCACGGATCTTAGAAGACGTGGCTGCTTTTTGTGTAAAATTAGTGGACAGGAGAAGTTTGAAACCACCGATTCCACGGACCAGCTGTGCGACATTCATTCATTCATTCAGTGCCATTCGCTGGATTCTGGCTGCGGGCTGCACTGAGGGGGCAGCAATGCTCCGTCCTGCTTGTGAGCCACGTGTGACATCCGCAGGGATCGGAGCTGACAGAGCGATGGGGGGAGAAGGCCCCAAAGTCTAGGTGACAGCAGAGGGCGCGGGCTGTGCGTCGCCGGTGGAGCGCGGGGTCCCCGGGGCGCCGGCCGGGCGGGAAGCTGAGGGCTTGGGCAGAGTCCGGACCACAGATATGGGGGGTGGGCAGGAGGGGCACTGTGCCATCCAAGCAAAAGCGGGGGGCCAGGCACCGTGTGAGGGTCAGAGGGCATGGAGGGATGGGGCCGAGGCTGAGGGAGGGGCCCGGGGGGACCCCTGCTTGGGGCCTGAGCCCCAGGAGTGTGTGGGGGGTGCTGAACGGAGACGGAAGGGCCGGTGTGCAGTTCGGGCCCTCGGGGAGCGGGGCTGGGCAGGCAGCAGGGCCAGCAGTGTCTGACCCCCAGCATCTGTAGAGCCGAAGCGGGCCCGCGGGGGAGCGGGGCAGGGGCCCTGGGGCTGCGTCCGGGGAGGAGCACTGAGCTCCCCCCGGGGGGAGCCCCCCCCGGGGAGGGACGTCCTGGGTGTGCGCACTGAGTCCCGAGGTCTGGCACTTGTAGGCACTCGCAGCCCTGCGGGAGTGGTCAGGGAGGCCTTCCCGCGGGAGGGGAAGAACTGGGGAGAGGTGTCCAGGGCCAAGGACCTGGAAGGAGGGAAGCAGGCGGTCAGTGGTGGGGGAGATGAGGCAGGAGCGGCTGGGGTCTCAAAGGCCAGGCAAGGGGCCGTGCGAGGGGCTTATGTCACCCTTGATCCCATGGGTGACATGAGCCACCTAGCGTGACTGTCATACTGGTGGGTGTAGGGGAACGGGGGGAGGGACGGGATGGGGGATGGATGGGTGGGTGGAGATGCATCTCTTTCCAGGTTCCCTGAGCGGGTGCTGAGGGTCCATCCCTCCTTGCTGCCCAACTGGGAGCCAAGTTTTCCTCCGTGAAGAGGAAGGACAGTCACAGCGGACCCCTCCCCAGACACACTGGCCTGGCCTCAGGGGAGAGGTGACAGTGAAGTAGGGTCTCCTGGCTCAGCTGGATGGAGAACCTTCAACCCCATCACAACCGCCCTGTCCACAGCTTAGCTTGGTGGGGCGTACGGGGAGCTGGGACCCCTAACCGAGCTTCCCCCGTGCCCCTCTCTAGACCGGATGGTGACTAGGTCAGTAGGAGTCCTTGTCACGCACTGTGGAATCCACTCCAGCTAACTCCTGTGGTGGACAGTGGAGGGCTTGGATGGGCTGGAACCCCGGGCAGCATCTCAGGGTCCATCTGTCCTGCCCCCTATGCTGCCCAGCTGCCATGGCACCCATACCTCCCAGCTTTTGAGGTGGCCTGTAGGTTTGGGGTCCTGGGAGGGCGCATCTGCTTGGCTGAGCCACGGCGCGGCGCTGCCGGGGCACAGCTGGGGTGGGCTCTCAGGGCCTCTCCGCTCTCCCCCTGCGCAGGAGAGGTGCTTTCCCAGGGACCTGGGAACCTGCTGGGAAGGTGGCTGCCAGTGATTGCATCCGAGGGCTCCCTGGACCTGACCTTTGATACCTGAGTCCGAGGTCTGGCACCTGGAATTCAGAGGGAGGCCCCCTCCCCACCCTCAAGGCCACCGGGACGCCCATGCTGAGAAAACAGTGTCCAGCACGTGCTGTGGGTGTCATTCATGGGCTTAATTTGGTGGAGAAAGCCTGTTTAGGTTTTCCGAGATTATGCACGAAATCCTCATGTACGATCTGGGAGCCTGCTAGCTCATCAGGAATTCATTAAATAATAGGCCTATAAACTCCTCGAAAGCCCTCGGGGGCTCCGCCCTCCCAGCCCCGCCAGAAGCGAGGTGCTGGGGCGGAGACAGGCCCCCAGCCCCCCTTGGAGGGCAAGGCAGCCTTCGGAGCGGGGAGTCACCGAGTGCGGCAGAAATGAACTCGGCATCTTTCAGGGAAGAACGTCATTGAGCTTACAGACTAAATTTAACGGCCTAATAGAAATATGCAGGTGGAGGTACAATTAATTTTAATTACAAGACTGTACGCCGTTGGCTGCACAGCCACGAGCAAAATGAAAATGGCAATTGCAGCCTCATCGTGCAACAAATTAGTCACAAATTACAAGAGCGCCCGATGCTGCCTCTCCTGGAGCTTTATGGCCGTTCCTGCTCTGCAGCCTTTGTCCTCCCAGCGGGGAGCTGATCTCGTGGATCAGAAACGCACTCAGGTGGCCGGGGCCCCGCTGGGCGTCCAGGCAGGTGAGCCAGACAAGGAAGCGGACCCTCCCAGGTTCCCCACCCTCAGGGAGCCCAACCCGCAGGCTCGGCTCACCCTGCTCTCCCCGAGTCCACAGAAAGGCCCGCTCCACGGGCCTCTTAGTTTCCCGCCAGGAGCGGGGTCGCAGCTTCATCAGGGTGGCCATCAGCCCTGCAGAGGAGGCCAGGACGTCCAGAGACCCCCGCCCTGTCCTCCCGGGCTTGGGGCTGCCGCCGCGAGGGCACAGGTGGCCCTTCTCTTCCCTCCCTCCTCAGGCGAGCTTGACCCTGCCTCACCTCTGGCCATACCCCACTGTCCAGGTGGTGTTTCCATCTGGGGTGCCCAGGTGCCCCAAACCCAGCCCTGAGCACCGCAGGGTCCCCTGTCTAGCCCCCTCTCCCCGGGGCGCCTGACTCACTGCCCCACTTCTTCCCAGGGCTCTCAGCTCTCCCCTCCCCTTCCCTCCCATCTCAGCCTGGACTCAGACGCCTGCCTTCAGCCCTCGCTCGGGACCCTCCAGTGACTCCGTGTGCCCCGAGGGTGAGGTCACAGCTTCGCCTCCTCAGGGTCTGGCCGGGCCCTGTTCTCTGCCCTGCAGCCTAGCGGGCCGGCCCGGTCTTCACAGCTGCCTCCTGGCGCGGTGCTTTTGTTCACGCTCTTCCCTCCGTGGAGATGCTGTTCCCTGTGCTCGCGGCGAATCCTTCACTCTCCCGTGGGTCCTGAGCCTCAACAGGTCCCCCTACCACGTGGGCCTCTGGAGGGTGGGTGGGGGTCAGAGGGCTGCGAACACAGCAGCCAGAGCAGCACCCAGGCCAGGCGCTGGGGCTGTGGCAGCTGATGGGGGGCAAGCGGGGCTGGGGGGGGTGCTGAGGCCCCCAGGCCGGCATGATGAACGCCGAGCAGGCGCTGGGAGGGGCAGGTGATGGTCACTGTGGCACGAGGTCGTACGGGGGTGAGTGGTGGGCCGTCCGTGTCTCTCTGACTCAGGAGTCTAAGCTCAGGGCTCGTAGCATTCTGCTTTTTCACCGGAAAGCTCATTTCTGCTCCAAGCACCCAGAGGGTACAGCCACGACCCAGAACTGAGGCATAAATGGGAAGGGAGGGCCGTGGAAATCGCCACCTGGCCGCCGTGTGTGAGCCCTCGACCACTCCGCTGGGAAACGCAGCGGGTGCCCCCCCTCCCCCCTCCTCCCTTCTGTGCCAGGGCTTGGGGGACTGATCTGTGTGCTCTCCAAAATCCAGCCCCCATTTAATTTAGGTCTATGGGGCTCCCTGCCAGAGAGCCCGGCTCTCAGTGCCCACCCTCCAAGCTGGGAGGCAACCCAGGCCACAGGGAGGGGTGTGCGAGGTCTTTGCACCGGCCCCCGGACCCCCAACCTCTTCATTGCCACCTGCCCTTTTGTGGGGCATTCCCACCTTCTGGCTGCTCCTCCCCCACGACCTCCAGGCCAGGCTGGGTGGGTAGTCCTTTACGCTGTAGTATGAATGCAAACCGCAGATCGCTGGATCCCATCCCTTAGCTCTCCCAGAAGAAGGGAGGTGGTGCAGAAGGGGGAGGGGCTGCCTTCCTAGTCCCGGAGCTTAAAGAGCACCAGGAGGTACTCCCCTGACACCGGGACCCCCCCTCTCCAATTCACTCAGCCTTTCCAAGTCTGCAGGGCCCCAGTGGAAGCCCCTGCCACCCTCGGGGGGCTTGCCGTGTGTCCCGGGACAAGCCGCCCCCCTCCGCCTTCTCTGCACCTTCAGCGTGGGTGAGGGTCCAGGCAGTTGGGAGGAGGCTGAAGGTGTGGGTGGGAGGTGCTCAGCTCGGGTTAAGGTTCATCCCGCGACTGTGCAGGCAGGAAAGGGCCGGGAGCCGAGGGGCGTGCAAGGGTGGCCCAGGCAGGGAGGGGCCCTGAGTGGGGGGTCCACACCCCCTCAACACTGTCCCATCTACTCCTGAACCTGGCCCTGAAGACCCCACGAGTGAGCCCCGCCGCCAGGCCCCTCCCAGGGAGCTGCGCAGACACGCCCAGAGCCTCGCGCTGGCCCCAGGAGGTCAGGGCGGCCCCCCCACCCCGTGCCTGGCGTGTGGCAGCGCCAGGACCTTGGCACTGATGCCTGCGGGGTGGGCCCGGGTGGCAGCCTGGAGGGGGCGACGTGGCTGGGCAGGGCCCGTGCCCTAAGTAACGGGGAGTGGAGGGCAGATAGAGGCCCAGGGCGGAGGGGGGAGGGTTGTGCCGCCCGCCCGGCGCGAGCCGGGGCCCCCTCTGCCCCGCAGCTGGCGGCGTGCCCTCCCGCACGCGGCAGAGCCCCGTGCCCAGCACTGACGCTTGGCACCGGCTCCCTCCTCTGTCGGGGGCAGGTGAGGGGCTCGGCTGCCTCGTGACCCGCCACGGGACCGGGGGCTGGGCGCAGCGCCTTCCTGCTCCCACCCGCGTCCGCAGGGGTGGCCGCAGTCCCAGCTGGCAGAGTGGAGGTGAACCAACAGACTCAGACAGAAACTCTCCTGGATGCCCATTCCCCCAACAGGGAGCTCTCAGCCCCTTCCTTGTGCCAGCAGGTCCCAGGGCCCCAGCAGCAGGGGTCCACCCCCCCCAAAGCCACACTCCAGTGACGCCGGTTCCCAGCTGGGAGCCACTGGGGTCGCCCCTCCCGAGGGGCAGCCCAGAAATGCCCTGGGCAGGGGGTTTCCCAGGGCTGGGGGCTCGAGCTAATCTTGGCCGCTCCAGGGCCACGGGGGTCTCGTGCGGCTGGTCCCTCTGGTCAGGGAGTGCTGGCACCGGCCCAGGGAGGCAGAGGCAGGGTCCTCTCTGACCCACGGACAAGGCGGCCTCGGCCGCTGAGCCTGCGCGTCCGGAGCCTGTGCTCTGCAACGGGAGAGGCCACAACAGTGAGAGGCCCGCGTACCACACAAAAAAAATAAAAATTTAAAAAAAAATTAAAAAATAAAAAATAAAAAATAATAAAAAATAAAAAATA
>NC_041220.1:145095578-145117944 GCF_002837175.3 Physeter macrocephalus | reverse complement strand
AAGGGCAATGGTGGAAACGGCACTGGAGGGCAGGTGGGTGACGGAGTTGGGGGGTGTACCACGGGGAAGCCTCCATCGAGGAGAGGGCTTTGGCCCTCACCTTGAGACAAGGGCAGAGCCGGCTTGAAAGAGAGTTGAGAAAGTGGCACTCTGTGGGGACAGGGAAAGCCTGGTGAAGTTTCCCCCAGGCGCCTGACCCCACGTGATCAGGCACCCAGCCGCCCCCCCCCCCGCCCCCAGCAGTCCAGGGGGCTGCAGAGGCGCCTGTGCTCCTGGCTAGACCCTGACTGCGAGCGGAGCCCCGCCACCACTTTCCACTCCGGGGGGTGGAGCATCCGGGCAGGTGCCACGGAGCAGGCGCTCGAGAAATGTCGCCGAAGGAAGGGACCTCGGGCTGCGAGGGCCGGGGGCCCGCGTTCCTTCCCTGCCCCGGGCTGCGCGCGGCGCGGAGCCCCCGGGAACGGGGCGGTGCCGGCGCCCGGAGCGCGCCCGCCCGCGCAGCCCGGGGCGGGTCCCGCGGGCGGAGCCGGTGCCCCGGACGCGCTGCGGAAGCGCGGGCTCCGACCCGCTGTCCGCGCGCCTCTCAGCCGCGGCGCCGCCGCGCAGGCAATTTATCTCCGTCTCCCCTCTCTTAAAACACTTTTATCAAAATTGGCGGTCACACCGCGCTGAACCGTGGTGGCCTCAATCTTAAACGCCGCGCTGCAGATTTTAATTTGGGGAAGATTAATGCGCTCGCGGCGTCGGCGGCGCTGCGCCCGTTATCGGGCCTGACGGGTGTCAGCGGCCCCGCGCGCGTGTCCCCGTGTCCTGGGTCCCGCCGGGCCGCCGGCGCAGCGCCTAGCGGGCTGGGGGCAGGGGGCGCGAGATGAAGCACCGGGCCCCAGGTGTGTTGGGGGATGGGCGCCGGGTGGCAGCCGGGCGCCCCCCGCGCCGCCGGGCCCCCTACCCAAGGCCGGTGGCCGGTCCTCCTCCCCCGCGGAGTCCGAGGCAGGCCCTCCAGATGCGCCGCCCTGTGGTGCACAGCCCCTCCTCCGGCCTCGGGGCCTCCACCCTTCTGAGCCCCGGGATCCGAATACTGGTGCGGGGGTCAGGGCCTGACCCTGAACTCCAGACCTCCTAAATCCAAGGAGCTCCCCGCCGGCCCAGTACCTGGCCTCACCCCGCCGATGGCCCCGGCCCACTCACCCCACCCCAGCTCTGGCCCACAGCCTCTCCTGGCTCCACCTCCAGGATTTCTCCAGAGCCGCCCCCTCCCCCTTGCAGTTGAACCCCTGCCCTCGGCGCCGTGGCCCTTGACCCCGCGCTCAGTTGGCTGCACGGAAGCGGGAGGGCACGGTCAGCTCACGCCCTCTTCTGTTGCCCTGTTCCGTTCAGCGCCCGCAAGGACCCCTGCTCCCCAGCGCGGGCCAGCCCTGCCGCAGCCCACCTGTGCCCCCTCGCCCCTTCCCCTCCCACTCCCTTTCCCCCCTCCCTCCCCTCAGCCCTGCCCCTGCCCCCAGGCCCCGGATGCTGTCCTTGAATGCTGGCCCGCCCCACGTGCTCCTGTCACCACTGCCTCTCCAGGCCTGGAACCCTCCTGCACCGTGACCCTCCCCTCGGCACTGTCTGTCCCCGGCAGCCGCTGACAGCTCATGGTGTCTGTCTGTCTTGGCCCCCAGCACACAGGAGGTGCTCAGTGAGTGTGTCCCTGGCCCCCCACCCCACCCCACCCGGGAGCACTGGCCCTGGAGAAGGGTCTGGCCCAGACGTCCTGGACCCGAGACGGCCGTGGAGGAAGGCCAGGAGCCGCCCAGGTGGAGGATGGCAGGGCTCGGGAGGGGCCAAGCACAGGGGTCAGTGAGGATGCCCTCTGACCCCAACACTCAGTGGAGGGTCTGGGCCCACCCTTGAGGGGCTCCCAGGCAGTGGTGGGGTGGGACATCGGCCTGTAAATGGCTGCTCTTGGGACCCTGAGCTCTGGGCTCCCTGGCCTGCCGTCCAGCCCCACGGCCACCTTGCCCCGGCCCTGGGCCAACCCCGCTGTCCTGAGGAAAGCCTTCCGTCCCCCCCACACCCACTTGGAGTTGGGCAGGGCGCCCCCCTCGGCCCTGGCCCTTCCTCACCGGCCACTCTGGGCACGAGGGAGCTGCAGGTGCAGGACAGGGCTGGGCAGTCACCACAGGCTGGACCACCCGAGGCTGGGCCGCTCTGTCCAGTGACTCCGCGTGGCCAAGCGTCTGCACTCACTGGCACCGCGGAGCCTGCTCCCACGGATCTTAGAAGACGTGGCTGCTTTTTGTGTAAAATTAGTGGACAGGAGAAGTTTGAAACCACCGATTCCACGGACCAGCTGTGCGACATTCATTCATTCATTCAGTGCCATTCGCTGGATTCTGGCTGCGGGCTGCACTGAGGGGGCAGCAATGCTCCGTCCTGCTTGTGAGCCACGTGTGACATCCGCAGGGATCGGAGCTGAGAGAGCGATGGGGGGAGAAGGCCCCAAAGTCTAGGTGACAGCAGAGGGCGCGGGCTGTGCGTCGCCGGTGGAGCGCGGGGTCCCCGGGGCGCCGGCCGGGCGGGAAGCTGAGGGCTTGGGCAGAGTCCGGACCACAGATATGGGGGGTGGGCAGGAGGGGCACTGTGCCATCCAAGCAAAAGCGGGGGGCCAGGCACCGTGTGAGGGTCAGAGGGCATGGAGGGATGGGGCCGAGGCTGAGGGAGGGGCCCGGGGGGACCCCTGCTTGGGGCCTGAGCCCCAGGAGTGTGTGGGGGGTGCTGAACGGAGACGGAAGGGCCGGTGTGCAGTTCGGGCCCTCGGGGAGCGGGGCTGGGCAGGCAGCGGGGCCAGCAGTGTCTGACCCCCAGCATCTGTAGAGCCGAAGCGGGCCCGCGGGGGAGCGGGGCAGGGGCCCTGGGGCTGCGTCCGGGGAGGAGCACTGAGCTCCCCCCGGGGGGAGCCCCCCCCCGGGGAGGGACGTCCTGGGTGTGCGCACTGAGTCCCGAGGTCTGGCACTTGTAGGCACTCGCAGCCCTGCGGGAGTGGTCAGGGAGGCCTTCCCGCGGGAGGGGAAGAACTGGGGAGAGGTGTCCAGGGCCAAGGACCTGGAAGGAGGGAAGCAGGCGGTCAGTGGTGGGGGAGATGAGGCAGGAGCGGCTGGGGTCTCAAAGGCCAGGCAAGGGGCCGTGCGAGGGGCTTATGTCACCCTTGATCCCATGGGTGACATGAGCCACCTAGCGTGACTGTCATACTGGTGGGTGTAGGGGAACGGGGGGAGGGACGGGATGGGGGATGGATGGGTGGGTGGAGATGCATCTCTTTCCAGGTTCCCTGAGCGGGTGCTGAGGGTCCATCCCTCCTTGCTGCCCAACTGGGAGCCAAGTTTTCCTCCGTGAAGAGGAAGGACAGTCACAGCGGACCCCTCCCCAGACACACTGGCCTGGCCTCAGGGGAGAGGTGACAGTGAAGTAGGGTCTCCTGGCTCAGCTGGATGGAGAACCTTCAACCCCATCACAACCGCCCTGTCCACAGCTTAGCTTGGTGGGGCGTACGGGGAGCTGGGACCCCTAACCGAGCTTCCCCCGTGCCCCTCTCTAGACCGGATGGTGACTAGGTCAGTAGGAGTCCTTGTCACGCACTGTGGAATCCACTCCAGCTAACTCCTGTGGTGGACAGTGGAGGGCTTGGATGGGCTGGAACCCCGGGCAGCATCTCAGGGTCCATCTGTCCTGCCCCCTATGCTGCCCAGCTGCCATGGCACCCATACCTCCCAGCTTTTGAGGTGGCCTGTAGGTTTGGGGTCCTGGGAGGGCGCATCTGCTTGGCTGAGCCACGGCGCGGCGCTGCCGGGGCACAGCTGGGGTGGGCTCTCAGGGCCTCTCCGCTCTCCCCCTGCGCAGGAGAGGTGCTTTCCCAGGGACCTGGGAACCTGCTGGGAAGGTGGCTGCCAGTGATTGCATCCGAGGGCTCCCTGGACCTGACCTTTGATACCTGAGTCCGAGGTCTGGCACCTGGAATTCAGAGGGAGGCCCCCTCCCCACCCTCAAGGCCACCGGGACGCCCATGCTGAGAAAACAGTGTCCAGCACGTGCTGTGGGTGTCATTCATGGGCTTAATTTGGTGGAGAAAGCCTGTTTAGGTTTTCCGAGATTATGCACGAAATCCTCATGTACGATCTGGGAGCCTGCTAGCTCATCAGGAATTCATTAAATAATAGGCCTATAAACTCCTCGAAAGCCCTCGGGGGCTCCGCCCTCCCAGCCCCGCCAGAAGCGAGGTGCTGGGGCGGAGACAGGCCCCCAGCCCCCCTTGGAGGGCAAGGCAGCCTTCGGAGCGGGGAGTCACCGAGTGCGGCAGAAATGAACTCGGCATCTTTCAGGGAAGAACGTCATTGAGCTTACAGACTAAATTTAACGGCCTAATAGAAATATGCAGGTGGAGGTACAATTAATTTTAATTACAAGACTGTACGCCGTTGGCTGCACAGCCACGAGCAAAATGAAAATGGCAATTGCAGCCTCATCGTGCAACAAATTAGTCACAAATTACAAGAGCGCCCGATGCTGCCTCTCCTGGAGCTTTATGGCCGTTCCTGCTCTGCAGCCTTTGTCCTCCCAGCGGGGAGCTGATCTCGTGGATCAGAAACGCACTCAGGTGGCCGGGGCCCCGCTGGGCGTCCAGGCAGGTGAGCCAGACAAGGAAGCGGACCCTCCCAGGTTCCCCACCCTCAGGGAGCCCAACCCGCAGGCTCGGCTCACCCTGCTCTCCCCGAGTCCACAGAAAGGCCCGCTCCACGGGCCTCTTAGTTTCCCGCCAGGAGCGGGGTCGCAGCTTCATCAGGGTGGCCATCAGCCCTGCAGAGGAGGCCAGGACGTCCAGAGACCCCCGCCCTGTCCTCCCGGGCTTGGGGCTGCCGCCGCGAGGGCACAGGTGGCCCTTCTCTTCCCTCCCTCCTCAGGCGAGCTTGACCCTGCCTCACCTCTGGCCATACCCCACTGTCCAGGTGGTGTTTCCATCTGGGGTGCCCAGGTGCCCCAAACCCAGCCCTGAGCACCGCAGGGTCCCCTGTCTAGCCCCCTCTCCCCGGGGCGCCTGACTCACTGCCCCACTTCTTCCCAGGGCTCTCAGCTCTCCCCTCCCCTTCCCTCCCATCTCAGCCTGGACTCAGACGCCTTCCTTCAGCCCTCGCTCGGGACCCTCCAGTGACTCCGTGTGCCCCGAGGGTGAGGTCACAGCTTCGCCTCCTCAGGGTCTGGCCGGGCCCTGTTCTCTGCCCTGCAGCCTAGCGGGCCGGCCCGGTCTTCACAGCTGCCTCCTGGCGCGGTGCTTTTGTTCACGCTCTTCCCTCCGTGGAGATGCTGTTCCCTGTGCTCGCGGCGAATCCTTCACTCTCCCGTGGGTCCTGAGCCTCAACAGGTCCCCCTACCACGTGGGCCTCTGGAGGGTGGGTGGGGGTCAGAGGGCTGCGAACACAGCAGCCAGAGCAGCACCCAGGCCAGGCGCTGGGGCTGTGGCAGCTGATGGGGGGCAAGCGGGGCGGGGGGGGGTGCTGAGGCCCCCAGGCCGGCATGATGAACGCCGAGCAGGCGCTGGGAGGGGCAGGTGATGGTCACTGTGGCACGAGGTCGTACGGGGGTGAGTGGTGGGCCGTCCGTGTCTCTCTGACTCAGGAGTCTAAGCTCAGGGCTCGTAGCATTCTGCTTTTTCACCGGAAAGCTCATTTCTGCTCCAAGCACCCAGAGGGTACAGCCACGACCCAGAACTGAGGCATAAATGGGAAGGGAGGGCCGTGGAAATCGCCACCTGGCCGCCGTGTGTGAGCCCTCGACCACTCCGCTGGGAAACGCAGCGGGTGCCCCCCCTCCCCCCTCCTCCCTTCTGTGCCAGGGCTTGGGGGACTGATCTGTGTGCTCTCCAAAATCCAGCCCCCATTTAATTTAGGTCTATGGGGCTCCCTGCCAGAGAGCCCGGCTCTCAGTGCCCACCCTCCAAGCTGGGAGGCAACCCAGGCCACAGGGAGGGGTGTGCGAGGTCTTTGCACCGGCCCCCGGACCCCCAACCTCTTCATTGCCACCTGCCCTTTTGTGGGGCATTCCCACCTTCTGGCTGCTCCTCCCCCATGACCTCCAGGCCAGGCTGGGTGGGTAGTCCTTTACGCTGTAGTATGAATGCAAACCCGCAGATCGCTGGATCCCATCCCTTAGCTCTCCCAGAAGAAGGGAGGTGGTGCAGAAGGGGGAGGGGCTGCCTTCCTAGTCCCGGAGCTTAAAGAGCACCAGGAGGTACTCCCCTGACACCGGGACCCCCCCTCTCCAATTCACTCAGCCTTTCCAAGTCTGCAGGGCCCCAGTGGAAGCCCCTGCCACCCTCGGGGGGCTTGCCGTGTGTCCCGGGACAAGCCGCCCCCCTCCGCCTTCTCTGCACCTTCAGCGTGGGTGAGGGTCCAGGCAGTTGGGAGGAGGCTGAAGGTGTGGGTGGGAGGTGCTCAGCTCGGGTTAAGGTTCATCCCGCGACTGTGCAGGCAGGAAAGGGCCGGGAGCCGAGGGGCGTGCAAGGGTGGCCCAGGCAGGGAGGGGCCCTGAGTGGGGGGTCCACACCCCCTCAACACTGTCCCATCTACTCCTGAACCTGGCCCTGAAGACCCCACGAGTGAGCCCCGCCGCCAGGCCCCTCCCAGGGAGCTGCGCAGACACGCCCAGAGCCTCGCGCTGGCCCCAGGAGGTCAGGGCGGCCCCCCCACCCCGTGCCTGGCGTGTGGCAGCGCCAGGACCTTGGCACTGATGCCTGCGGGGTGGGCCCGGGTGGCAGCCTGGAGGGGGCGACGTGGCTGGGCAGGGCCCGTGCCCTAAGTAACGGGGAGTGGAGGGCAGATAGAGGCCCAGGGCGGAGGGGGGAGGGTTGTGCCGCCCGCCCGGCGCGTTCCGGGGTCCCCTCTGCCCCGCAGCTGGCGGCGTGCCCTCCCGCACGCGGCAGAGCCCCGTGCCCAGCACTGACGCTTGACACCGGCTCCCTCCTCTGTCGGGGGCAGGTGAGGGGCTCGGCTGCCTCGTGACCCGCCACGGGACCGGGGGCTGGGCGCAGCGCCTTCCTGCTCCCACCCGCGTCCGCAGGGGTGGCCGCAGTCCCAGCTGGCAGAGTGGAGGTGAACCAACAGACTCAGACAGAAACTCTCCTGGATGCCCATTCCCCCAACAGGGAGCTCTCAGCCCCTTCCTTGTGCCAGCAGGTCCCAGGGCCCCAGCAGCAGGGGTCCACCCCCCCCAAAGCCACACTCCAGTGACGCCGGTTCCCAGCTGGGAGCCACTGGGGTCGCCCCTCCCGAGGGGCAGCCCAGAAATGCCCTGGGCAGGGGGTTTCCCAGGGCTGGGGGCTCGAGCTAATCTTGGCCGCTCCAGGGCCACGGGGGTCTCGTGCGGCTGGTCCCTCTGGTCAGGGAGTGCTGGCACCGGCCCAGGGAGGCAGAGGCAGGGTCCTCTCTGACCCACGGACAAGGCGGCCTCCCAGTCTGAGGCTTTCTTGGGCCCTCACGTCTTCCCTCCTTAACGTTCCCTTCACCTACCAGTCACCGCGTCCCAGATGTTTTCCGCCTGTGTACCCCTCTGGCCCACACCCTCCGTGGGGGACGTCTCCGTCTCGTTCCCTGATGGGCCAGCCAGCCTGGACAGGTGATGAGTGTGGGTACGGACATGATAACAGTACTGAGTCTTCTGCCCGTGGATGTGGTCTGTCTCGCCAGTATTTAGTTCTTCTTTAATTTCTCTCAGCAGTGATTGGTATTTTTCAGTGTACAGGTCTCGCACAGCTTTTGTCGGGTTTATCCCTATATATTTAATGTTTTTGATGGCATTGCAAATACTGTTTTAAATTTCGAATTGTTTGTTGCTAGCACACAGAAATACAACTGATTTCTGTACACTGATCTTGCATCCTGCATACGATCTGGGTGCTTTTTATTTTTGCTTTACTGGGCTGGCTAGAATGTCCAGTACAGTGTTGTATAGAAGAGCTGGGAGGAGACATCCTTGCCTTTTTCCTGATTTGGGGGTGAAAGTATTCAGTCTTTCACCACTAGGTGTGACATCAGCTGTGTCAGGTATGCCCTTTATCAGGTTGAGGAAATTCTCTTCTGTGCCTCTTTTACTGAGAATTTTTATTAGAAATGATTGTTGGATTTTATCAAATGATTTTTCTGTCTATTTAAATAGTCATCAGGTTTTTCATTTTTAGCCTGTAACTATGGTGAATTACATTTTTGAGAGTTAAACCAACCTTGCTTTCCTTAGATAAATCCCACTTGATCATGATCCTTTAAAAATATTGTTGGGGGCTTCCCTGGTGGCGCAGTGGTTGAGAGTCTGCCTGCCAATGCAGGGGACGCGGGTTCGTGCCCCGGTCCGGGAAGATACCATATGCCGCAGGGCGCGTGGGCCCGTGAGCCATGGCCGCTGAGCCTGCGCGTCCGGAGCCTGTGCTCTGCAACGGGAGAGGCCACAACAGTGAGAGGCCCGCGTACCACACAAAAAAAATAAAAATTTAAAAAAAAATTAAAAAATAAAAAATAAAAAATAATAAAAAATAAAAAATATTGTTGAATTCCATTTTCTAAATTTTAAGAATTTTTGCATTTATGTTCATAATGGATTTTGGTCTGTAGTTTTCTTTATTTTTGTTGCCTAGTGTTGGGGTCAAGGTAATATTTGTTTCATAGAATGAGTTGGAAAGTATTTTCTTCTCTTCAATTTTCTGGAAGAGTTCCTGAAGAATTACTCTTCCTTGAGACCTATTTGGGCTTGGGTTTTTCTTTCTTAGAAGGTATTTAACTAAAAATTCAATCTTTAATAGCTATAGGACTATTCAGATTTTCTATTTCTTCTTGAATGACCTTTGTTAGTTTGTGTCTTTTGAGAAATTTGTCCTTTTCATCTAAGTTGTCCAATTCATTGGCATAAAGTATACACAATAGTCCCTTAATATCCTTTCAGTATCTGTACAGTCTGTAATGATGTCACTTTTCTCATTCTTGAAATTGGTCATTTGTGTCTTCCCTCTTTACTCCTGATTGGTCTGGCTTGTCAGTCTTACCGACCTTCTCAGAAAACTAGCTTTTGGTTTCATTGATTTTCTCTATTGTTTTTCTGTTTTCTGTTTCATTGATTTCCTCTCTGAGGTTTATTATTTCTGTTCTTTGGTTTACTTTGAGTTTTATGTGCTCTTTTTTCCCCTTGTTTCTTAAGGTAGAAGTTGAAGTCATTGATTTAGGATCTTTGTTTTTTTCCAGTATAGATGCTTTCCCTCTCAGTACGGTACTGCTTTAGCTGTGTCTCAAATTTTTTGATACGTTGTATTTTCATTTTCATTTAATTCAAAATACTTTCTCATTTCCCTTGTATTTTCATTTTCATTTAATTCAAAATACTTTCTCATTTGCCTTTTGATTTCTTCTTTGACCCAGGGGTTATTTAGAGGTATGTTTTTTAGTTTCCAGATATTTAGGATTTTTCTAGGTCTCTTTCGGTTATTGATTTCTAGTTTATTTCTGTCGTCGTCAGATAACATACCTTGTATGAATACTTTAAAATTTTTTGAGACTTGCTTTATGGCCCAGAATATGGGTTTTCTTGGTAAGTGTTCCTTGTGCACTTGGAAAGAATGTGAAATCTGCTGTTCTGAGCAGAGTGCCCCATGAATCAATCAGGTCACATTGGTCGATGGTGTGTTCAAGGCTTTTGTAGTCTTCATGATATACTTCCTACTTGTCCTATCACTTATTGAGAGGGGGTGTTGAAATCTCTGACGACAGCTGTGGGTTTATCTATGTTTCCTTGTGTTTTTCTCAGTTTATTCTTCATGTATTTTTGTTTGTTTTATAAATTTATTTATTTATTTATTTTTGGCTGCATTGGGTCTTCGTTGCTACCTGCGGGCTTTCTCTAGTTGCGGTGAGCTGGGGCTACTCTTTGTTGAGGTGCGCAGGCTTCTCATTGCGGTAGCTTCTCTTGTTGCAGAGCATGGGCTCTAGGAGTGCGGGCTTCAGTAGTTGTGGCATGCGGGCTCAGTAGTTGTGGCTCGGGGCGCTAGAACGCAGGCCCAATAGTTGTGGCGCATGGGCTTAGTTGCTCCGCGGCATGTGGGATCTTCCCGAACCAGGGCTCGAACCCGTGTCCCCTGCACTGGCAGGTGGATTCTTAACCACTGCACCACCGGGGAAGGCCTGCTTCATGTATTTTAAGCTCTGTTATTAAAATGTTTATGTCTTCTTGGTGAATTAACCCTCTATCATTATGCAATGACCCTTGTTATCCCTGGTAATGCTCTTGTTCTGAAATCTAGTTTGATATTAATAAGTCACTCCAGCTCTCTTTTGATTAGTGTTAGACAGTTTATCTTTTCCCACCCTTTTACTTTCAATCGTGTTGTCTTTATGTTTACAGTGGGTTTCATGTAGGTAGCATGTAGGTTATCCGATCAGACGACCTTGGCCTTTTAATTGCAGTGGTTGGATGATTTGCATTGACTGTAACACCAATATGTCTGGGCTTAAATCCACCTCTTCTTTTTGTTTTCATTTGTCCCATCTGTCCTTTGGTCCCTTTTCCCTCTTTTTCTGTCTTCTTTTGGATTGAGTATTTTTAATGACTTTACTTCTTTCATTCGTTTGTCAGCAATAATTCTGAATTTTGCCCTTTCGGGGACTGCTTTGGGGTTTATAAAGTGCCTCTTCGGTTCCTCTCTGCCTACTTCCAGGTGACCTTCCACAACCTCATGGATCATGTAGGAGCCGTGCCCAGCACGTTCCAGGGTCTCCTTTCCTGGTCTCTGTGCTCTTTATTTCTATACATGTCATAAGTGTTCACAACACTTTATTTTTTTTTTATTGTTTTGCTTGAAACACTCAATCTCCATAGACACCACACCTGGTGCTCTTTGCTCTCTTGTGCAGATACAGGTGTCCTTCGGGCAGTGGCTTCCTTCTGCCTGAAGGTGTCCCTCACACTCCTGGGGTGTGGCTGATGAATTCTTTCAGCTCTTTTTTTTTTTTTCCTTTTGTGGTACGCGGGCCTCTCACTGCTGTGGCCTCTCCCGTTGTGGAGCACAGGCTCCGGACGCGCAGGCTCAGCGGCCATGGCTCACGGGCCCAGCCGCTCTGCGGTATGTGGGATCCTCCCGGACCGGGGCACGAACCCGTGTCCCCTGCATCGGCAGGCGGACTCTCAACCACTGTGCCACCGGGGAAGCCCTCTTTCAGCTCTTTTTAAGGTCTGAAAAAGTCTTTACTCTGCCTTTGGGTTTGAAGGATATTTTCGCTGGCTGACGGTTTTGGTTTTCTGTCTAAAGATGCTTCTCCAAGGTCACACGCGCCAGGGAGAAAGAAGCCTGCTGTCACCTCGTCTTTAGGTCTTTGTACATAACGTGGTGTTTTCCTCCGCCTGCTGAGGACTCTCTCCTGTCACTAGTTTTAATTAATTGTGCTTGGGGTTTGTTGAGCTTCTCGGACCTGTGGGTTTATACTTTTCATCAGCTTTGGAAAGTTTTGCTCACTGTTTCTTGAAGTATGCTTCCTGTCCCCCCTCCCGCTCTGGGAGCTCCGGTTACACACAGATTTGCTGGATGTTGTCCTGCTGCCCCCGCTGTGCCCCCCTCAACCCCCCAAACTGCAGCCTGGAAACCTTCTAAGGTAGGAAACTGGGCACCCCTGGGCTCCCCTCGCTGTGTTCTGTCTCAGGGTCACAATCTAGCCTTACCTGATGTCCAGGGTCTGCAAAGCCATGGCTTCACGTACCTTATCTAGTTTTTTCTCTGTTTCTGGTGGGAGGGTAAACGCAGATCCTCTTCCTCCATCCTGGCCCTACGTGGAGCACCCTCCTCCCTTTAGATCCACCCAGCCGATTTCCCGTCCCTCAAGGTCACCAGAGACCTCTGTGTGTTACCTTGGAGCATCCATTCTTGGTCCTCATCTTGGCCCCTCCCCCAGCCCCCCTCCCTCCTCTTGGGGACACTCCTGTGGTCTCTCCTCCATCCCCTCTGCTGTTTCTCCTCATTCCCTGACCCTTCCCGGTGACAGTGATGCACCAGGCTCAGGCTGGACCCTCCCCTCTCCTCCTGTCCGCGCAGTCCCACTGGGTCACGCGGTGTAACCCCCTGCACACGGGGACGCGGTGCCACTGGGTCACGCGGTGTAACCCCCTGCACATGGGGACGCGGTGCCACTGGGTCACGCGGTGTAACCCCCTGCACACGGGGACGCGGTGCCACTGGGTCACGCGGTGTAACCCCCTGCACACGGGGACGCGGTCCCACTGGGTCACGCGGTGTAGTCCCCTGCACACGGGGACGCGGTCCCACTGGGTCACGCTGTGTAATCCCCTGCACACGGGGACACGGTCCCACTGGGTCACGTGGTGTAACCCCCTGCACACGGGGACGCCCACGCTTCTGTCTCCAGAACTCTCTCTGGATTCCCCGGAATCTGGCCGCTACTCTGCATCTCCAGCGTCCCAGCGCCCCAGGAAGCGTGGGCCTCACTGCGCTCAGCACGTGCTCCCTCGCCCTGCCCCCCCTTCAGCTGCTCTGGGCCAAAACCTCCACGTCATCGAGTTCGCTGAGCCTCCTCTCTCTCTCCCCCTCACGAATGAACGCCACCGCCTCTACTTTCAAAGCCCATCCTGAGCCTGACCCTGCTTGTGGCCCCGCCGCCACTGCCGGCCACCCCCCGGCCTCCCCTTCCCGCACCCCCCCAGCCCCGCAGTCCACTCTGTGCCGCTCGGGGCCCTTACACACACCACCCTCGCTCCTCCCTCACAAACATTCACTTCAGGGGACTCACAGCCCCTCCGCGGCCCTCAGAGCCTGCGTGCGCTGCCCAGAGAGCCCCCGGGCCTGGCCGCCACCCGTCCGCCAGCCTTGCCAGCCTCCCCGCTGTCCCCTCCTGCCCTCCCTCAAGTGCTGCTCTGACCGCGCCGCCCCACGGAAGACAGCAAGTCCCTGCACTCCCCCACCCGACCCCCACCCCACAGTTGTCACTTTCTGACACCGAGGTGACTCACCATGTCCTCGGGTCATCTCTGTCCCCGGGACGCCAGCTCCACGTGGGTGGGGACCCTCGTCCCTTTGCTCCCTGGCCACACCTGCGCGCCCAGCGCACAGTAGGTGCTTGGTCAGCATTTATACCTGGTGACGGAGATGCAGGGAAGGAAGACCTGAGGGCCAGTCGCTCACCTGAGCCCTTTGGAGTCAGCCCTTGGCGGGCAGAGAGCCCAACCCCAAATCAAGTTTGTGATGAAAGTTTTAAACCACACTGAGGGTTTTGTTTGTTTGTTTGTTCCTATTTATATTATTTTGTAAATTTTTAAATTAAAAAAATTTTTTTTCTGGCCGCGCTGCGCAGCTTGCTGGATCTTGGCTCCCCGACCAGGGATTGAACCCGGGCCATGGCAGTGAAAGCCCGGAATCCTAACCACCGGATCGCCAGGGAAGTCCCTCTATTTTATTTTATTTATTCATTTTTTATAACCATTTTAAAAATTAAACTGTAGCTGATGTGGGACTTCCCTGGTGGTGCAGTGGTTAAGAATCCACCTTCCAATGCAGGGGACGCGGGTTTGATCCCTGGACAGGGAACTGAGATCCCACATGCCGCGGGGCACGTAAGCCCACGCGCCACAACTACTGAGCCCGCGTGCCGCAACTAAGACCCGACACAGCCAAATAAATAATTTTTTTTAAAGTATGGTGGATTTACCCTGTTGTGTTAGTTTCGGGTGTACAGCAAAGTGACTCGGTTATACGTGTATATATACACATATTCCTTTTCATATTCTTTTCCATGACGGTTTGCCACGGGATACGGAACAGAGTTCCCTGTGCTCTACAGCAGGGCCTTGCTGCTTGCTGAGTTTTCATGGCCAAAGGTGACCAGGATATTAGGAAATCTGCTTGAGAGTCAATAAAAGACAAAGCATTTGACGGAAGCAGCTAGAGAAAACCAGAATCTCCTCGCGTTCCCCTGCCGTCGGGGGCCTCCCCACGTGTGTGCGGCCCCTCCAGCCGCGGTGACGGCAGGCCCCCGCCCCTGCCTTCGACTGGGCCCGGGCTTGGCGCTGGGCAGCCCCGAGACTGGAGGCTCCCGAGGCGGGGACCCCGCGGGGTGCGAGGACCCCGGCTCCCCCAGGCCGGGCGGGCGCGCCCAGAGTGGACGGTCGGCTGCGGGCGCCCCGGGCTCGGCCTGTGGGTGCTGCCGGCTAGACGCCCGCGGCGCCGGCCCGGGGCGGGGCTGGGCACGTCCTCGGGGGCCCGGCGGCAGGAGGAAGGGGCTGTTGGGGATGAGTGAGAAGTGGCCGCGGCCCGCAGGCGCTCCGTCTCCATCTGGTCAGGGCACATCTGCAGATACGCACGAGGGGACACAGCCGGAAGCAACCCTCACGCGCGTGGCAGCGCAGCCGCGCTCCCAGGATGGACTGCCTCCTCCCGGGCGCTGGGAGGGGCCCCGTCGGGCCCGCACCGCGTGGGCTGCGGCGGGCACGAGCACGTGCCCCAGCAAGGGGGCTTCTCTGGGGGTCCCCACCCCTGCTCCTGGGGGAGGGTGTGGCCTGCATGGAGGAGGAGGGGCCGCAAGGGATCACGGTCACTGGTCCCGGGGCCACGGCAATCCATCCAGAGGGTCTGATGCGGGCCCCTCCCCTGTCCCCACCTGGGCACGTGCAGGGAGGCACCGGGGGAGCCCCGGACCCCAAGCGGGGCACGGGTGTGAGCTCCACCCCAGAGCACTGGACAAGGCGCTGCCGGCCTCAGTCTGCGCACCCGGGAATGGGGGTCAGGTTCTGCTCACTGGGGCAGGCGGGTGAGGGCTTGATCTGAGCGCCGTCCTGGCTCCAGACTCTCAGAGCCGCCAGGAGAAGTCCCACGGCGGGGACGTGGCCTGGGCGACACGCCTCTGGGGGTGCTGGATGTGTGTTTGCAGGCTGCGTGGTGGAGGGGCTCCTCTGGACAGAAAGGGGCCCGGGCTGGTCGTGGGGGGCGTGAGAGCTCGACGTGCGCTGCCCGCCCCGATCACGCCGACACGGGTTCGAGCCCCAGGACCCGGTGGGGCTTCTCGGGGGCGGGAGCCATGGTGCCCCTGGCTCCCCAGTCCCAGCGGGCGGCTCATCCAGAAGCGCCGGGGCCCGAGGACGGCCCCCAGGCAAGGAGGTCCACACTGGATCTTGCCCTGACCCAGGCAGGCCCTGGGTCCCCAGCCTCAGCTTCCTGGGTCTGTGAAACGGGCCCTCCCATGAATGGTGGGTGTGGGCCGGCGGCCAGGCCGCAGAGGCGGGGATCCCCGACTGCTGAGCCAAAGCCAGTCCTGGCCGTGTCTGTGGTCCCAGAGTGCCACCGCCCCCGCCCCTGAGCCCGGCCGCGGCCAGGGCCTCAAGGAACCCCACGCTCCTGTCCGGGCTCAGGGCTGGCAGGCCGCCCCCTGAAACGCTCCCCTCGGCCTCCCAGGAGCCCCGGCACACACACAACTATTTAATTTTGCTCTGGCAAGGAATAATAGAGTCCTGTGTATCTATTACAGATGTGGAGAGATTGGGCCACCTCAGGCTGTGCTGCACATTCAGAACCCCAACAAAGCTCCTGCAATCGACTCAGCCTGCCATTACCTATTCAACGGGAGTAATAAATGAGCCGGGCGCAGCCTGCCATATACCACCCGGCCCAGATAACGGCTGAAAGGAGAAAATTAAATTTTGCTTTTGTTGAAACATTATGATTTATGTATTTGTAATATAGGCTGTGGTGGGCAATTGGGGGAAGAAAAGATTGCTGAGTATCCTTCAGGGTTACTGATGGCCCCACCGGCCACTCAGAGAGCTGAGGCCAGCCCACTGCTCTTTATGGGCAGGGAGAATAAGAGACCGCAGGCGCCCCTGAACCCGTTCCTGGCAGCAGGGAGGGAGGCTGGGAGGCCCCCCAGGGAGGCTGGGCGTGGGGTCCTCTGAACAGGGGACGGCCGGGGCGGCGTCCTGCTGGCTTGGACCCGGAACCGGGCATTCGGATCGCCCTGTGCCCTATCTGGACCTATAAAAATAATTAACTTCTCCTGCCTGGCCCTGGAGAGACAGACACGTGAGCACATCCCGGTAATTTATAATCTTGCCGTCCTGCCCCTTAATGCAGCAATCAGAACAGAGCTTATCACGTTGTAGAAGGTAATGAACTTACTAACTCCTGGCACCCGAGCTCCTGGGCGAGTGCCCCCCCCCCCCGATGGCCGTCGGCAGGCACCTTGGTGGACAGGGCGGGCCTGTGGCCCTGGGCCCACGTGGCCTGTGTGGCCAGGGTGAACCACGGTCCGGCTACGGGGAGGCTGAGTCCCTGGCTGGGTTGGGTGGGCAGAGAGGGCACACTGAGGGCCCCATGGGGGGACCCAGGCAAAGCCTTCCCACTCAGAGCCTCCGGCCGCCCACCCGCGGTGCCCCTGCCCCAGCGCGGCCAGGTGCCGGCACGCCCTGACCTGCCCCCACGTGCTTGTTCACCCGGGGTCCCTGACGGTCCCGGGGAGCTCGCACGTGCCACTCACCTCAATGTCCTGAGCGGAGAGCATATCCTACAGGTGGGACTGGGGACCCCTGCTCCTCCAGAGGTCTGCTGTGGGGTGAAGGCCTCTGTGGCCCCTCGTCCATCAGGGGACGCCCAGTCTCAGGGGAGGGAGGTCAGCCGTGTGCCATACTGTGGGCGTCTCCCATGGGCCTCGCCAGCCCCTCCCCGCCGTCTTCGGGGGGCAGTGCCCATTTCAACTAACTGGCCTGTGCCCCCAGGACGCAGCAGGACCCAAACTGAACTCCCCCTTTCCCACCCCATAGGGTCCATCTCAGTCCCCTGCAACCCAGGGTGCAAGTGGGGCCTCGCCGCCCGGGTCCTTCCACAGCCACTCACGGCCCTGGCCCTCCCTCAGAAAGTCCTCTTGAGTCACCCCAAGAGCAGAGGAAACCTGCTCCTTGCTGACACTCTCTGAGCTGCTGGATCAAACTTTGCCTGAAGCAGATGTCCTTGGCCCACTTGGCTGTTTGAGCCAGAGCTCCCCTTGCTGCCTTGTGAGTTGGGGTCCCCGTCACTTGCACCACAGGACTCCTGGCAGTGCCCCTCTGTTTGTCTCTGGGAACATGCTGGCCTTTTGCTCTCGTCCTGGGACACAGGCTCCTCTGCTCAAGGCCCCGCCTCTGCTCCCAAGAGCAGGAAAGTGATTGGTCCCCCTGGGTCAGGTGCCTGGCCCGGAGGTGGTGGGGGGTGGTTGGCCACACCCACTGCTTCGGGCAGACTTACCTGCTGCACAGGCTCCTTATTGCAACGGCTGCTGATTGGGCTTCCGTGGGGCTGTGAGCACGCGAGGCGCCGGCCGGGCCGGGCCCTTCCCTTCCCGGCCCGAGAAGGGGAGTTTTATCGCACAGGCAGAGGCGTGGGGCTGGGGGTGGTCATTTTAGTAGGAGATGTATTTTGTGTTGGATGCTGATTCCCTGAGAGTGGCTGCACCGTCTCCCTCTGCGGTGGTCCTGCTGACTGCTGGGGGCTCCCAGCTTGTGTGCGGCCCGGCGCCCCGCCCCTGCAGGCTCAAGCCCCGGCCTGCCCTGCCGCAGCCCCGCAGCACCAGGGCCTGAAAGGAGGTGGGACTCCTGCCCCGGGGTCTGTTGAGCAGGCCCCACGGGGTGGGCGGGTGGGTGCCGTCCAGGGCATCATGGCCGGGGCCACAACTGGTGCTGGTTCTTTGGACGCTGCCCGCCAGGCGGCCCTCCCCGCTGCCCTAGACGGGGCCTATTCGAGGCGGGGCTGGGGGCAGCTGGGATCCTTCGCCACCCAACGGTGAAGGACTGGCCACCCTGCGAGGCCTGGACCAGAGAGGGAGGTCCGCCCAAATCCCAGAAGGTGGGGCTCTGCAGGGTGAGGAAGCCATGCGATGGACGGGGGGGTGGGTGGGGGGGGCGCGGGGCAGGGGGCACAAGGGTCAGATTGGCTCCTCCCACCCTGGACCCCAGGCCTGCGTGGCAGGCACAGGTGGGCGCTTGCCGTGTGCCGTTTGGCCAGGACCGAGGCCTCGTTGATACTGCTGGGCTACAAGGAAGGTGGACGGGGTGTTCTCCCTGGAGGGGCTGTGATGAGAGGGAGGTGTGAGGGACGGGGGTCCCTGCGGGGCCAGAGCCTGAGTGAGGGGGCAGCTGGAGGAGGGGGCCACTCCCCGTGAGCCCCTGTGCGCGGCTCAGGGAGCCCGAGCCAGGCCAAGGGCAGGGACCAGGCGCTGGGGGGCCGCAGAGCCCCACGGGGGACAGCAGCACGAGGGGCACCCAGAGGCGGGCCGAGGGGTGCCCCGGAGTGAGTGGCGCGAGGGACCCCATCCTCTCCACCGCTGCCCTCGGTGTGGGTAGAGTGAGCTGAAAACCGGGGCCCAGGAGGGGGGCTTCTGCTCAGGGCACCCTGAGGTGCGGGGTCCAGACCAGAGTGATGGCCCTGCCCTGGCAAGCAGGAGCGATGCCGTGGGGTGGGGGGCATCCGTGTTCATCCCTGGAGTTCCCGAGGGGGCAGCCGTCGGAGCCCGGCCCCCTACCCCCCAGGCCTCTGGCTCGTGGGCTCCCAGCCTGGCTCTGCTTTGACCTTCAGGCTGTGTGCCCACCTCGTCTGACCACGACCTGCCTGGGGTTCGCGTTGCCAGGGGCACCCCCTTCTCCTGGAGGCCACTGCCCACTGGGCCGTCTGAGAGCTGGAGGGGTGTCTCTAGGGAGGAGGCGTGGCTGGGGCCCTGCTGACAGAGCCCCCACCCCCGACATGAGATGCCTCTGACCCTCTCCATGGAAACCCAGGCTTGTTCGCAGCAGACCCAGGACTGGGGCCCGGGAATGACGGGACGGTCAGCAAGCGGCTGCCTCCCCGGGGCGGGGGTGGGGTGGGCAGCTTCCTCTGTTGCTCGGAGCAGCCCTGCTGGAGCCCCAGCTCCAGGCTCACCCAGTTCACCAACCCGAAGGGGCAGCAGGCGGCCCCACTGGGGTCCAGGGTCCAGCTGTGGCCAGGGGTGGGCGCCCAGGGTCTTCACGGCCAAGGGTGGTCGGGGACAACCGGGAGAGCCTGGCGGGCTGAGGACGCAGCCTGAGGCGCGTGGCCTTCTCCGAGCTCAGCATCCACATCTGTAAAATGGGCGCGGGCCCGCCTTGCAGAGGCCTGTGCAGACCAAGGAGGGAACGGCGGGAGGTGCGGGCCCGGACGTGTCCCTGTCTGAGCCCTGGCCTTCTCGGCCCTTCCACCCGCGAGGTCGGAGTCGGGGGTGTGGCTTCCCACGTGCTGGGTCCCCATCACCCTCTGTCAGTCCTCAGGAGGCGAGCTGGCGGGCAGCAGCCCTGACCAGCAGCAGAGCCGTGTGCGGCTGGGTCCTGGGGCCTGGGTCCTTGGAAGGCACCCGCTGGGGAGCCGGGCAGTGTCGGGGGCGGGGGGTGCCCCAGGAGGCTGCACCCGGCAGAGGCCTGGGAGAGCCACACGCCTCGGAGAAGGCGTCCTGGGCTGCTTCCTTCTGGCTGGGTGGGAGCGGGGTGTGTGTGCGTGTGCGAGCACACGTGTGCGTGCATATACGCGTGCGTGCCTGTGCGTGTCTGCGCGTGCGTGGTGTGCGCCCGTGTGTGTGTTCACGGTGCTTAGGCCTGCTGGGCCTGCCCTCCCTGCAGCCCCCAGAGGAGGGGTGGGTTTTCCAGAAGGTGAAGTGGGTGCGTTGGGGAGAGACCCTGGGCAAAGGGGGCTCAGGCCCTCCCGCTCCCACCCCTGGGTCGGCTGGGGGCCGAGCTGCCTTCAGACACAAGCCTCGGCCAGCTCTCCCTGAGCGGTCTCACGGGCCCCGGCCTGGGAGGGAAGGCCTGGAGGATGACAACGGGGGTCTGGGAGACCTGGCTGTGGACCCCCGCCCCCGCGCACCCCTCCCCACTGGCGTCAGGGCTGCCTGAGGTCTGGAGCGGGCTGGGTTTTCCGGCTGCCTGAGTTTTCAGTGCACGGAGCCTGGGAGGCCCCAGGACGGCCAGGATTTGACCAGGAGGTGATCCAGCCAGCAGGCCTGCACCCCACGATGGTCCTGTGGGACCAAGTGGGGTGGCCGCTCTGGGGCCACGTGTGGCCACCTGGCCTGGAGCCCCGGGGTCCTGCCCTGCGGGTCCTGGTTCACCAGTGTTCCCGGAGTCGCCGAGGACCCGGCTGGGCCCCTCTGCCCGGGCCCAGAGCAAGGGGCTTCTGCCCTGGCCCACCAGCACACCTCCCCGAGGGCTGGGTACGGCGGGGCGATTCATGCCCTTGGCCCAGGTTCAAGGGGAGACGCGCCTTCTGTTCCGGGGGCCCCTCTGCTGGCCACCCCCAGCCCTCCCTCCAGCCTCCAGCCACCGTGAGGTCAGCTGCCAGTGGGAGGGGTGGGTGCGGGAGGCCGGGCTGTTCCGTGTGCTGTGGGCAAACACGTGTGAACCTGCGGCCCAGGCCCCTGTGCCCTCAGTGGGTGGCTTCCCAGCCTCGTCCCCTGCGTCCTCCGGGCTGCCAGTGGCGCTGGCTCTGAGTGGAAGCTCGGTGGCAGTGGGCGAAGGAATGCCCAGCAAGGGCTCTGCCTGCTCCCTGCGGGGCGGGGAGAGTGAGGGGTGGGCTCGGGGAGGGGGCAGCCGCGCTGTCGCCCACAGCCAGCTTTCTCTCTGCTCCTGGCGTCCAACGAGGCCACCTCAGGGTCCGCGACTGTGCCGCGTTGGGGAGCCGCCAGAGGCCCCCGGTGTGGCTCGGGAACTGAGGGCCGGTGGGAGGGGACGCATGGCACCGGGTCACCCCCGCAGCCCGGGGAGCCTCGGGCAGGCGGGCTCCGCTGCGTAGGAGGCCGGTGTGGGCCCTGGTGGGGGTCTCACCTCCCTCCAAATTCTCCTCCAGGGTCCCGTCCTCCAAGTTCATCCGCCAAGGCGGACGCAGGCGCGGCCTGTGGATTTGGGGTCCCGCCCGCCCACGGGGAGGAGGGGCCCATGAACGCTGAGCACGCTACGAGTGAGAGGCTGAGAGCTTCTGGGATGCAGTTTTCGGGTGTAGGTCCTTGTGGGCGGGGCAGGGGTGGGGGTGGCCCGTGTGTGTTGGAGCCGAGCTGGCAGCCGACAAATGTCATTTTGAAGAGCGTGAAATTTATACCGAGCACACTCTCTCCTCCTGATCACTTGGGACGTCTCCTCGTTTCAAGGTCACTCTGTGCGAAGAGAGGCTTTCAGGGCGAGCCTGGGGCGTGTGGGCCGTGGTCCCAGGCGCCAGGGTCTCGGTGAGGCCACCGGCTGGGGGCAGAGAGAGCTGACGCCGCGAGCAGGATGGGAGCGGCCCCCGCCTGGCCTGCACCTGAGCCTGTTTTCACCATCTGATGGGGTGGGAGTGGCGTCGGGTCTACCTGCGTGGAGAGTCCCCCGAGGGCCGTTGCGCCATCACCAGCCACCGGCAGGCTCCAGTTGGAGCCCCCGGCCTGGGAGCCACCCTGAGGCTTCCAGGCAGAGCCCCTCGCCCACAGACCCCCTCTGCCCCTGTCCACTGGGGCTGGCCGGCCGGGGCTGGCCCTGGCGTGTTCAGTCAACAGCTGCGTCTTGAAGTAACTGTAGGTGCTGGGCTCTGGGGGCTGCCCGGCCCCCTGCTGGACCTCCCTTTCCCGAGGCCCCTGCAGAAGGACCCAGGGGCAGCTTCAGACTTTCTCCTCTGAGGGCGGCTGCAACCTCTGTGGGTGCAGAGGCAGGCTTGCGGGGCAGCTGGGTGACGTCACGCCTCCTGAGGGCCAATGACTCTGTCAGTGTGGGCTGCTGGAGGGACCCCCGGGCCCCGCCCCTGCCCTGATCTGCCCACGCCCCAGTCTGGAGTCCGTGGAGGACGCCAACAATTTCCATGTTGTTTTGCTCTTTTGTAGAGTCTAGGACATATGGGCTTGGGTCAAGCCTGGTCTGGAAGGGTGGAAGACACCAGAAGGGCAGTGAGTAGGAAGAAGGAAGGGCCCCCACTCGCCACCCAGCTCCTGGCCTCAGAGACACCACCTCTGAACTGAGGGGTCCAGGGGGCTGCCCAGGATGTGGCAGAAGGATGAAGAGCTAAGACTCGGGTCTTTAGCAACGACAGAGGGACAAAGAGTCACCCCAGGGACCATAGGCATCACCCCTCTGTGCTTACTCACTGTCCGCTCAATTCACCCCGTACTTCAGTCCTCTGTGAGGGCAGGAACAGTGTCTTGTCCCTGGTACCGTTCCCTGGAATGGAGGAGGGGTGAGGCATGTGGTTGGATGGGAGGGAGGGTGGGTGATGGGTGGGTGGATGGGTGTATGGATGGATGGATGGATGGGTGGATGGGTGGATGGGTGGATGGGTGGATGGATGGATGGATGGATGGATGGATGGGTGGAT
>NC_041220.1:145093017-145094935 GCF_002837175.3 Physeter macrocephalus | reverse complement strand
TGGATGGATGGATGGATGGGTGGGTGAATGGATGGATGGGTGGATGGATGGATGGATGGGTGGATGGGTGGGTGAATGGATGGGTGGGTGAATGGATGGGTGGGTGAATGGATGGGTGGGTGGATGGATGGATGGACGGGTGGATGGATGGGTGGATGGATGGATGGATGGGTGGATGGATGGATGGATGGATGGGTGGATGGATGGATGGATGGATGGTTGGACGGCCAGTGGGTGAATGTGTGCATGCCCCTGAGCAGCTGACCATGGCTGCACACACACACAACCATGCTGACCGTGCTGTAAATTTATGACCACAGCCTCAAGGGGTCCTCCGTACCCCTAGCAATCAGAATCCATCTCTCTCTGTCTCTCTCTCTCAACCTCTTGCTTCTGGGACACTCTCCTCTCATCCTCCTCTCTCCTTAAACTGCCAACAGTCCTCCTTCCTCCTCAACCTCAGCTGACCTGCCTTCTTCATCTACCAAGAGGCCTGGATAATGTAAAAATAACGACCTCTCTTACCAGCGCCACCTCCACAGCCAACTACCTACCTGCTCCCACCTGGACACAGGTGACCTCCCTGCATCCCTGGGAAGGCCGGCACCAGCTCTTGGGCACCAGACTCTCACACGGATGTGTCAATTGACTGATGGAAAAAATAGATGCCTGGATAGGTTGATGGATGGATGGATGGCTGGTGGATGGATGTATAGATATATGGAGATGGACGGGGCTTGATGGGCGGATGGGTGCACGAAGGAGGTGATGGACTAATGGATGGATGGACAGATGAGTCTGTACTTGACTGGGCCAGTGGAGGAGGGATGAACAGATGGGTGCACTGGTACATGGCGGGTAAAGGGAGCGGGGCAGACAGACGGGTGGGTAGATGGATGGAAGAACAGATAACCCGTGTCTGGAAAGAGCTGAGGATGTCCCTGTCCCCGCCAAGCCTTGGTTTGGGCCCCCACGGCCTCCTCACCCTCACCCCACTGCTGGACGGCCCGTTGACTGCATCTGTCTCTGGCAGCCTGGGCACGGGGGAGGCCCCTGAAAGGGTGGGCGTTCCTGGCTCCCACGAGCTTCGGTCCTGGGCTGAGCGCACATCGCTGGAGGAACTCGTGTGACTGTGTGTACGCGCACACGTGTGCATCTGAGTGGCGTGCTGAGGGCGGGGCCGGTGCGAGGGTGGAGACCCAGCACTGTCGTCCTGCGGGGGGCAGAGGTCCCTCGGCTCTTTGCAGGGGTCAGTGCACGCCGCGAGTCTCCCCCTTCTCCTCTGCCCTTGGCTTCTCTGGAAGGTCTCAGAGGGCGCGGGACTGTCCGGGGGCTGAGGGAGGCCGGCTGGCGGCGAGCCTCTCCTGTGCACGACCCCCGCGTGTAAGAGAGGACAGCAGTGCCGCCACCGCCCGGGAGCCCCCCGCCGTGCCGCCCTGCAGCGAGGGTCCCGGGTGGGCTGCGTGTCACTTGGGAGGGGTGGGGACAGCCTGTCAAGGGTGACCGCGTGGCCGCCGGCAATTACGTGACTGCCCGGCCCACTCACTCCAGGCCAGGGCTGCCGCGCCTCGGGCCCAGCCCAGCGGCCAGGGCGCAGGAGGCGCCACGGACTTTTCTTCATCCGCGGGCGGTAATTGAGGTCCCGGCCTGGACCACGGGCGGCTCCTCCCTGCCCCCGCGGCAGCCCCCACCTAAGGCGGAGGGGGATGGGGAGGGTCCAGGGTGGATGCCCTCCCTCCCCGGAGATGTGGGCCGCGTGGCCCCTCAGGACTCCCCGGCTGGAGAGGGCCCACGGCCTCTCAGTCTGAGCTCTGAGTCCTGCTCTCGAGCCACCTAAAGGCCCCCCTCGCCCCCCGCCCCACCCCCCAAGCCACCCGCAGCAGGCGCTTGACCCCCGCTGTGTTGGTGCGCGAGGCCC
>NC_041220.1:145081927-145092798 GCF_002837175.3 Physeter macrocephalus | reverse complement strand
CCGCTGCTTCCTCTCCCCACCCCCACCCACCTGGCCTCCTGGGAAGGCCGGTCTCCATCCCCTGCTCCCCGCCGCCTCCCCCTGCCGCCGGCCACCCTGTCCTAGGAGGTCACGGCTCAGGCCTGGCCCCCAAGACCTCCTTCGCCACCCCCGGGACATCCCATCCCTTGGCCCCTGACCCGGGACTCACCGGCTGGCACGTGCTCCTCTGGGACCGAGGACCCGCTCCCCCTGGCCTGTCTCCTCGCTGCCTCCTCACGGGGGAGGCGGGGGAGCTCTCAGGGCTCAGTGCCCGCCCTCCACCGCCCTCTCTGCCCCACACGCAGCACGACCGCGAGCGCACATGGTGTGCACGCGTGGGGCGGGCGCATGTTTGTGTCCGTGTGTTCGTGTGCGGACGCGCCCCTGCGTGCTCACACACGCCGTTCAGGTGTGCGCGGTGTGCCCGCACGTATGCGCCCCGTGTGTCCGCGCACGCGCCTTGTGCGTGTGCGTGCTCGCGTGTGCACGCGTGCGTGTGTGTGTGCTCGCCCGCTGTCGTCTCTGCCCGCCCCCACAGCTGTCACCCCACCGGGAGATGGGCCAGGCGCACACAGACTGGGACAGACTTTGCTCCTGACTCTGGCTTCCCACGCCCACGGCCTCTGCGGGCGCCCCCCTCCCCGCTCCCCGCCACCTCTGCCCCCCCAGCTCCTCCCCACGTCTGCAGAGCTGAGTGTTGCAGACCTCCGTATGGAGCCCTGGTCTGAGGGGACCCCCCCCCCAGGCCATACGGTCCTGGGCAAGTTCCCCCACCCCAGGCTTCCTCCAGTGTCTCTGACCTGCCCTGTCCTCACCCGGGGGCCTCAGAACACAGAGGACGAATCAGAGGGCCCTGGAGTCGGTGCCCAGCTCCCCACGTCCCCGGTGGCCGCTCGGCCTCCCCGTGCGTGCGGGCCACTGTGCAATGGGGGCGGGGGGGCCCCCCCCGCCGCTGGGGGTCAGGGTGGGTCCCCGGCAGCCCCGCTCAATGCCAAGTGATCGCGCGCGCCCGGCAGGCGCGGTTGCAGAGCTGTCCCTGCCCCCTGGGAGCCGCCGGGGCTGGGGGCCCGGCGGGCGGGCCGGGGGCTCTGCGGTGCGCAGCGAAGGCTATTTAAATGCTCCATTGGAGAGGGATTAAAGTTTACGCAAGGTCACCGAGGATGTGATAATTATAATCACAGGTTTTGGCTCCACAATGACAGCCATTTGTTATTTCCGCTCGGGCGGCTCCCGCGGCCCCGAGCTGGTGACAGGCGTGGACTGATTTAGTGGCCCGAGCCCGCACCCCTCCCCTCCCACCGCAGTCCCAGCAGCCCCCACTGCCCGGGCTGCCACGGGGGCCCCACCCCCGGGGGCCGGGCTTATTATGGGATGGGGGGGGAGTGGACAGTGGCGACGAGAGGAAGATGGTGGCAGAGGCGGAGGGGCGCGAGGCAGGGTGGGCCGCGGGGACCGGGGTCCCCGGTGGGGGAGGGGGCTGTGGGCGCGCGAGCCCGCCCGTCCCAGGGCCTCAGTCTCTCCATCTGTGGAGTGCGGGGGTGCTGTGCCCGAGGTGCCTGGCTCCGGGGCTGGACCAGTTACAGCATCTATCATTACCGGCCACGTTAACAAGTCAACGGTGGCCCCGGGGCTGGACAGGAAGGGTCTGTCCAACTCCCTTCCAGCTGCAGCGTACGCTTGGGCTGCGGTGCTTTCATGGAACAGGGTCCATTTCTCCCGGAGGAAGAGTCCTCCCCGCAAACATCTGGCAGAGGCCCAGGGCCTGGCACTGCTCCTTCAGGGATGTGCCTCAGTTTCCCCTCTCCCGACCCGGAGGACACAGGGTCCCTGGGGAGGGGAGGCAAGATCAGGCCCCCCCTCCTGGGCTATCGCCCTGGGCAGAGTTGGCGACTCTCCTGCACCAGGGTCCCTGAACCCTGGACCACTGGTGCCGAGAAGGTCTCAGCAGGCAGCACCAGGCCGGTGAGTCCCGGCTGAGATCTGCCCAGAGGGGCCCTGAGGGCGGGGCACTTGCTGGCCAGGGCCCCTTTGCTTCCTCCTCTGTCCCGGGATGCCAGTGGGAGGACAGGGTCCGCGAGAGCTGGCCTGCCCGTGGGGCGACCCTCCACACACTGGGTCCAGGGTGCCTGGGGCTCTGCCGGGGCAGAAAGAGGGGAGACCCCAGCACCCTACCCACACCCCACCTACCTTCTGCCTGTTGCCGCACCGGGACTGATGCAGCTCTTTTTGTTTGTTTTTGCCGTCAGAGGTGAGAGCGCTTTAATACGTATTAAATGGTGATAAATAGGGGGTCCGGGCGGCCAGCCTGACGAGGCATTTATCTTGGGGGGAGTGGAGATCGATAACTTGCAGGCAGCATAAAAATCAAGCCAGAGCCCGTGTGGGGAGGCTGTGTCCCAGGAACCCTGCTCTCTGGGGTGCCTCAGGGGACCTGCCGCGCCACGGCAGACCCAGAGGTCCAGAGAGCCCCCTGCCCTGGCCCTGGTCTGAGCTGGCCGGGCTTCGGCTCTTCGGCCAACTCCCAGCGAGGCAGGGTCGGCCTGGGCCCACGACCGTGCCCCTGGGCAGCTGGGGGCCAGTGGGGCTCCCGGTGACTAGCTGAGGCCCACCCGCCCCCCAGGTCTGGTCACTGGAGTCTCCCTGTAGCCCCCCTGCCGCCCCCAGGTGGTCCCTCCTGCCTGCTTCCATCCCCACCCACGGCAGAGGGACACCTGCCAACACTCCTAAGACCCTGTGTGTCCCTGCAGGGCCTGAGGCTGTCTCCTGCCTGGGGCCTCACAGCCTGACCCTGCCCAGGGCCCCACCCAGGGCCCCACCTGCTCCCCAGTGCTCACCCCTCTGGCTGCCGGACCAGACCCTGAAGCCTCACCCCACCTGGCCTCCAGCCGCATCTGACTGGCCGGCTGAGGTCACGTGCACTCTCCGGCCAAGCCCCTGCCAGGACCATGCCCAGCCCTTGACTGGGCCCAACCGGGATCCTGGTTTGGGACAGAAAGATGACTTTTGGGTTCTAGAAGCTGATCAGGAACCCCCTTACTTTCGTCCTATCTGACCCTTGCCCTCCGTTGGCCTCTGACCATCCTGACCTCTGACCTCCCTGGCCCCTAACCTCTCTGAACACTGCTCTCCCTGATCATTGCCCTCTGTGGCCCCTGCCCTCCCTGACCTTTACACTTCTGGCCCCTGACCTACCTGACCTCTACCCTCCCTAACCTCTGTCCTCCCTGGCTCTTGCCTTCTGCCCTTTCTGACCTCTGCCTTCCTGACCCCTGACCTCTCTGACCTTTGCCTTCCCTGAACTCTGACTTCCCTGACCCGTGTCCTCCCTGACCTTTGTCCTCCCTGGCCCTTTCACTCCCTGACCCTTGCCCTTTGGGCCCCTTCCTTCCCCGACCTTTGCCCTCTCTGACCTCTACCCTTCCTGGCCCCCATCCTCCCATGTGGCAGTGTGCACAGGAGCGGCCGGAAGGGGCCCCAGGCCTCAGGGTGAGGACACGAGGTCAACCTGCCTTGGAGCCGCCCTGACGCCCACAGGTCAGCACGGGGCAGTGCTCCCCGGACGAGGCTCAGGGGCTTCTGGCTGCCCTGCGTCCCGTCCCTCCCGGGGGCGCCCCCGCTCTGCGCCCCTCCACTGTCCTCCAGAAGTGGGGACCCTGCCCTTGAGCTGCCCTCCCTGCGTGGAGAGACAGCCCCCAGCCCCCGTTTGTGCCTCCGGGTCCAGCGGGGCCTGTGGGGAGCAGGGGGAGAGGGGCGGCCGAGGCCCAGGGTCTGACCTCCGCGGGCCCCGCGAGCCGGGGAGGACGCTGCTGGGAGACGGGTCTGGCCGTCCGCAGTTTAGGGAAATCCCTCTCTCCTTCCTGTTCTCCAACCCGGGCCCAGGGTGCTGGCTGGATCCCCCCGGCTCAGCCACTGCAAACGGACATGGCCTGGCATCAACCTGGCAGTGGCCTCACCGACCAGGACCCACCCTCCACCTCCTCCCTCCCGGTACAGAACCTGTGAATGCCCTGCGCTTCCGTGACCAACATGATGAACCTCTTCTGTCGCCTCCCAAGAAAAATTCCCCTTCTGGGGAGGTAATGGACGTGGGCCAGGCGCCCTCCGGGTTGGCGGTCACCGCCCTGTCCTGGAGAAATTGACGGACACCCCCGGGAGGTGCCGAGTTTCCCGCTCCGCTCAGCTAATCAGAGGAAGAGGTTTTATTTAAAACGCCCGCAGCTCTTTCACGGACAGCCACGGCGCCCCTCACACGCAGCGCGCCTGTCCTCGGGGGTGGGGCTGACTTCTGGGCAGGGGGCAGCTCCCCAGGGGCCCCCGGGCCCCTCCGGAAGCAGAGGCCCTGGTGGCTCTGTCCCCCGGGAAGCCTGGCTGGGACGGGCTCTCCGGCACGCCCTCCGCTGTGTGGGCTGGTGCCGCCCCCAGAGCACACCCGCCGCCCCCAGAGCAGAGCACACCCGCCGCCCAGGCCCCGGAGCATCAGCTGAGCGGGGGGCGGGCCTGGTGCCCACTTTGGGCGCTGCCGACGGGGTCTCAGGAAGTGCCCCTGCTCTCGGCTGACAGCTCTGGTTCAACCCTCAGCCCTGAGCCGCCTGGTGTCCCGAGGGTCCACACCCCGACAGGACAGGGGGGCAGCAGACCGGGAGGCTGGGGGTCCCGGGTGGGGCCGGAGGAGGCCGAGCCCACCAGCCACGAGAGCCAGCGCCGTGGTCAGGCTGGGCTTGTGAGCCAGGCGCTGCTTGGGTCCTGGCCCAGACTGCCCCCGGCGCGGGCCTCACCCATAGAACCGGGGCTGGAACCGTACCCCTCTCCCCACCCAGCCCAGGGCCTCGTGACTGCTGGACATGAACACCCCGACAGGACAGGGGGGCAGCAGACCGGGAGGCTGGGGGTCCCGGGTGGGGCCGGAGGAGGCCGAGCCCACCAGCCACGAGAGCCAGCGCCGTGGTCAGGCTGGGCTTGTGAGCCAGGCGCTGCTTGGGTCCTGGCCCAGACTGCCCCCGGCGCGGGCCTCACCCATAGAACCGGGGCTGGAACCGTACCCCTCTCCCCACCCAGCCCAGGGCCTCGTGACTGCTGGACGTGAGGAACCACGCACAGCAGCCTGGGCAACGGCCGAGCTCGTGTCTGCGGGCTCGTGGGGCGGAGGGGCCGCCGGGGGCCTGTGGGCGCTGGCTGGGGCTCAGGAAGGTCCACAGAGGAGGTGACGGGTGACATTTGCCCTGCAAACCGGGGCTGTTGGTGTCCCGGGGCGCAAACGCAGCCGGGCCCAGGCCTCAGTGTCAGAGAGCAGACCCGCTCCGGGCGGGAGGAGCTTCTCAGGCGGCTGAGGTTGCGGGGAGGGTGAAGCAGCAGGACTGGTGGGCCAGGTGTCAAGTGGGAGCACGGGCCCCTCGTTAAAAAAAATCAAAAATCTCAAGGTGGTGGCAGCAGGGCGTTGAACCAAGCACGGGGCCCTCGGGGCCCTGTGACCGCCTGGCAGAGGTTGGCAGGCCAGCACGACAGTGCAGCTTCTTCCGCAGGGACTGGGGGCTGCTGCCCGTGATAACAAGGCCCCCACAAGGCAGAGAGGAGAGCTGGGGCGGGCAACCCCAGAGGGGTGCGGGTGGGGTCTGGGAGGCGCCCTGTGACAGAGGGAGAGAAGGGCTGGGGGGAGGTGGGGGGTCAGCAGGCCCAGGGCAGGGCGAGGGGCTGCATGTGCAAAGGCCCTGGGGTTGGGGCTGGTGAGTGGGGGCCGCCTCTTCCTCCACAGCCTTTGCTTGTTCTCTGTGACAGTTTTGGTCCTTGACTTTTTACATTTTAGGAGCTGTTTCTTTTTAAGGATATTAGCCTTTCATCTCTCAAATGTGCTGTAAATACTTCCCCACCTTGCACCCCATTTGTCCTTTCTGAAGGGGGCAACTTTTGCCATTTAGAAATGCTTGATTTTGTGTAGTCGAATTTATTCATCTTCTTCTATGGCTTCTGTGATGTGTGTTGCTTCAGAGAGTTTTCTCTTCTCTGAGATTTGGTTTTAGGAACAGGGGAGTTTCTTCTGCAGCTCGTTTTGTCTGAGGAGGGAGGGAGGTGTGGAGGCCACCCCACCTTCGGCTCCCTCCCCCCACCCCAACGCACCCAAGGCCTCGGCGGCTCCATCTCATCTCCGCACGCTCGCGGCCCGTGCTGTGGATTCTCCCTTGGGCTCCGGGCTCCATCCGCCTGGGCCACCTTTCTGCAGTTTTGCAACATCTTTGCGCCCAGGACACCGGCCTCCTTCCCCAGGACTCTCCTGGCATTGCTGTCCGTGTGGTTTCCCATTGGCCTGTCGGCTCCTAAGCCACCCCCTTTTACTGGGGTGCCGTGAAGGGGTGTGTCCCTCCCGCCAGCCTGCTTCCCTCTTGTGGCAGGGTCGGGCTTGCTCTCTGCTACCCCCAGGTGGTCCTCAGCCCCAGGACGCAGCCACACCACCAGCGAAATGGTCACTCCTCCCGCTTTTCAACACGGCTGCTGTAACCAGGTACCCTGACCAGACACCGGGATGAAGTCTCTCACGGACAGTCCTGGAGGCTAGACGTCGGAGATCGGGGTGCCGGCGGGTTTGTTTCTCCTGAGGCCTCTCTCCTGGGCGTGTGGACAGTGCCTCCTCTGTGTCTTCCGTGTCCTCACATGTCCGCTGCTCTGTGCCACGCTGGCCAGGGCTGAGCGTCAGGCATGGGGTCAGGGAGGCGCCCAGAGGCCGGAGGCTGGCGGCTCTGGGGAGGCAAGGAGGTCGGGGGTGGGGGTAGGGCTGCTCGAGAGTGGACGGAGGGTGGGAGGTGTGGCTGGAAGGGCAGTGAGCTCACGGGGTTGGGGGGAGCCTGGGGGACCTCGTGGGGGTCACTCCACCCCGTCCCCGGCCGCTCCCGCTGGAGCTGGCGTCTCCGTCTCTGCCTGCCCGCGGCCCCGGGTGGGCCTGCTGCGGCCCTGGCCAGGCCCCGGTGAAATACACTATATAAATGTAAATTTCCCTTCGAGTTGGGCTCCCTCGTTCAACAAGCTATCAGCACGGCACTGTCAGTCCAATTTTTCACACTTTGCGTCTCTGTTCTCTGTCTGGGACGATCCTGTTTCCCTGGGCCGTGGCAGGTTGGCAGCTGGAAAAGTTCAGCTGTGCAGAGATGCAGACAGGCCCACCTGACAGGCCCACCGCAGAGGGGCAGGGAAGCGCGGCCGCAGGCAGGCTGACCCAGGAGTGGCCACCTGGGCTGGGGGCGTGTTGAGGGGAGAGAATGACTCCTCAGCGGCCCGTTTTCCTGGCCGGTGGCCTCTGGGCAGATGGGGTGACAGAGAGAAAGGGGAGTGCTCTGTTTAGGGCCCTCCCTCCCTGACCTAGGCCACCCCTCCTGGGGCACCTGGGCCTCAGGGTCTCCCTGTGACCCCACTCAGGGGGCACAGGCCGGGGTCCTAGGAGTAGGACACGACCTTCCAGCAGCTCCCTTGTCTCCCATGGTCAGGAGCAGGGCGGTGCCTGGGGCCCATCTTACAGGTGGGAAAACTGAGGCCTGGGCATGTGGCAGAGCTGAGGCTCTGAGCCCTGGGCTGATCCCTGGCACCTAGAGGAGGGGACAGGCAGGCAGAGCACCGGTGTCAGGAGTCTGGGGGTGACCCTGCTCTGCCGGCCTCCAGGCCACCTGCTCCGCTGCCCTCAGCCTGCTGTCCGCGCTCTCCAGCCATCACCACGTCCTGCCCATCCATCCTCCCTGGGGCTCACTGCCACACCTGCTGGGCAGGGAGACATATATCTGGCGCCTGGGAGCTCCCCACTTCTGAGGACCGGAGGGAGGCCCTGCCTCCATGCGAGAGGGCGGAAAGGGGAGCTCCAGGCCTCCCAGGGGCTGGGGGAGCATCTGGCCAGAGGCCCCAGGGACATGGGGCTCATGCCCACCTGCCAGCCCCACTCGGAGACACGGGCAGAGGAGGAGGCAGGTAGGACGGCTCCGCGGAGGGACTCACTTCATCCAGGTGTGACTGACACACAACACCCCACACACAGCGAAGGTGGGTGTGGCTGCAATGAGCACATGGCCGGGAGCCTGTCGCCCCTAAGGTGTCTCTGCCCCTCCTCCACACGCCCCTCCTCTCTCGGGGAACCACTGATCTTCTTGTCCGCGTAGATTAGTTTTCTCTTTCTAGAATTTTATGCTTGGGGCTTATTCCTCCGGCTCCTTCCCTGGGCACCGCTGTGCTGAGATTGCCGAGGTGCTTGCGCGCGGGGTCTGTCCCCTTGCTCCGCCGCAACGTGGGGACCCACTCACCTGCCGGTGAGCAGGGCGGTCTCCACCCGTAAATCCCGCGTCCCGCACGGCCTCGCCACACTTGGCGGCGGCCGCCTTTCCCTTTGAGCCGCGGTAGGCCGTATGGCTGCATCCCACCAAGGCAGTAACTGCATTTCCCTGAAGGCTGCGGGCAGGAAGCACCTCCGGGCCCTCACTTGCATCCATGGATCTTCTCTGGTGAAAAAAGTCCGCTCAACTCTCTTGCCTGTTTTTAATTGGGTTGTTTGTCTTCTTAGTATTAAGTTGTAGGAGATCTTTTTTCCCTGTTTTTAAAAATTGAGATATAATTCATGTAACATAAAATTCACCGTTTTAAAGTGTACTCTTCTGTGATTTTTTGTGATATTCACAAGGCTGTACAACTGTCACCACTACCTAACTCCAGACACTGCCGTCACCCCAGAAGGAAGCCTGCCCCTCTCGCAGCTGCCACCTCCCCAGCCCCGGCACCGCTACCGCTAATGTGCCGTCTCTGCGGACGTGAGTCTACTACCCACATAGGCGGAACCACACACGAGGACGTGTTGCACGGGAAAAGGTCTGCCCTGTTTCGCTGAGCACGTGGGCGGCCCTGAGGCGCCAAGGCCTCCCGGCTGTGGGCTGGGAGGTGGCCTTGGGGCCCGGAGCAAACAGATGGCTTTTCACGGGGCCGCTGCTCCAGTCCCAGGGGAGAGTCTCGTTAGAGGGGGTGAATGGGACAGGGCTTCGGAGGGCAGAACGCTGAGAGCTGGCCTGGGGGGAGATGGCGGAGGGCGAGAAGGGGTGGCCTGCAAGTTTTGAGAGCTCTGCTTCTCCAAACCTCATGGCGCGTCCCTCCGGAGCAGAGCCTGGTGACCTCTGGCTTGACAGGCAGCGAGAGGGGTTGGGGGTTCCTCCGAGGGGTGCAGACAACACCCCCACCCTGCGCTGGGCCTGATTTATGGGGTGTCCTGCTCCATGTCGTCTGCTTTTTCCAGAGCCTGCAGAAATCTAATTGCTCTTTGAAGGGAAAAGTGCCCTAAATAAAGCCATTAATTGCAAGCAAGCAGCTCCTGTAACGGGCAGTCTTATTGGCCTTGAGGCAACCACAAGTGTGGACTCCTGGATGGAGCGCCCAGGCTGCTGGGTCAGCGGCCCAAGGCCAGAGCGCACCGCGACTCAGGGTGCCCCTCTGGCCGCGGTTAACTGGAATAAGGAAGTCAATCCGCGTGGCCGTGTGGGACACAATCTCTGCTGGATCTCTCTCCTGGGCAGATTAATTAAGTGCCATCAATTAATGGCCCCGGTCCAAGGGGACACATGTGAGTCACTTTCACAGGCGGTGTCAGGCCCGCGGGAAACACCGCCCCGAGCCGACGCAGGGCCCCTGCGCTGGTGCAGGGATGTGGCTGAGGAAGCGCTGCCCTGGCCCTCAGGGGAGCGGGGAGCTGGAAGCGGGCTGAGACCCCCGACGGGAGCTGTCTCCCTGGGCGTGGTGGACGCGCTCCTCCTGTGGGCGGAGCTCAGGGCCTGGATGGCCCTGTTGCCTCCGCGCCCCGCCTCCAGCCCCGCCCCCCAGCCTCTGCTCTCACGGTGGCACGGCCCTGCCCATCGTTACAGGGCACCGAGCGTCACGGTGAAACTGGGGTGCTGTCACGACGGTCCGGCTCCCACACCCCAGGCTGCCAAGGGGCACCGCTGCTGACTCAGGGCCCTGGCTCCCAGGCCCCCTGTAGGAAACCAGAACATGCAGGTGCCGAGTAGGGGCTGCCGCCACATGGGCTGCTTGAGCGGGATCTCAGGGAAGCAGTGCTCAAGGGCTCAAGGGCAAGACTAGGGAGGAAGCCCTCTCCTGGTCAGCCCCACCCTTCCCACTTCTGCTGGGCCCAGATATGGAGTTGGCCAAAAAGTTCGTTTGGGTAACATCTTACAGAAAAAGCCAAACGAACTCTTTGACCAACCCAATACATGGCCAATTCCTTCCCCCTTGGGCCAAAGAGCCTGCCAGGGAAGATGAGCTGGCAAACTGCTGTCCTGAGTCTTAAAGACAGATTCAGCTTGCAGCTAAAGTTAGACATGGCCACCAGCCTGGCCTTTGCCTGTCAGATAGGTAGCCCTGAGCAAGGGGCTCTACAGCTGTGTCCCAGTATCCTCATCTCGTGGGCTATTCTGATTCAGAGAACAGATGGGAAAATGCTGTGGGCCAGAAAGAAATGATGGTGTTGAGGTGGCGGTGATAATGATGCTGATGGTGGTGATAGCTTGCAGCTAAAGTTAGACATGGCCACCAGCCTGGCCTTTGCCTGTCAGATAGGTAGCCCTGAGCAAGGGGCTCTACAGCTGTGTCCCAGTATCCTCATCTCGTGGGCTATTCTGATTCAGAGAACAGATGGGAAAATGCTGTGGGCCAGAAAGAAATGATGGTGTTGAGGTGGCGGTGATAATGATGGTGATGGTGGTGATGGTGGTGATACTGATGGTGGTGATGGTGATGGTGGTGATGGTGGTGATGGTGATGGTGGTGGTGGTGGTGGTAGTGATGGTGGTGATGGTGATGGTGGTGGTGGTGATGATGGTGATGATGGTGGTGGTGATGATGGT
>NC_041220.1:144978744-145081574 GCF_002837175.3 Physeter macrocephalus | reverse complement strand
GATGATGGTGATGATGATGGTGGTGATGGTGGTGATGGTGATGATGATGATGGTGATGATGGTGATGATGATGGTGGTGGTGGTGGTGATGATGATGGTGGTGTGATGATGGTGATGATGGTGGTGATGGTGATGGTGGTGGTGGTGGTGATTGATGGTGGTGATGATAGTGCTAGTGGTGGTGGCAGAGGACAACAAGCTTTCATTGTCTCACAGAGTTTCTGAGAGTCAGAAGTCTGAGAATGACTTAGTTGGGTGGTTCTAGGTGGGCGGTTTAGCTCAGAGCCCCTCATGGGGCTGCAATCAACTTGGCAGCCAGGACTGCAGGCATCTCAAAGCTTGACTGGCAGTGGATTTGTTCCTAAGGCGGCTCCCAGGCTTGGCGGGTCCTCACTGCCTGCCAGCCCCCACTTTGGGCTTCTCTCGCGCTGCCAACGTGGATACACCGGCCGCTGGCCTCCCCTGGAGCCAGCGTGAGAGAGAGGGGGTGGGAGAAGGGATGGAGGGAGAGCACACAAGTAGCCGAGAACGGGAGCCCCTGTCTTTCCGTCACCTCACCTCAGACGTGACACCCACCCCTCCTACCACGTTCCATGGAAGCAAGTCGCCAGGCCTACCCCGAGGAGAGGGACCCGCAGGCCGCGAGGGGATCAGGGCTGTCTCAGAGGCCTCCTGCCGCAGTGGCGGTGAGACCACGAAGCAGGAGCCGGGGGGCGTCTTCTGGCTTCAGGAGCCTCCAAGCGGGAGGCCAGGCGGCGTCTGTGGAGCCTGGGTCTCGTGCCTTCCTGTGAAGAGGAGCAGGCACCTGGGTTCTTGTGACAGCTCGGGCCCCAGTCCCTCTGCCACGTTCCAGGAGCTGTGGACAGCCGTCCCTCTCCCTTTGTTCTGCATAAACCAGCACCTTAGTGCCCGCTGTGGGGAGGGAGGGCTGAGGCCCCCGGAGGCCCCAGGGCAGCTTGCGGTGGAGGTCCTGGCCCAGGCCTCCTGGCAGCCCGTGTGGTCTCTGCATGTGTGGGCAGCGTCCCCTGGCCCACGGGGCCCCCCTGGACAGCAGCTGGGGGGAGCGGCTGGTGGGGACCCAGAGCCCAGGTCAGCCCTCGCCTGGCCCCTGCCTGGGAAGGGCCCTGGGCGCAGTGGGGCGCCTCCCCGTCCCCTGGCCCAGCCCCTCCCGGGTCCACGGTATAAACTCCCCCCGACGCTCTCCCGCTGCAGCCAGCCTCTGAGGAATGAACGTGGCATCCCATAATTTCCCAGGCGCTGCCCGATGGGACAGTTTGTAATAAAATTGCTTCTAAAAACATATTTGCAAGTCACCACCACATTTTTTAAGCAGAACAATCTCTCGCGGTGGCTCTTCATCTCCATGATTAAGTAACCCGCTTTCTTACATATATTTTGTTACATGCGTCTTAACCAGGCTGAGGAAACACTCTCTCTCTGCAGAGGCCTCCTTGAAAAACAGTGTTTTGATGTGTGATTTACGGGGTTATCTGATGAATCCGCTCCCTGGAGCCAGTGACAGCTTGGCCTGCACAAGGAAAGGGACGGGCTGGCTCCTCCCCGCCAGGGGGCCGGGTGGCTGGGGCAGGGGACTGGGCCACCTGGGGTGACCTTGGACGACCCAAACCCTGTGGGATGGGGAGACTGGGTGGGGTACGAGGCATGTGAAGTTAAGATCCACTGTTTCTGGGGTCTGTGCTGGCCCCTCCCCAAGCCCCAGGCCCCCCACCCCTACTCGGAGCAGCTGGGAGGGGGAGAAGCTGGCATCTTCCACCCAGGGGCAGCAGGGCCACGTTTTGTCCGGTGCCACGCAGTCCCAGATGGTGGCCACGACCCTGGACAGGGCCAGGGCAGGGCCTTCCCTATGCATGGAAGAGTCGGGGCCTGAGCAGTGACCGGCCCAGCCGTGGGGGATCCACGCAGGTGTCGGGGCTCTTTGGCCGTACAGAGAGCTGTCCTGGTCATCTGGACAAGCGGGCACCTTGGTGGCCCTGGGGAGATATGCCCCCACTAGGCGATTGGGGTCTCAACCCTGCCACCCCCTCCCAAGCGCCAGCCTGGGTCGCCAGGGACACCACTGCCTGTCACTGGGTCACTGACTTTTCCCTTTAGTACAAGTGGCTGTAATGAAACTTGTTTCCTGCCCCGTCCACGGAATCCGCTCACAGACCCCTCCCTCCCTCCCTCACTCCTTGTGGGACGAGCCAGCTCCTTAAAAACGAGCCCCAAGCCCCAGTGACCCAGCCGGTCATTAGGGCTGACCCCGGAGGTCATTATCTCATGGGCTTGTTCACACCAAAGGGACCTGAACGCTTGTCTGAGGTCACCCAGGTCTCTTGGTGTAGAACGCACACCTGCTCCATCAAGCCCACCGGGGCAGCTAGGGTGGGTGCCCCAGGAGGCACCAGCCAGGCAGAGCTTTATGAAGGTCGAATGGTGCCCTTTACAGGTTCACTTTCTGCGCAGAGGCTGCACCCGGGATGCAAAGCAGGCCAGGCTCCTGTCACGTGCTCTCCACCTCGCTGCCTGCCCGGGGCCTGTGTGCATCAAGGCCAGCGTTCTGGGCAGTGCCCAGCACCCCGTCCCATCAGTTCCCCTGTGGCCGGGAAGCTGTCCCCGAGAGCCCGAGGCTGAGACACCTCAGCTGTGCTCCTGCAGCCCCAGCACGAGAGGGTAGGGGTCAGCTCTGTGTCCTCTCTGTCCCCAGCTCCAGCTCGGGCCTGGCCCTGGGCCCAGCCTGTGTGTGCACGTCCACACAGGCAGGGCAGGCACGTGTGTGCACCTGTGCGTGTGCCACCCTGGTGCCCGCAGACGTCGGGGAGCTGCAGTGACAGCTGAAGGCGGAAACCAGCCCGACATCCATGGGCAGGTGATGGACAAACGGAGCGTGGTCAGTCATACGCTGACTACTATGCAGCCTTTCCTCGGAATGAAACTGAGACGCGTGTGACAACACGGGCGAGCCTTGAGGCCGTTATGCTGAGGGACGTGAACTAGCTCAAAAGCACCCACGTAGCCCGGAATGTCCGACGAGCAGTCTGTAGCACGGAGGCTAGAGGAGTGGTGGCCTGGCTGGGGCAGAGCTGAAGGGCCCAGGGGTATGAGGTGTGAGAACATTCTAGAATTGACTGTAGTGACCGTTGCACGTGGGAATATATTAATACTAAAAAAAATTGACTTGTACACTTTAAATGGTATGTGAGCTGTATTTCAATAGAGCTGGTTCAGAAAAGAACGAAATTGGGCGCCAAAGGGAGCGGGGTGATGGCGTGAGGGCCCTCGGCTTCGAGCCCGCCGGCCCCTCCCCACTGTCGCCCCCGTGTGACACTCCAGCTGCCGCGGGCCGCGTGCTGGCTGCGGTCCAGCCCTCAGGCACCTCCTCGGCCCACGAAGGCGGGAGGGGACCAGTCTCGGTCTGCGGCCTGCGCCCCTTCCCCACGGAGTGCGGGGTCCGGCGGGCAGGGGTGAGCAGGCGAGCCGGGGGCTCCGTGGAGCTGTGAGGAGACCATGAAGGCAGAGACCGGGGTCTGGAGAGATGGAGGTGGGAGGGGGGCTGGGGAGCAGCCTCCCCCTAGGCCCCCGCCCCCCGCCCCCCCGGCAGCTGGGTGGGCCAGAGCACAGGGCCGCGGAGGTGGCCCAGGCTGGAGCTCAGCAGGGGGCAGGGCCGCTGGGCCCTGGGCTGGGGACTGGGGGGCTGCCGGCTGTGGGGCGCGGCCCACATGCCCGCCAGCAGGAGGTGTGGCTTCCGTCCCTCTTTGGAGGCCTCTTCGGGCTGCAAGGTGGTCCGGGTGCCCGGCCCTCCCCCACCCACCTGATGCAGACACCCCCGGGCCGCAAGACACCCTCAAGCCCCAGGTCTGCCTGGAAGACAAGCCTGGGAGAGACCCCCAAAGGTGAGAGAGGGGTGGCCCATGCAGAAGCCTCCCCTACTCCCAACCCAGAGGACCCCTCCCCAGGGCCCTTCTCCCCGAGGTAGAAACAGTTAGAGATATATTAATTATATTTCTCCCCCTAATGGGCTGCTTACTTTATGATGTGAGGACACAAAAGTAAATTTTAAAATCAATTATACAATTACATATGTAGTAATAACACAGTACACAGCTAATCTCCGCTGGGTCAGGACGGCAACCTTCCAATAATGCAGGTTTCATTAGGGGAAGGGCTGTTATTGCCAAGAATTACAGAAATAATGGGAGTGGGTGTATTCAGCGAGAAGTAACAAATGAGGCTGCTCGCGAGATAAGACGCAGAGGCGGCTGCTCCGCGACAGCCCGCGAGGCCGCGTACACGGCGGGTCACCTGCGCCCGCCTCGGGAACAAGAAGTAATTTCAGACGCTTTCTGGGCCTGACGGTGGGGGCTTCTGCGGGGAGCCGCAGCCACGCCTGGTGAGGGCAAGGAGAGCGGAGAGAGGGTCCTCGGCCTCCTTCAGCTCTGCTGTTCCAGCCCTGGTGGGTCCCCAAGGCGTGAGCCCAGCCACAGCCCCGTCCTCTCTGCGCAGCCCATGGCTGTAAGCCGCCCGCCTGCCCCCAGGCTGCCAGCTGGCACCTGACTCCCCATGACCCCTTCTCACCACCGCCCGGGCTGCTGGGGACACGACTCATCCCACGTCGGCCTGGTTTCTGGTGGATCAGAGGCCGCTCCCCGGATGCTGGAACGAGCTGGAGGGAGCGTGCTCGGAGCCAGGCCTGAGGGCTCCTCTCTGGTCTCAGTGCCCGGGCGGCCGCTGGCTCTCGCCTCGGGCCACAGGGAGCCTTTGGGTGGGGGGGGGTTGGGCGTGGAGGCTGCACTAGCATCGAAGTTAAGAGCAGAGGCCAGAAGGGCTGGGAGGGACGGCAGGAGGGTAGACCCCAGTCCAAGGGGCTTTTACAAAGACCCCCCATTTCACCTGCAGGGGTGGAGCCTGACCCGGCCACCTGTGCAGAGAGGAAGCGAAGCCCCAATGTCACAGCCGCCAGGAGCCAGCGAGCTGGACGCCCAGGGCTGCAGACCTGCCTGCTTCCTGCTGCCTGGGTGCCTGCTGGGGGCGGCGGGGCAGGGGAGGCCCGGCCCCGTGAAAGGAGGGGGTTCGCTGGTGAGTTTGGGGTCCTCAGAGCCGAGCAGCCATCCAGTTCCAGGATGGGTTCCAGCCGAATGGAGAGCCAGCCATCAGGACCACAGAGCGGTGTGAGCCCTGCACTCAGGGCTGGGGAGCCGCGGCCCTGGTCATTCCCAGCGGTGTGCGTGCCCCGAGGCCGCCGGACAGCCCTGCAGCGCCGAGGCTCCTACCCAGGAGGGCACAGTGGCCCCCTTGGCAACACCCTCCTCCTCTACCAGCTCCACGGCCCTGCCCGTGGTTCTGCCCTGTGGCTCCCAGAAGCTGGCACGGATGGCACAGGAGCGGCCACACGCCTGGCTGCGATGGGAGGGCCAGTGGATGAGGGATGCCACCGGCTTTTCAGCGGGGTTGGGGTCAGGCTCCGTGTGTGAGCAGGGGGTCACCATTTTGTGTGTCCCACCAACAGGGCTCTTGGTGTCTCGAGGCTCGTGTCTGCTCTGCGGTCAGTCCCTGATGAGACTAGGCCGGACCTGATGCAGCCTGGATCCCTCAGGGCCTAGGGGGTGCCCCGGCTCCTGGAGCATTCCTCTACACTCCTAGAGGGGCCTTCTAGAAGGTTCTGCCAGACGTACACACAGCTTTAACGCAGAGCTGAGACCTGGGGTCTGGTGATTGTAGGGGGTGCTGGCAGAGGCTGGACGGCCTGATGACGCTTCTGGTGAAATGGGAGGCCAAGCAGGTGCCCGGGGAGGAGGGCAGGTCTCTGGCCCGCTGACCCTGCATCCTGGGATTTGATGGCCAGGAGGACACGGCGGGGCAACCGAGATCTCCGTGCCTGGGTCCCATGAGGCGTAGCTGTCATGGGTCCACGGGATGCTGGACAAATCTGGCCACTCTCACCCTCTCCTGTGGGAGCTGCAGGGGCCCCAGGGGGCGGGGGTAGCCCTCCCTCCAGACAGGCAGGTGCACGAGGCCCGCTGAAGGCCCATCAGCAGGCCCGCCTGCCGAGGCCGGGATGTGGAACCGCCCAAGTGCAATTGAATCCGCCGTGATTAAGGTGCGGATTCCCGCGCATGTAAATGAGCTGCAAGACGCCAGCACCGGCCTTTTCTTTCCGCGCCTGCAAATAGACTCTGATAAGGGGATCTTTGTAATTACACGGAGCTACACTGGTCAATTCTGACTTTTAAATACCGCAGGGCCCGAGAAAGGAGAAAGCGCTGAACACATGTTCTTCTGGGCCACGGTGGCGGGTCCCTTTGAATTCCGCCCGCTCGCGAGCCCAGCCACGGGGGCCGCAGCTCCTTTGTGAGCGCTATCGCTCCATCACCGCGTGAGATCATTTCCAAATTAAATTTTATGGTCCATTACTTACGGCTCCGACACTGGTCTAATGGAATCTTAAATGGAACTGACTTGATCTGTGTGGGGCTGGCCTCTCAGTTAAGATGTTATTTAGTTCTAATTATCAGATAATGAACTCGGGAAATTTAATTTTTAATATTTGTATGTCAAAAGTCCATTGTGCTTTGCCTGGAGACTTGGAATTAAAAGTTAACACGGGTCCAACATCAGTCCCAGAACATCCCCCCGAGGGCTGGGGCCACACTGAACCCCTACTGTGTGCAGACGAGAAGCCAGATGAGCCCCGGGCACCCGGGTGGAAGAAGACCCAGGCTCTGCTGCCGCAGGGCGGTGGTGGGAGTGGACACAGGCCACCCTGCAGCGCAGATACCACGGGCCCAGGGTCCAGCCACCCGCAGGTCTGGCATCTGTGGCAACGCCGTCACCCCCAGCTGTCCCTCAGGCCCTCAGGGAACCCTGATCCTGGTGGACACCCTGAGAACCGCTGCCACGTTCCTGGACTTCACAACGAGGAGGGGAAGATGCACGTTTTCCCCTTTCCTGACGAGGTCGGGGGCACCTCCTCTCCCGGCAGAACTGCCAACGGCCGCCCGCGGTCAGTCCACAGAGCCATCTGCAGGCAGCCCCAGCCCCGCACCTGCTCACACCCCTGGACGGGGGTCTCAGGCGCTCTGGGGAGGCACTGTTGACCCTGCCTCTAAGGGTGACCGCCTCCAATGACCCCTGTCTCTAAGGGTCTAGGCCCAGGTGCTGCCGGGACGAGCCAGACTCTGTGCACCCCGCCCCCATCTGAGCCTGGACTCGAGGCTGGAAGTCCCGCAACTCTGCCACGACGTCAGGGCCCACTTATGCTTCCTGTAAGGAGCCAGAGGCTCGGGGGTCTGATTCAACCATTTCTTAGCATCACTCAGACACGCGGGACCTTCCTCTCTGCTCTGAGCGCAGTGAGGCTGAGAGCGAGGAGGTGCGCAGGGTGGCGCTGGAGACCCCCAGGAGGGCTTCCTGGTGGAGGGAGTGACAGCAGGGCACTGGAAGGCAGGCGGGATTTGGCAATAGACAGAATCACGGCGGGGGCAGGGAGGGGGTGAGGGGGATGAGGGGACCGAAGGATGGACAAGGGGACAGGGTGACAGGTGAGTGTCCAGCGGTGGGGCAGCCGGGAGGACAAGGCTGGGCAGGAGACTGGTGTGGGTGGTGTGAGAGGAGACCCCAGAGCTGGACTCCGGGGACCTGGAGCAGACGGGCCAGCCTGATGCCCCCAGACTCTGGGGTCTCCCACCCGGACCAGCAGCTACAAGGTCACCTGGAGTCACAGTGGAGGGCAGCGCTGGCTGGGCGTGGTCAGCCGCCCAGTGATGGACGGCCAGCTGCCCTCCCCACGGGACGCTGTGCCCGTCTCCCCTCTGCCAAGCACCCTGTCCACCAGCAGACCATCAACGCCCAGGGGCCGAGCTGGGCATCTTCCCACCAGAGTTTTAATTAGCTGTGTCCCCAAGCAAGCTCCTGGGGGCCGGCCCCTCCTGCACCACCAGGGAGGGCCCTCGGCCGAGCTGGGCTCACCCACGCAGGGCAGGGACGTTGACATCGTCTGCGTTTCTAGCACCGGGAGGCTGGCTTCCACGGTGGCCCTGGGCCTGCACACGCCATCCCGCCCCCAGGGGCCAGGAGGTCGGGAAGGGGTCTCTGCCCCACCCCCGCCCTCTCCCCGCTGCTCTCTGCGCGGCCAGGACCCACCCTCCCACGAGAGCGGCTCTCCCTCTGGCTCTCCGCGGCCACAGCGCTCTCGTCCGGCTCGGCCATCCATCCCAGACTCGCCTTCTAGGGCCCGGAAGGTGGACATCCTCATCTTCACCCCCGTTTTCTTCAAATTCGCATTTCACAAGATTTCGCGAATTGTTGAAGACAGAGCGAAAGAATAATTTTACTCTTCCTGTGTAAGACACGGCCGTGAGGCCGACAGGGCGCCCCCAAAACAGAGGGGCCACCAAGGTGGAGACGCAGGACCAACTCTCCGGCGTCTGGGCCCCACGGAGCAGCAGCCCGTCGTCCTCGCCGGCCCGTCCAGGAGCTGACCCTGAGCCGGTCCCCCTCCCTGCCACACGCGTGTAGGGGACATGCGGGTGGTGTTTCCTCCCGCCCCCTCAACACGGACAGAGTCGGGAGCCCGACGGCCTCATGCCTGCGTGCACTGGGGCCCTCCGTGCCTGCTGTGGCCCTGAGACTGCAGGCCAGCTCCGAGGAGCCCTTCCCCCAGGAGGTGGGACGCTCCCTCAGCCCGAGGGGACCGGAGCCCCTGCTCTTACAGTTAATCCTTTTTTATCAAGAATAATTCTTCACATCAAATTTCACTGTTTGACCCTGTGTGGTTTCTATCTCCTGATTGGACCCAGACTGATCCAACCTCTTCACGACTTTTTTTTTCGGATTTCTTTATTGCAGTAAAACACACAACATAAAATGTACCCTCTTAACATTTTTTTTTTTTTTTTTGCGGTGCGCGGGCCTCTCATGCTGTGGCCTCTCCCGCTGCGGAGCACAGGCTCCGGACGCGCAGGCTCAGCGGCCATGGCGCACGGGCCCAGCCGCTCCGCGGCATGTAGGATCCTCCCGGACCGGGGCACGAACCCGCGTTCCCTGCATCGGCAGGCGGGTTCTCAACCACTGCGCCACCAGGGAAGCCCTCCTCTTAACATTTTAAAGTGACAGTTCAGTGGTACTAAACACACTTACATTGCTGTGCAGCTGTCACCACCACCCACCCCCAGAACTTTTTCCATCTTGTGAATCTGAAACTCTGTCCCCTTTAAACAACTGCTCAGTTTCCCCCCAGCCCCTGGCCCCCACTGCTCTACTTTCTGTCTCTATGGATTTGACTCCTCTAGGGGCCTCCTATAAGTGGAGTCATACAGTATTTGTCCTTTTGTGACTGACTTATGTCACTGTATCCCACCGTGTGGATGGATAGCATTCACCCATCCACAGACACTGGGCTGCTTCCACGTCTTAGCTATTGTGACTAATGTTACTGTAAATATGCGTGTACAAGTATATCCCTGCTTTCAGTTCTTTGGGGTGTGTACCCAGAAATGGAATTACTGGATCCTATGGTAATTCTCTGTTTAAGTTTTTGAGGAACCTCCATACTGTTCTCCAGCAGCTGCACCATTTAATACCTTCCCACCGACAGTGCACAGGACTCCAGTTTCTCCACATCCTGTCCAACACTTGCTCTTTTCTGTTTTTTGTTTTTGTTTTAATAGTTGCCTAATGCGTATGAGGTGGTATCTCATTGTGGCTTTGATTTGTATTTCCCTGACAATTAGTGATGTTGAACATTTTTTCATGTGCTTGTTGGTAATTCATACATCTTCTCTGGAGAAATGTCTATTCAAGTCCTCTGCCCATTTTTAATTGGGTTGTTTTACTTTGTTGTTGTTTTTGTTGTGGAGTTTTAGGAGTTCTCTGTATATCCTGATTATTAATCCCTTATCTGATAAATGATTTGCAAATATTTTCTCCCATTCTGAGGGTTGCCTTTTCACTCTCTTGATAACGTCCTTTGATGCACAAAAGTTTTAATTTTGATTAAGTCCAGTTTATTTTTTTCATTGCATGTGTTTTGGTGTCATATCCGAGAAATCACTGCCAAATCCAAAGTCATAAAGTTTTCCCCTATGTTCCCTTCTAACAGTTTCATAGTTTTAGTTCTTACTTTAGGTCCCTGATCCATTTCGAGTTAATTTTTGTATATGGTGTGAGGTAAGGGTCCAATTTGCATGTGTATATCCAGTTTTCCCAGCACCATCTTTTGAAAAGACTGTCCTTTCCTTTCCCCCATCAAATGGTCTTGGCACCCCTGTTGAAAATCATCTGACCATATGTGTGAGGGTTTACTGCTGGGCTCTTGAGTCTATTCCATTGGTCTATATGCCAGTCTTTATGCCAGTGCCACACTGTTTTGATCACTGTGGCTTTGTAGTAAGTTTTGAAATCAGGAACTGTGAGTCCCCAAACTTTGTTCTTCTTTTTCAAGATTTTTTTTTAAATTTCCCCACATACTGTTGATCATTTCTGAGTATTTTTTTTAAAGGGACACCAACTTTTTCGTGTTTGTTTGTTTGTTTTTTGGCTGCATTGGGTCTTCGTTGCTGCACACGGGCTTTCTCTAGTTGCGGCGAGCAAGGGCTACACTTCATTGTGGTGCATGGGCTCCTCATTGTGGTGGCTTCTCTTGTTGCGGAGCACAGGATCTAGGCACACGGGCTTCAGTAGTTGTGGCACGTGGGCTCAGTAGTTGTGGTTCACGGGCTCTAGAGCACAGCCTCAGTAGTTGTGGTGCATGGGCTTTGTTGTTCCGTGGCATGTGGGATCTTCCTGGACCAGAGATCAAACCCGTGTCTCCTGCACTGGCAGGCAGATTCTCAAGCACTGCGCCACCAGGGAAGTTCCCCTTTTTCAAGATTTTGAGTATTGGGGGTCCTTTGAGGTTCCATATGAATTTCAGGATGAAATTTTCTATTTCTGGAAAACGTCTTGAGATTTTGATAGGGATTGCATTAAATCTGTAGATCAATTTTGGTAGTACTGTTATCTTAACGATATTAAATCTTCCAATCCATGAACATGGGATGTCTTCCCATTTGTTATGCCTTCCTTAATTTCTTGCAGCAATGTTTTGTTGTTTTCAAAGTGTAAACCTTTTACCTCCTTGATTAAGTTTACTCCTACAAGTTTTATTCCTTTTGGTGCTATTATAAATGGAACTGTTGTCTTAATTTCCTTTTTGGGTTATTCATTGTTTGAGTATAGAAATCTTCATGATTTTTCAAACCCTTTAAAATTAAGCTATAGTTTTAAAAATGCATAAAGTATGAATGTGCCTCTCAACTGTCGCAAAATGAAATCCATGTATCCACCTCCAGGTCAAGAAATAGAATGTCACCAGCCCACCTGGTGTCACCTCCCGGGCACTTCTGTTCTCCTCACAGGTAACCAGTATCCTAGTTCCTAACTCCACAATTCACTTAGCTTGTTTGGAACTTCATACAGAGGAATCATGCAGTGAGTAGGAAGCTCATTAGTGGTGCTGTGTGTGGCAGTGGGTCATTCATCTCAGGAGTAAAATATTTCCTTGTGTGGCTATTCCATGAACAATTTTCCATCCTACTGTTACTGGCCACCTGGGTATTTCTAGTTTGGTGCTATTCCAGACAGCACTGCTAAGAACATTCTTGCCCATGTCTTTTTGTGAACATAGGTGTGTGTTTCTGTTTGGTGAAGCACCTTGGGGGGAAGTGCTGGGAGGGCCAACTGTTTCAGTTTTGTCAGTATCGCCCAATCATTTTCCAACGTGCTTGTACCAAGTTACACGGCCGCCAGCAGCATGTAGGAGTCCTGGTGGCTCTGAAGTGGTGGCTGGACCAGCACACAGAGCCTCTCAGAACTCATTGTACACATCTCTTCCCAGCCCAACATTAGTGATGTCACATGGGTGGCTTGAAATCAGCCATGTGGGAATATTTACACCACGGAAGCCGCCAACACAGCAGGTCAGGACTCCTTTTCCCTGGAGGATGGGTCATTAAACATTTCCCGGCATATTCCTGCCACATCCTGGTCTCCCCTGGTGCCCTGGTGTTTTCTATCTTTTCCTTCTCAGCTGCCAGGTGGTGTGCAGTCCCATCTCACTGTGGTTTTGATGTGCTGTTCCAGCTTACAAATGATGTCCAGCACCTTCTCCTGCATTTATCACTTGGTCATGGGGGTCCTCTTTGTGACACGCCTATTCAAGTTTTCTGGTAGGTTTGAAGCAACTCTTTGTGTTGTGATAAATACAAGCCCTTTAATGACCACCTGTGCAAATACCTTCCCCCACAGTCTGGGTGGTGTTTTTGATGAATAAAAGCTCTGAATTTCTAGAATTTTTTATGGTTAGTACATTATGTTGTACCACTTAAGACATATTTTCTTACCCTGAGACTGTGAAGATACTTTTTGTATGGTATCAATTTTTGCTTTATTCCATATGGATATCCGTTACCCAGCACTCACCACCTACTAAAAATATCATTTTAAAACATGACTAGCGAGTTTCTTGGTGGCCTAGTGGTTAAGACTTGGCACTTTCACTGCCGTGGCCCAGGTTCAATCCCTGATCGGGGAACTGAGATCCCACAAGCCACACAGCACAGCCAAAACAAAAACAAAAACAAAAACCATGACTAGCTTTAAGTATTTTTATTGTTATTAATTTCACCCAGGATGAAACTTTGCGTGCGTGCTCTCTCTCTCTCTATATATATATATATACATACATATATATTTTTGACATGCTGACCCTCTAAATACTTCAGTGTGAACTTCCTAAAAACAAGGACATTCTCTTATGTAACCACAATATTAACCATCAAAATCAAGAAATCAACATAACAACAAAGTATTATTATCTAACCTACTAATTCAAAGTCTGTCCCTTGTCCCACTACTGTGGGGAGCTTGCTGCTTGTTCTGTCTGCCCCCCTCCCCACACAGCCCTGAAGTTGAGGGGAGGACCCACTCTGGACATCAGCAGTGTCATCTCCGAAGAAACGTTTGTTCAAGTCCTTTCCCCAGTTGTTTTTTTTTTTGTTTTTGTTTAAAATAAATTTATTTATTTATTTATTTATTTATTTTTGGCTGTGTCGGGTCTTCGTTTCTGTGCGAGGGCTTTCTCTAGTTGCGGCGAGCGGGGGCCACTCTTCATCGCGGTGCACGGGCCTCTCACTGTCACGGCCTCTCCTGTTGCGGAGGACAGGCTCCAGACGCGCAGGCTCAGTAGTTGTGGCCCACGGGCCCAGTTGCTCCGCGGCATGTGGGATCTTCCCAGACCAGGGCCCGAACCCGTGTCCCCTGTATTGGCAGGCGGACTCTCAACCACCGCGCCACCAGGGAAGCCCCCTTTTCCCAGTTTTAAAAAATATATTTATTTATTTATTTGGTTGTGCCAGGTCTTAGTGGCAGCAAGCAGGCTCCTTAGTTGTGGCTCACAGGCTCCTTAGTTGTGGCATGCATGTGAGATCTAGTTCCCTGACCAGGGATCGAACCTGGGCCCCCTGCATTGGGAGTGCAGAGTCTTAACCACTGTGCCACCAGGGAAGTCCCTTTTCCCATTTTTAATGGGAAATTTTTTGTTGTGGAGTAAGGAGTTCTTTATATATTTGGAATATTAAACTCTTATCAGATATATGATTTGCAAATACTTTCTCCCATCCTCTGGGCTGCCTTTTCACTACCTTGATAGTGTCCTTTACTGCACAAGTTTTTGATTTTGATTAAGTCTAATTTATCTGTTTTTCTTCCTTGCCTGTGCCTTTGGTGTCATATCCAAGAAATCATTACCACCTTCAACTAACCTTTGCCGAGTCCTCCTGGGGGGACGGGGGGACTGTGACGGCTGAGCGAGGGCTGAAATGGGGCTCTGGGCTCAGCGGGACCCCAGAGGAGAAGAGGCTTCTCTATGACAGCCACGGGCTGGAGGAGCAGGGGCCAGAGGGGGTGGGGGGCTGCCCCGAGTCAGTGGGGTACAGGTTAGCCCGCCCAGGTTCTAAGGGCGGCCCCCCTCCACGCCACCCTCTCCAGCCACAGGATCCCGTCACCCAGGCCCTGCCCGCCGGCAAATCGGGGAAGGACCCACCTCGCGGGCGCTGCCTTCCGCTCTGTCCCGGCAGCCCCGGGTGACCCACAGCACCAGCAGCACCCGGATCCTGCCTTTGAAGCGGGAGGAGGCTTCTGCACCAGGCCTGGGGGTGGGCAGGGGTGAGAGTGGGGACCCACCCGTGGATACAGGGACACACCAAAGGGGCCCCCGAAACCTGGAGCCTGACTGTCATAACTGGCGAGAGGCCATATGCTCGACAAGAAACCTCCCGCTACAGAGAGCGTGGGAAGACGGGGCACTGGCCTTGAGGGGGCCTGCCCCAAAGTGGCCGTCCTAAGGGGTCCAAGCACCAGGGCAGGCAAAGCGAGGTCCGTCCACGTCCTGGTCCAGATTCCGGTCCAGGTCCCGGTCCTGCCTGTGAGCCCGACGGAGCAGCAGGGTGAGGGTGTTGTGTGGAAGCGCGCACGGCACCCTCACGTGGCCACCGGCCCACCTCATCAGGCCCTGCCGACAGCCCCAGGGGACATGCGCTGCGTCCCATGTGGCCACCACACCCACGTGCTCCTCCCAGGCTCCGAGGTCCCCGATGTCCCCCGGTTGTGTGCACGAGCCTGCGTGTCCCCAGATGAGGGATGAGGTTCCCCGCACGGGGTGTGGACCTGGAGTGAGGGCTCCATGGAACGGTGACGCCTCTGTCCCACGGTGGCGCCCATGCCCAGGCCACCCTGCCTGTGGTGGGTGTAGGGGTCGGTGGGCAGGGCGGCTGGGCGGGTCAGGAACGTTAGTTTGCGGGGGCCTCTTCTTAATTCACGCGGGTGGCTCTGAGTTTAAGTAAATTCATTGAGAAGCAAAAGCCCTGTGCAGGCTGCTGTCCCAGGAGTCCTTGGTGCCGTCGTGGGGGGCGGTCTCAGGCCCGTCTCGGGTCAAGGGAGGTTCTCACAGGGCACGGGAGGGAGAGGGCTACTGCCCAGAAGCCCTGTACCTTCCAGTTCAAATTTATACTCTTCTTCCTTTTTTGGGCTGCACCGCACAGCTTGCAGGATCTTAGCTCCCCGACCAGGGATCAAACCTGGCCCTTGTCAGCGAAAGCGTGGAGCCCTACCCACTGGACCACCAGGGAATTCCCTCAGATTCGTGCTCTTAATTGCAATCAATACCCAGAACTTGTCTGATTCCGTCTGCGGTACCATCCGCCAGAGCAAGAGCCGCGGAGAAAACTAGGCAGACACAGTGGTGGTCAGGTCCACATGCAGGTGGCCCCAAATTATCCACCGGCAACTCTGCCAATTCACAGGCCCGAGGCCACAATCCTCCCGAGTGACCGGGGCCGGGGCAGCCCCCCAGCTGGCGTAAATCAAGTTCTCCCGCCACCAGGTCCAGGCGGTGGCTCCTCCAAGAGGACTAGCGTCACCGTCCCCTGAATTCCGACGCTGGTGATCGATGCCCCCCGCTTCACACACGCCCAAGCCACCATCTGCTTACAGGGAAACATAAGCTTTGAAAGAGCGTGTCCCGCGGATTTTAACCGGGCTAATTCATCGCTCACAAGCAGAGGAGCAGGATTTGCAGCGAGTCCTGCAGCCCCCGGGAGCCCGCAGCCCGGCCCCGTGTGCACCATCGCGCTTGATAAGGACGGCGCCACCCACGGCGCGGCCGGCGGCCCCCCGAGAGCACCGGGGAAAAGGGCCAAGGCGAAGCGCCTCTGTGGGGGGATTTATTTCTGAATTAAACGCTCCCAGCCCCAGCGGAAGCCTATTCATTTTCACAATCAGCTTTCCTCCCAGCTGTAAAGAGCCTCTTTCTAAAACTCGTGCGTGACTTTAATTACAGATAAGTTTTCCTTTAAAGGCCGGGCATCGACGCCTGGGCCGCGGGCTGGATTCGCTACATCTCCGTGTCCCTGGTGTCCGGCTGATGTACCGGCTGGGAGAGCTGCCCACCCGGCTGGCACACAGGCAGCTGCCGGGTTCTGGGTGTCCCCGGGCCCAGAGGCGCTGGGCACTGGGGGCCTGCCAGCCTCTCCCCACCCCTGCCACCTGTCAGGACACAGTAGAGGAAGCCACGCGGGGCCGACGTGCCCAGACCCTCCAGCACACACCCTCGCGGGGAGCCGCTGCCCGCGAGGAGGAGGCCTCAGGCCCCACACGCTGCCGGGCTGGGCACACAGTGCGGGTGGCCGGCCTCCGGGGCCAGTGCTGACGCCAGCTCTGGGCCACCTCTTCCAAGAAGCCCCCCGGACCTGGCCTTCCGTAGCCCCTCCTGGGGGTCACCGCTGCCTGTCCCCGGCCCAGCACGTGAGCGGAGGCCGGGGGGCCAACCCCCTCCATCATCACCCCTGGTGAGGGTCTCTGTGCCACAGCAGACGGTGCTGAGACCCCCACACGGCGCCTCGGTCAAGGCACGCAGCGGGGTGCAGAGGAAGGCATGTGACACAGAGACGGCTTTTTCCCAGCGCTGGTGACCACGTGGGACGGTGTCGAGGACCCAGGTGCCAGGAGCCCTCTTGGTGCCTTCACCAGGAAGCACCTCCAGAGGGGGCTCGGCCGTGTCCAGGGACACCGTGTGCGAGCCTGTGGGCCGCTCCCGGTGTGAACCCGGACACACACGCGTCAGCGCTGGCCAGGGGTCCCAGCAGGACAGAGACACCGCGTGACCCCCAGGGTACGGGAAGGGGAGCCAGGGAGGGGGCGTGCGTGGAGCCCGTCCTCACAGCAGGCCCCCCTCGAGTCTGGCTGGCTTTGCCGCAGGCTCTGAGCAACTTGGGTTTGAAGAGAAGCCCTTTTATTGATGACCACCAAAGTCGAGCCACAGATCATTTGGGCTCAGCGCTCAGCCCCAGGGGTCCCAACGCCAGAGCCCCCCCTCCCGAGGGCCTGGCGGAGCCGCCGCGGCCGCGATTTTTCAGCCATAAATGACACTGCCAAGCCCTCGCCCTGTGTTACTGCGGCTTCACCCGTAATAACTTTAAATCCCATTATGATCACCTCATTTTACAACATGCTCTGGCCCTGGGATCAATATATCAAGAGAGCCGAATGCCAGTTACGATCCGGCCAAGACAGTGGGGGCAGGGGCCGCCGCCAGCCCAAGGCCGCTGGGTCCGCCCAGTCCCGCCTGCCCTGGGGGAGGGCGGGGGGAGGGCATAGTGCACCCAGGAAAGAGGCTGCCCCTTCGGGACCAAGGCCTGGAGCTCCCCACCGTGTCTCCTCGGCCCCAGGGCCCCGGGAGGAGCGTCAGTCAGTGAAGCAGGAAGCCCCGCCTTGCTGCCTCAGAGGTGACCGAGGCACCAAAAGCAGAAAGAGGTGGAGCCAGCCTGCAGGTCCTGTCGCCCCAAACAGCACGGACCTCAGCCCCCTGCTGCAGCCACGTCCGTGTACAGGGTGCCTGTGAGGGCCGCTGCGAAAGGCACACGTGCACACACACCAGGCTCACGTTCGCCTGCACGGGCCGGGCCCCTGTAGACACAGCCCACACGCCGGCCCACACCTGCCCTGCTCCCACAAACGCCCCAGCTCAGGTGAGCACAGGCGGGCAGTGAGTGCACGCCTAAAGCCCACGGCGGCTACACCAGGCGCAGCGCACCCCTCCCTCCCGCCGCGGAGTCCCTGGGGCAGGGGCTCAGCCTCTGGGCAGCCCCAGGCGTGCAGCACATCCCAGAGGCCAGGCCAGGGAGGTGAGGGCCCGCCCCCAGGCTCTTGAGATTTGGGGTTGACCTCCTGCTCAGGTCTCTGATTCCTGCCCCCTCTGGCTCCCTGGGACGCCCTTGGTGAGGCCCAGGCCAGGCCAGGCCGAGCACAGGAAGGACCTGTCCCTTCACAGACAGGGAACCCGAGGCCCAGAGGCGTAGCATGTGGCGGCTCACACTGGGCTGGGGGGTGTCCATGCCCCCAGCAGGCCCAGCCCGACACACGGGGCAGCCCCAGGGTTATGCGGCAGGCAGAGCCTGAGCTGACATGCGGCCCCTCTGAGCCGAGGCCAGCCTGCCCCAGGGGAGCCCCGGCGCTCGGACTGCGGGGCAGGGGCCACCCACCCCCTCAGAGGTGGTGAAGGGGCAGTAGACGGGCCCGGTGTTGGCACGAAGGGGTCCGGCGGCCAGGAGAAGGCTGGGGTGCGGCAGGGCCTCCAGAGCAGTGGGGAGAGGCTGGGACCGCAGAGGGGCTGCCTTGCCGGGTGCTGTGCGGGCCTCGACGTCATCACCCGTCAGAGGCCGGGGCGGGGCCGGAGAGCTTCCCCCGTCCCGGGGAGGGGGCGGGACTGGCCTCAGGTAGGTGGGGAGGGGGCTCCAGGAGGGTGGAGGCAGGTGGGGGGCTGCCACGGGGTCCCTGAACGGGCTCGGGGCTGGCGCCTCTGAGCCGTGTGGGTGCGGGGAGGGCTGAGGGGGCGAGAGGCTGGCCAGCGCCCCAAAGGGCCCGGGGCCCCAGGGGAGGAGGCTCGTGCAGACCCGGGGTGGGGGGCCGGGGACCCAGGCCTGCCGAGCGGGACAGGAGGGCCGACCCCTCCCTCGCCTGCCCGCCGTCTCCAGTGACTTGGAAGTGTAGAAAATGGGATTATCCAGGAACAGATGTGCACAAAAGAGGTGAGATGGAAAGTGTTACCGCGGGCCAGCCTTTGATTACCTCTGACTGCCGCGCTGTCCGCGGCCCGGTGGGGACGCAGCCCCAGCCAGAGCCCTGCCGCGGCGCCTCATTGAAATTGAATTGATACTTTGTGAACTTCATTTGTGAATAATGTGATCTGACAGGGACAAATGTGCCGGGGAATTGTTTCCAAACCTACTCCAAATGAAACTTATTATTGGATAAATACAGACGCCTTTGTCTGGCCTCCCCTTCCCTCCGGCCCGGGCGTGAGTGTGTATCAGCCGCGCGGTAACTGAATGGATGACAGGCGCCTGAGCCGGGTGGCACCCTCCCCGGGCCGCAGATCGCTGGGCCGGGCGCTACCCTGCCCGAGCGCCCGCTGGCGGCCCCGCGGCCCATCAGGCCTCCACGTCTTACATATTCATCTCCCCTCACCGAGCGGAGCTCAAACCCAGTTAGCGGGATTGATGAGGGCGGGAGAGGAGAGGACGCACGCTGATTCCACCTTTTCAGCTTCCATTAGCTCAGCCCGGAGTCATTCCCGTCGGAGCTCCACGGCGCGGCAGGCGGCCCGGGAGGCCGGGGACGCTCCCTGGCCGTTACCGCCGTGGTGCCCGCCGTGGGCCCCGTCGCGGGCCGGAGGATGCACCGCCGCTGCCTGCGCGTCCTCGGGCAGACCTGGGGTCGGGCCCCGTCCCTGCGCCGGCGAAGCAAAGCTCGCGTGCTGACCCCGCGCTGGGAGGGACGCCCCAGGGAGGGACGCCGAGCTCCTTTGTCAGATGAGGAGCTGCGGTCCCTGGGGTGGGGGTGGGGGCTCTCAGGCTGGTGCCCCCAAGTCTCCACCTGCTCCCCCCACCGTGACGCAGCCTTCAGGCCGAGGCTGGGAGCCTGTCCGCGGCAGCACTCCTGTCCGGCAGCGACAGGGACGAGGGCCAGCCCCGTGCTGCCCGCCGCCGGGGCAGCGCCACCGCCAGGACCCCCCCACCCAGCGTCCCCACCACCAGGGCCAGGAGGAGGGCCGCGAAGCCCTGCTCCCACGGCCCTGATTGATTCGGGGCCCTTCCTATGGGTTTCCCACCAGCACAGTGGCCCTGGGGCCCCCCTGTGTTCTCTTAAATTGCCAGGGTCAAGCCCCTGGGTCACTGGGGGTCTCTGGCCTTGCACTGCGGGGGCCAAAGCCCCTTGACTGCGGGCAGCCCGGCTGCGGCCGTGCTCCAGCCTGCCGGACGCGGGCCTGGGGGCACTCGGCCCCCTGTGTCTCCCGTGGGGGGACCCGTCAGCTGGGAGTGGTGCTGGTAGGAGCGGTGTTCCCTCAGAGAGGTGGGCTGCACCCAGGCCCCCTCAACATTTCAGCCCCGCCCCTCTCCTCGGGGTTAAGGTACAATTAAAGCTCAGCCAGCCCTGACCCCGGGGGGGGGTGCAGCCCCCAGAGGGGCACAGCCCCCAGAGGGGCACCCAGAGCCACATGGGCAGCCCCACCTGTCTGGCCTCCCACCCGAGGCCACCGCCCGACCCAGGCCCCCTCAACATTTCAGCCCCGCCCCTCTCCTCGGGGTTAAGGTACAATTAAAGCTCAGCCAGCCCTGACCCCGGGGGGGGGGTGCAGCCCCCAGAGGGGCACCCAGAGCCACATGGGCAGCCCCACCTGTCTGGCCTCCCACCCGAGGCCACGGCCCGGGCCCCGCCCCTGAGTGGCCCCCTGAGACCATCTCCAGCCCACGCCCCCTCGCCCCTCAAATCCGTGGGAGCCCAGACACCGCTCAGCAACCTCTAAGTGCTGTCGGAGGGCCCCCCCCTCCCCTCCTCCTTGTGTTGCGGGAAGGGGGACCCCTTCCGGGGCCTGAGAGTGGGCTCTTGTCTAACACTCGGAAATAAATTGTCCGAGGAGACACACGTGCTGACAGCGCAAGAGGCCTTATTGGGAAGGGGAGAGCAGGAGGGTCAGGGAGCCCAGGAGCACGGCTCAGCCACGTGGCTCGCAGTCTCAGGTTTTATGGTGATGGGGTAGTTTCCGGGGTGTCTCTGGCCAACCACTCTGACTCGGGGTCCTTCCAGTGGCGCGTGCATCGCTCAGCCAAGATGGATTCCAGCGAGAAGGATTCTGGGAGATTGGTAGGAAATGTGGCCTGGCGTCTCCTCTCTCCTTTTGACCTTTCCTGAATCCTTCCGGACGGTGGTGACTTGTTAGTTCCACGTTCCTTACCAGGACCTCCTGTTGTAAGAGAACTCATGCAAGTGGCTCTATGGTGCCTTGCTCTCATCAACTCCAGTCCAATTTATTCATTTTCCTTATTTATTTTCTTAATTCAAGTGAAATGCACATAACCTAAAGTTAACCATTTCAAACTGTACATTTAGCAGCATTAAGTACATTTCCAATGTTGTGTAACCGTCACCACCGTCTAATTCCACAACGGTCCATCGACCCCAAAAAGAAACCCCACAACTATCAGCAGCCGCTCCCCACCCCCTCCCCCAGCCCCGGGACCCACCAATCTGCTTTCCGTCCCTACAATTTGCCGGTTCTGGACTTTTCATGCGAACGGAATCACACGCTGGCTGGCCTTTTATGTCTGGCTCCTTCCACCTGACGTGATGTCTTCAAGATCCACCTGCATGGTAGCTGCAGCCTGTGCCAGCGCTGCGTTCCTGTTCACGGCTGCGTGATCTTCCCTGGCGTGGACAGACTGCGTTTTCATCCTTTTGCCGGCCGATGGACGCCTGGGCCTCTCCCACCTCTTGGTCGTTGGGAACAGTGCCGCTGTCCACACTCGAGGGCCGGTTGTGGTTCGAGCCCCCGACTTCCTGGGCCGCTGCCCTCTCAGGGCCATTTTCACAAAGACACAGACTGCTCGGTCAGCCCGGCCGTCTCCTGCGTAGGATGAAGGAGGCTACCCGGCAGGTGCGGGAGACAGGGCGGCACACTGGTCCTCCTCGGCGGGGGCCCAGCAAAATTACCAAGGGTCCCGCCCCCTGCCACGTCACCAGGGCCAGCCAGGGGCAGAGGGGACCCCACTGGCACCACCTGACTGCTGCTCTCGGGGGAGCTGGGGTCTGGCACGGCCCTGGGCCCTCTCCCCCAGCCGACCCCGACCCCCCAGTGGCTAGGGCCCCGGGGTGAGCCTCCAGCCTGCCCCAAGCACGGGGAACATTCTCCACCCAGCCACCTTCCCGTGCCCTGGGTGTGTTTTATCTTTTAAATGTGGGAACAAATGACTTAGGAAATTGCCGAGATAATGGAAGTTTTCTCATGGCGTCTGAGCTGGAACTTTACAACCTGCGCTCAGCCCTCAGTGGGAAGGTAGAAGGGTGCCCCATCTCTGGGGAGGGGGCCCTGGGACAGCTGGGTTTCCCAGATCTGGCACTTTCCCTCTGATTAACTGATTCAAATGGGGCCAGTCTCTTTGGCCAGCAAGAGGACACTGTGACAATGGCCATAAAAATTGACTTCTGTTTGTTACACCCAGTTCCCAGCTGGAGTCATAAATTCATCCTGGGCCCTCAAGCCGGCCTGACTTACAAACTCCTCAGCTGCCGTGGTCATCAGCTTGGGGGTAGGTTGCTGCCAGGCACGGGGGCCGAGAGGGCTGGGGGAGGGTTGGGCACACAGTGAGTGGGTGGGAGGCTGAGCAGCCATTTCTGGTTTCCAGGGCCACCGGGCTGTCCTGGGGCAGGATTTTCCGTGGAACTCAGGGCAGTTTATTTGACCAAAGCCCATCCTCCCCCAGGACAGGTGTGAGCCGAGGGCCCCTCAGTCCAACCGCAGTCAGCAACCCCAGCTGGGTCGGGAGTGATGCCATCGGAGGGGCTGAGCAGGGAAGTGTTGCTGCCCCAGGAAGGGAGTGGGTGGCAGGAGAAGCTGACCTGAGGGCACACCAGTCAGATGCTGACAAGATGGAGACCCAGGTCTCTAGGGGTCTCAGAGGTGGCCCCGGGTCTCACCTGGGCTTTGATGGGGGGAGGTGGATTTTCCCAGCTTTGGGCTGGCAGGGAAGGAGGGAGCTGCCAGGCCCAGGGAAGGGCAGGGCTGGTGCTAACCCCAGAGCTAACCCTCATCCTCCCTCTCCACTGCCTGCCCCCAGCCAGCCCCACCCTCTCTGATTGAATCACTCTGACGGCCTCCTCACCTGTTCACCTTCTCACCTGTCTCCCTCTATAAGCCTCCCCCACATCCAGTTGTGCAACAGCCCACATGGGTTTTCTTCCAAATGGGAACCTAAGCCTGTCCTGTCCCCCCAACCCCTGGATAAGGTTCAGACCCTGCAAAGTACTTGGGCGCTGGCTGCTCACCCCATCCCATCACCACCTGGTACCCAGCCCCACACCACCTGGTACCCACCCCACCACTTGTTACCCGCCCACCACCACCTGGTACCCACCCCATCCTCACCTCATACCCAGCCTATGATTTCTCAGGTTGGCTCACCTTTGCATATTTTCTCTCCCTGGGCTGCCTTCCTCTGATTGGCAAAATTCAGCTCTTGAGACCCAGATGGGTAGATGGGTGGATGAGTGGGTGGATGGATGGATGGATGAATACCTGGGTGGGTAGATGGATGGATGGATGGATGAGTGGATGGATGAGTGGATAGATGGATGGATGGATGGATGAGTGGATGGATGGATGGATGGGTGGACATATGGATGGATGGATGGATAGATAGATGGAGGGATGGATGGATGGATGGATGGATAGATAGATGGAGGGATGGATGGATGGATGGATGGTTGGATGGATGGATGGATGAGTGGATGGATGGATGGATGGGTGGATATATGGATGGATGGATGGATAGATGGATAGATAGATGGAGGGATGGATGGATGGGTGGATATATGGATGGATGGATGGATGGATGGATAGATGGAGGGATGGATGGATGGATGAGTGGATAGATGGATGGATGGATGGATGGATGGATAGATGGATGGATGGATGAGTGGATAGATGGATGGATGGATAGATGAGTGGATGGATGGATAGATGGGTGGATAGATGGATGGATGGATGAATGGATGGATGAGTGGATAGATGGATGGATGGATGGATGAGTGGATGGATGGATGAGTGGATGGATGGATGGATGGATGGATGGATGGATGAGTAGATGTGTGGGTGGATGGATGGACAGCTGTGGGGAGCTCTCACTTCTTCGTAAGTGAACTCTTACCCAGAATGAGCAGTCCCGACCCCTCTTCTTGCATCACAGCTTGTAGCCCAGTCACGTCTGCCCACTCTCCTCCAGCTGCCCCAGGACATCCTTGTCCTTGAAGGCCAAACCGCATCTCTGGTGGCCCGGCAGCAGCTGACTCCACGGGCCTCTCCTTTCCCTTGCCGTGGCCCCCAGCCAGAGCAGTGCTGGCATGGCAGCCCTCCCTGCCCTGGTGACGCCGAGCCAGAGTCTGCCCGTAACAGCAGAAGGGTCGGTCTCCAAACCACTGCTCCTCTGACACTGTGCAGACATTGCCCGCTGGCAGGGCCCAGCTCAGTCGGTGCCAACACAGCCCCACTCCCACGTTGAACAGGGTCATTATTCTCCCTGCCTCCCCCCTGCCCCACGAGGAGCTGAGATGAGGACTGATGACCTACCCAAGGGGTGGCGGGAGAAAAATGTCTGAAGGTGGCCTGGGTCCCCCGGCCCAGCCCACGCTGTCCGCACAGGAAGCTGGCAGCACCGCAGCCCCCAGGTGGCTGCCCTATCCGACCCCAGCTGTCCTAGAACATGATTCCTTCTCGTTTGGTGGCGGGAAGTGGGTGGAGAGGGTGAGGGCCTGGGTGGGGGGCGGGGGGTGCACACGGGCCCTGCTTTGTTGTGCCTTCCCTGGGGCCACGTGGCCTGACGGGCCGGGGCGGGGGACACGGGGCTCCCAGAAGCCCTCCCCTGGCTGCCCGGGACCCACCGCCATCAGCCTGGCCAGTGACTGTGGCCTCACCGCGCGGGGTTATCAGCCAACAGGGGTCCCGCTCCAGGTCTGCTCCCACCCACGGGGAGCTGCTCTCCTTGGCACCTGGGCCCCGCAAACGGTTCTCTTTGTGGTTGTGTAAGAGTTCTGTTTGACCTGGAGGCTACAGTCTTACCTCCCGGTCCATAAACGTCCCCAGGGCCGGCCCTGCGGAGGGCATGTGACGGGCCAGCGGGGCCTCAAGCCCAGAGCGGCCCCTCCAGGCAGCAGACAGAGGACCTGCCACGGCCCAGGACCAGGTCGACCCGCGTTTTGGATACAGCTGTCTCCCGAACACCCACATCCGGCCCCAGGGCTCTCCCCACCCTGCACGCCTTTGCAGACTCAGGGGGTGCAGTGCTCGGGGGGCGCAGGGAGCAGCCCCGCGGGAAGCAAAGGGTGACAGGTCTGCTCGCTCGCCTGCTGGAAACGGCAGCGCCTGCGGTCGGGGACGTTGCGAGCTGCCTCGGCCCTGCTCCCCGGACTGATAGCCCGGGACTTTCTGGTTCATGACACAAAATCGTGCTTCTCATCAAGAAGCTCATAGTCTCTAGATGATTCAGACCTTCACAGAGCGAGTCCAAAGCCTTTTTTGCTTTGACCTCAAACGAGTTTTCCCGCAAATCTGTGATGTCATGAAGAACAGCCCTGGGGCTGGGGTGGCTCTGGGTGCTCCAGGGACCCTGTGACAGCACCACTGGGGCTGACGCTCCAGGTGGCCCCCCAGCGGTCGGCTCGGGGTGGCAGGGAGGTGCGGAAAGGACCGCTGTGCACGCCAGCTGCTGGGAAGGGACACAGCCCCGTGGCTCCCGGCTCTGGCGTGGTGCCGGCCCTGCGTGACCGGAGACGAGCGACCTGGCCCCCGGGAGACTCGGGTTCCCTGCCTTGCTGGGTCACCGTAATACCCAGAGTCGGGGCTGGCGTTTCCTGAGATCTCTCAGTGCCGGGCGCCAGCCTGGACACCGCAGGCGAACCGGATCGCCTTGCTCATCCGCTAGCGGCCCCGGGTGCCGAGTCACCGTGTCCACCTTCCAGGAGAGGCTCCGCGGTGCCCGGGGGGTCTTCTGGTCGCTCAGCGGTGTCGGGGAGCTGAGATGTGGCCTGGGGTCTGGAGACCAAGGACACCAGCTTCCCTCTCGGACACAACCTGTCTACAGCATCTAGGCTGAGACGACCCCAGACGTGTCTGCACACCCGTCTCCTTCCCGAAGCAAACGGAGAGCGCTTCGTGAGCCGTCGGGCGCACAGCTCTCCCTGGTTTGGCCCCAGGCATACCGGCCCCCCCAGGCCAGTCACCTGCTCGCAGCTGCATTGAGCCCCGGCCCTGGCCCCGGTGGGCATCTCCCCCCCGCGGGTGTGGACGTGCAGAGACACCGCTGGCGTCGAAAAGTTGCTCTTGAAGGCGTTTCTGGTTCCCCATTTATAAAGCAGAGCGAGGCCATAAATCAGAAAGGTATACATGGGGCTCACAGCAGCAATAACAGGTTCGAGTGGCCAGTGTGTCTCTGTGACTATTCCATCTTCCACGCTAACTTAAACACGAGAGAAAAAGGCTTTCCAGCCCAGGGCCCGCCGCACGGCCGCGGAGATTGAGTGCATTTGTAATAATTCACAGACTTCTCACTTTCATTTTTCTACTGCCCCGGAATTACATTCCACTATTAAAATGTGCTGTGACCGCCCGGCCGGGCCGACCCTCCGTGTGTTCAGACACGTCCAGGGAGAGGCCCGGCCCGCCGGCAGAGGAGGCGGGAGCGGGCAGGGGCTCGGCCGCGCGACCAGCGCCACCCCGCCGGCCCGCCGCACGCTCGCTGCAGCCGCCGCTCCCCAGCCCCCTGCTCTGCCCAGCACTGCCGGCTCCTCCTTCGCCTGCTGCACTCAGAGGAAGGCACCCGCCAGGTGAGCAAACCGGCCAGAGAGAAGCAGCACCCCTGCTCTCCGGAGGCCGCCCGGGGGTGCACACAGCCGAGTCGCACAGTCAGGGGAGGCCCCGGGTGGGTGGGCTGGGGAGGGGGAGCTGCAGGCTCCGAGCCGATCTTCCCGTGCGTCAGGAGCCAGTGGACTCTCCCCAGGGTGGCTGCCAAGGCCAGAGGGGCCGCGGTCCTCGGACGCCCGTCGCCATGGCCACAAGCACCTCCCGGCGTGGGGCCTTCAGCGGGGCCTCCTGAGGACGCACAGGCCGTGGGCAGCGCCCCACAGGACTCGAGGGCCAGTGTGCAGGTGGGCCGTCTGCCCACACCCCTGCAGGACCCCAGCCTCGGTGCGGGGGGCGGCGATAGACAGGGAGGCCCGTCCCCTCCTGAGGAGGTGCCGCTGGAAGCCCCGACAGGCGTGAGTTTGGGGCAGAAATGACCCGGGGGAGATGGAGAAGAGGCCGACGGGGCGTTGGCCGGGGAAGGAAAGGGAGGGTCAGTGAGGACGGCGGGGCGCGAGGGGCCCAGCGCGCCTCCCAGGAAGCCTGCCCACCCAGCAGCGACCCTGAGCTGACCAGCCCTGCTCGGGGCTCTGGCAGCCCTGGCGGCGGTCACTCTGCCTGGGCGCTAAGGAGCGGGTAGGCGGCTGCACGAGCGCCGCTTTGTTTCCCTTCCGGACCGCCCTTAGCCGTCTCTCGGGCGGAAACACGGAGCAGCCCGGCTCCTGAGCCATTAAACTGTCGTGCGGGAGGCTGTGCACGAAGAGGCAGCAGATAACCGTCGGGCGGGTGTCACGGGGCACCGGGCCGCGCCAGCCACAGCGCTGCGCCGGCCTCACCAGCCGGGCAGGACCGTCAGACCAGGAGGGCAGCCCGGGCCGTGGCGGGGGCGGGCGTCCCAGAGGCGCAGGGGGCGGCTCGCTCGCGGCCCCCAGGGCACCCAGTGCGGGAAGCCCGGCGTCTCTCCGCCCGGCCAGGCCTTCAGCTGCCGGCCTGGTGCGGGGAGTGCAGCCCCACCCCCCTGCTAATGGGGAAACTGAGGCTGGGGTTGGGAGCCAGAGGGGAGGCAAGCCCAGGCCCCGCCCACCCCCACGGCCATGGGCTCCGGGGCCCCAGGGGAGTCTGGGGGCTGCCGGAGTCCAGGGAGGGGTCCCCAAGGGGCACACCTGGGTGGCTTCTGGAAACTCCGAGGCTGGTGGGAGCTTCCCTGGGCCCCCAGGGCCCACCCTACCTGGCCCTGCCCGGCCCCAGGCGCTCAGCCCCCAGGTGGGTAAGGCGACTGGCAGGAGGGGGGCGGGGCTGTGGACGACGGGGCCAGGCCGCGAGGAAGAGACCATGTAGTCGGAGCAGGACAAAGGCCTCTGGCGGGAAGGCCGAGCCCTGTGTGAGGGCGCGTGCGGGGACGCGTGCTCAGACACGGAGCCACGTGTGAGCAGCACGTGCATGTCGCCGCTGGGCTGGCTGGGCCAGCGTGGCCAGTCTTGGAGGGCAGGGATGAGGGTGCGACCTCCGCAGGAGAGGGGGTCCCCCAGACTCACCCAGCACCCACCTGCAGCACCCACCTGTGGCTTTTGCCCCGAGCAGCCCTGGCCCAAGGCAGGATGGGAGGACGGCAGGTGAGGGAGGGTCCCTCCTGGCACCCAGGACCCGCAGACACGCTTTCCCAGCCCCTGGCCTGGGTGCGACCGGCCCCCGTGGCCGGGCTGGGGGACAGAGGCCACCCTCCAACAACTCGGTCCGCAGAGCACCAGGCAGAGGGCGGCCGCCTGCCTCGTCCTGCTTCCCCCCCGCTCCCCGTGAGGTGGCAGGGCCAGGGGAGCCGGGCTGCGGGCCACATGCCAGGGCCCCTGCTCGAGGGGGCGGGGCCAATGGGCACGGGGTGCAGGTGGGGTTGGCGCCCCTCGCAGCGCAGGAAGGCCCTGAGCGGAGTGGAGCCGGCAGCCGGGGTACACAGGGTCCTGAGACGCAGGGAGGGAGGTGCTGGGGCCCCTCACTGGCTCAGTCTGGGGGTGGGAGAGAGAGACGCCGGCCCCTCAGAGTCAGCTCCCGAAGAGGGGACGCGGGTCCGGCCCAGGCCTCAGCTCCTCGGAGGCCCCTCCCCGCCCTGGCGCCCACGACATCTGGGGCGCGCCGGAGGAGTCTTTTCCGCACGAGCCTTAAACAGCACGGAAGGCACAGGATCAGAAGACGCTCTACAGAATATTGATGCCGGGCACTCCACCCGGGGCCGCTCGGCTCACAAATACAATATTTGCTGGGTCTTTTTCATAAAGGTCTGTATGGGTTTGGAAATTTAAACGCCACGGAGCCTGAGTTGAATTGGAAAGGAAAAGTCTCTAAGCTTGTACATCTTCAAGGAAAAAAAATTCAATTAAGTGGGATTTCAGCTGTTTCAATAAAATTGGACTCTCCCTTCTCAAGATAAGAGCTCTCGGGCTCAGAGCAACCTCCGTGAGCCACTGGTCTCCACTCTTCCCGATGCGTAATCCTCGCTCAGGACACAATACCCACAACCGGAAATCAATGTAGAGTCGAATCAATTTGAAAATATAAAATCAGCGAACGTGTGAGTGGAAAATTGACTTCCTATGGATTGAAGGCGCACAAATGGTAGAAAAGTCCGGCTTTTTAGTGGGAGGAAGTGGCTAGGGAGGCAGGGGGCTCAGGAGGGGGCCCGCGGGAGGCTCTGCGGGGTGAGGGGCCGGGCGAGGGAAGGGGGCATCGGTGGCCCCGGAGATGCAGACGAGCGAGCGGCCGTGAACTCAGGAGCGCCGTCGACGCCGCTGCCGCCGTGAAGCGTTTACGAGGGGCCGTTTGAAGGGGCGTCTTTGATGCGCACCCCAAGCGCAGCTCCCTGGGCTGCGGGCTCGGCAGCAGAACCGTCACCCGCCCGGTCCCCAGGCCCGGGAAAGGAGCCCCCGACTCGCCCGCCGAGGCCGAGGCCGGGGCGCGGCGCGGACCCTGCTGCTCCGGGATGCCGCAGCGTGCACAGGATGGCCTGGGCGGGAGCCGGACGGCTGCTCCGCGAGGGAGGCCGGCACCGTGTCCCGGGGGCGCCCCCCTCCTCGACTCGGCTGACGTTGTCACTCCTCTTTTGGATCCCCTGTCCTCCCTGCCCCGTGCACACGCTTCCTGCCCCCACGGCTCACAGACCCCCGACTCCCATCGACATATTATAGATTCCCAGCACCTCCCCCTCCAGGGAGCCCGCCCCGCCCTCTCAGAGCCCTGTCCCACCCTCCCTCCACCTGGGCAGCTGTTCCTGCCAGCTCTCCCCCTGGCCCCGCCCTGAGCCCCAGCCCCACCCGGCCCCCTGCTCCCGGCCCAGCCCGGGGATCCCCCTGGTGTCCCCCACCCCCGCTGCCGGCACCCCGCTCCCTCTCTCCCCAGTCTGACTGGGTCTCCCTCCTCTCAGTGCCCCTCCAGTCTGTCTGAGCGCCCCGGCAACTCTTTTCTGGGGTTTGCTTTTGTTTCCTGCGCGTGGAGCAGGTGAGCGAAGCGACAGCTTGCAGTCCCAGCGGCCTGTGTCCTGCGGTGAAGATGGTGAAGAAAGGCCCACTAGCGCAGCCAGGAGACGCTCCAGTGACCAAGCAAAGTTGGGTTTCCACCCAGCTCCCGCCGGGCCCCTGCCCGCCCATCCGTCTGCTAAACCACCATCCGCTAACTCACCCACCCACCCGTCAACTAGCCCACGGGCCCGGCCCCTCCACGGCTCCTTCCCTTTGCTTACCCACCTCTAACCAGCCCCCACCCCGCCACTGATCTGTCCCCACTCACTCATCTTCCTTCTCTTCTTCACCATCAGGTTACCTCCAGAAAACAGTGGATACCCCCTTGACCGCAAGTTTCTGCCCTCTGATGTGAGATTCCGCTATCAGGAAGGAGAAAGGAAAGGCCACCTCCCACTCACACCACATGGAGAGTCACCTATGGGGGGGACGTCCTTGTCAAAGGCTTGGCTCTCCCTCCCTCCTCTGGGAGATGTTCTAGTTCAGAAGACAAATCTTTCCCTCTTGTCCACAGCAAGAACATCCCTTTCCAAAGCTTCTCTATGGCCTGGCTCACTGGCTCACAGATAGAAGGCACATTCAAGCTTTTTCAGGAGCATCCTGGAAGGAGGTCCTGAGGAGAGACTGGAGAGCTGCCTCTGGCAACAGAGACCTGGCTACCAGGTCGACCTCCAGTCCCTTGCAAAGTGCCTTTGATGTGAACTTGAAAGCAGCACCTCCTGGATGCAGGCCACTTGGAACTACACAATGATTTCTGCACGAGCAATAAAAAAGAAGATGTAGTAGAAATAGAGGTGAACTAGGATCCAGCAGTGCAAGACTACCCAAGACCATGATAACCTGGGGCACTTGTTTAAAAAACACAGATCCTCAAGTTTCTCTCCAGATCTACTGAATGAGAATCTCTGGGGTTTGCACCCCAGAATATTCTTATTTTAACAAGCTCACACTGGGGATTCTCTTGCATGTGAAAGTTTGAGGATCAAGGCCTCTTTGTAAAGAGTCCCTTAAGGGGAACAGCCCTTTCGTTCATCCTTATACCCACCCTTCCACACACACACCCATCCATCCATCCATCCACCCAGCCACACATCCGTCCACCCATCCATCCATCCACCCCTTCATCCATCGATCCACCCATCCATCGATCCACCCATCCAATGATCCACCCATCCACCCATCCACCCATCCATCCACCCATCCACCCATCCACCCACCCATCCATCCACCCATCCATCCATCCATGCATCCATCCACCCACCCATGCATCCATCCACCCACCCATGCATCCATCCATCCACCCATCCATCCAGCCATCCACCCACCGATCCATCCACCCACCCACCCATCCACCCACCCACCCATCACAGTCCATCTATTTATCTGCCCATCCACCAAATCACAACCCCACCCATCTGCTAATTAGCCATCCATCCACTCACCCATTAATCATCCATTTATCCAAGCACCAGCCCCTCAGGCCAACCATGCACCCGAACACACACCCAACTATCTATTCTGAAGACCACCCTCCAGCTGCCTATCTACCCACCCCTCACCCAGCAACCCACCCAGCCAGCTGGCCGGCATCACCTCACTTCCCACCCGTTCGATCATCCATCCACAGATTCCACGATCCCCAGCACTGGTTGGCTGAATAATAACAATTCTGTGTCCTCAGCGCAGGCTGTGCAGCAGTTCTGGGGACGGTCCGCCCACGAGCACTCCCTCCCCTCCATCCACTTGGTGAGCTTGTGTAGATCAGATGGGAAGAGAAACTCGAGGGCACTGGCTGTGAGCGGTTTCCAAGCACCTCCCTGGGCACCGGGTGTCAATGGCGACACAATAGTAAGACGGAAGCCATCCAGGCACTCAACAAGTGCTGACCGACTGCTGGCCTTGGCCCAGCCCTGGGCTGGCCTGTGGACAAAGCAGACCCCACCCAGCCGCGTGTGTGCTGAGATGTTGCAGAAGGGTACCAGGATCAAGGGAGTAAATAGATAAATAAACCAGGTTACCTTGCACAGGGGCAGTTTGGTGGGGAGGGTGACCTCCCTGGGACGACGCCTTTTCATCCTCACCAAGACCCTGGAGCAGGGGGCCTGGTGGGGGGTGGGGAGGGACCACCCTAGAGAAGAGAAGACTGAGTCCTCTGGATGGTGATGGTGGTCTCCCTCCCCCTTTTTCCCTCCCCCTCCTTCTCCCCCCCAGCCCCACCCATCAGACTCCTGTTCGGTTGGCCCGGCCTGGCCTTGCTGTCTCCCGAGAGCAGGATCCTCCTCTCCATCCCTCCCCAGACCACCCCGCAGTTCCCTGGCCTGGCACCCCAACCCACGCAGCCCCGACAAGGGGGCTCAGGGTGGGCAGGCCTGGTGCCGAGTCAGCTGGACACGCGCGGGCACGCTTGTTAGCGAGTTCACCATCAGGCATAACAGGGGAAAAAGCTCAATTTGTAAACACTTGGTCAATATGAATTAACGCCATCGCGATGGATTTTGGATTACATTGGACAATCACGTTGGCTGCACCTAAGGCCCGGCAACAATAGGTAAATTAGGTCGTCATTAAAGTATCACGAAGGAAAAAATGCATAATCGGCAGCACGGCTGGTAGAAAGATTATGGTTATTTACAAAAACCGTGCTGTTTGCAAATTTGTGCAAAAGTATTTGTTCCTGGCAGAGTTTTATGGACCTATCTGCACATTATCTCTGCCTGAGATTCCCAGCCCCGCGTATTAACTAGTGTCTGTGCTTTAATTGGAAATAGAACAGGCCGGATTGTAAATCGCTTTTCTGTCATCTGTCTCGTCTCCACGCTGGTCCCAGGAGTGGAGGACTCAGAGGGAGGCCTGCCACCTGCGAGTAGCTGGCTCTGAGGCCCCGGGCAGCCTTCTCCCCTTTGGTCTTTCTTACCCCTGCCTCAGGCCGGCGCTGGAATTACAGGCTACGTTTGCACCCCACAAACTGATGTGAACGGGCTCTGAGGACCCACAAAACCAAGGGAAACTCAGAGGGTGTGTTTTACAAAGGAGGAGGTTTAATGGTCTTTCTCCAATCAGACTGTCGAAGGCAGGAGGCCTGAGATGAGGACGGTCACTCGGTCTGGGGCCCCCAGCTCTCAGCGTCCCTCCGGGAGGGCCGGCAGCCAGGTGGGCAGGACGGCTCCAGCGGCTCCGTATCCGCTGGTCTGGGTGGGGGTGGGCAGAGGAGCCGAGAAGGGCTCTTCCCCAGGGGCTCTGAGGGCCTGAGGATGCCCAACCCCCCAGCCGCCCCTCCCACGCCGGGCCCAGACAGCCGGGGGCGGGGGGGGTGGGGGTGCGGGGGGGGCTGCCACCTGCAGCTGGGCCCCGACCTCCCTGCAGAGGCGCCAGCAGTCACAGGCTCAGCGACGGCCTGCAGACCTGAGAGTGACCCACCGTACGTCCGGCACCAGCACGACCAACGCTGTCTTCTTTAACTGGCTGACTTGTTTTATCACAATAGGATCCGCATGGTTTTCATCCTGCCTGGGGTGGGGCGGGCCCCCCACTCGGGCGCGCGGGGGAAGTTCCTGCCCCAGACAGCCGGGGGCGGGGGGGGGGGTGCGGGAGGGGCTGCCACCTGCAGCTGGGCCCCGACCTCCCTGCAGAGGCGCCAGCAGTCACAGGCTCAGCGACGGCCTGCAGACCTGAGAGTGACCCACCGTACGTCCGGCACCAGCACGACCAACGCTGTCTTCTTTAACTGGCTGACTTGTTTTATCACAATAGGATCCGCATGGTTTTCATCCTGCCTGGGGTGGGGCGGGCCCCCCACTCGGGCGCGCGGGGGAAGTTCCTCCCACCGTGCAGCGACATGAGGTTTTGTGACGTGGAAGTCAAACGCGGGGATGGGGGACGCGGGGGCCAGTGCCGGGCATGCACCGCTCGCCGTCAGCTCCGGGCAGCCGTGGCTCCACGTGGGTTTGGCAGCCGAGACGCCCTGCCGAGGCTCGCGGGCGGAGCCCCCCCGCAGGACAGGCCCCCGCCCGGCCGGTCCCCCTTACCTCGCCCTCGGGACGCAGGACGGGGGCTTCCTACCACCTCGGGCTTCAAGTCTTCCAGCCGCCGTGGAGCCACTTCTCCCACAGCCACAGTCCCTCCGTTGGAACCACGCCTGATCTGTTTTTTCTTCAATTATACGTTTTCGGAATCACACATCCGTGTCCTGTTCCCACGCTGAGGACACTCCCACTCCCATCGCCCTGCCCCTCCTCCCAAAACAGCTCCCAAACCAGCTTGGGGCTATTTTAATGATCCTTTTCTTTTAATTTTTTTAAAATTTATTTTTATTTTTGGCTGCGTTGGGTCTTCGTTGCTGCACGCGGGCTTTCTCTAGTTGCGGCGAGCGGGGGCTACTCTTCGTTGCGGTGTGCGGGCTCCTCATTGTGGTGGCTTCTCTTGTTGCGGAGCACGGTCTCTAGGAGCACGGGCTTCAGTAGTTGTGGCACGTGGGCTCGGTAGTTGTGGCGCACGGGCTCTAGAGCGCAGGCTCAGTAGCTGTGGCGCACGGGCTTAGCTGCTCTGCGGCATGAGGGATCTTCCCGGACCAGGGCTCGAACCCGTGTCCCCTGCACTGGCAGGCAGATTCTTAACCACTGCGCCACCAGGGAAGTCCCTGTTTTAATGATCTTATTGACATAACAAACATTAACTTGTTGCTGTCTCTCACGGGCAGTATTTCCTGACCCACGTTGTAGACCCTGGAGGGTAGATCCCACCGCAGGCCCTGCCGTACAGACTGAATAATCTCACGTCCCGGCTCACTCGCTGGACCTCGCTGAGCCCCCCAGACCCCCAGGTGCCAGGCACTACTCTGGGAATGCCGCTGAATCGACAGAAGGAAAAACCAACAAACGTGCCCTCCTTGGGGGGGCTACACGCTGGCGGGATGGACACAGACACCACGAGATGCTCACCCCACCCCGGGCAAAGGTGAGCCCCCGAGAAAGGAACGCAGGTGGAGGAGGAGCTGCCATGACACAAGGGGAGGAAGTGAGGGGCGTGTGGTCCCAGGCACGGGGGACAGCAGGAGCAGAGGCCTTGAGCAGGTGCTGGGGCACGGCAGGCGCCCGCATGGCTGGAGAGGACCGAGCGTGGAGACTGTGGTCAGAGAGGCCCCGGGCCCAGGCCACATGCGGCTCTACTTCCCGCGGAGGATGGGAGGTGGACTCGGGGAGGCCGAGGGCTGGGGGACGGGCTCCTGCAGCCTTGGAGGGGGACAGGTGCTGGCCCAGGGCAGCCCCCACACAGTGTGCCCTGGAGGGCCGGGCGGCCAATGGGGTGACTGAGGGCCAGCGCTGGGGGCGGGCCGCGGAGTCCGTTTCAGCCCAGGACACCCAGGTGGAGATGTGGACGGGCCGCTGGACACACCGGCCAGGGACCCAGGACCAGGCAGCTGGAGGCTAACCGGGGTTGTCTGCACCTGTGGCCTGGGAGTCAGACGGGACGGGATCGGGGCAGGCAGAGGCCCATGGACGGAGCTGGGTGGTCTGAACCTAGGAGGTGACGGACGAAGGGACAAGAGAAATGGCCACAGGTGGCGCGGGGTCTCAGGAGAGGCCCAAGGGTGCGTCAGAAAGGAATGAGTGTGCTCCTGTGTGTCAGGGGGCGTCCACGTATGTCCACGCGCATGTCTGCATGGGCATCTGAGTGTGGGATTCTACGTATGTCCACGTCAATCTCTCTGTCCGTACGTGTACGTATCTATGTAGCCACGTGTGTGTCTGTGTGGTCTGCCCGTGGGATTCCGTGTAACCTTGTGACCGTGTCAGTATCGCCTACCGTGTGTGTCCGCACGTGTCTGTGTGTCTGCACGTGTCCCTGTGTCTGTATCCATTTGCGTGCAGGTGGGTCCGGGGGAGAGGCAGGGGTGGAGACTGGAGCCAGGATCCCAAGGACAACCCAGGATGAGCCGCCTGAGCCAGGCAGGACCCTGAGGGTCCCCCACCCCCTGGAGGACGGAGTCAGGTTAAGGCCACTCGGGCCGCCCCGGGGTGCGTATTGGAGGGACTGTGTGGTAGTGACTGAGTCAGGGGTGACCTCGGGGTCCTTCCAGCCGCCATCGGGCTACGTCTGTCCCGGGGCCGGGGCTCTGGGCCGGGCAGGGCTGGGGGCCGAGTTCCCCCCCGGGCCTCCCCTCCCCAAGCGGGGCGGCCGAGTGTCGATTCTGCGTGACTGACCCATTGATTGCCTCACCGGGGTTAATTAATTAATTAGGGGCGGCCGCGGAGGACGCTGGGCCTGGCCGGGAATGGGTCCCACCACCAGGAGCTTTATTAGTACATAAAATGAGTGTTTAAAATCCACACGGCCCCGAGTACGCTGTTGGGGCTTTTCATTAAACAAACCTATAAAATTACTTGCCTCATTATGTATTTTGCGACTCCCTCTCCGCCTCCTGCCCCCGCCCACCTGCCTCCTGCCCCCGCTCTAAGTGCCTATTTGAAATCAATTTCTCTAATAATGGACTTAATGAGCTCATCAATTAGGGCTGCCATAACCAAATGTAGCCGTGCTCTGCGGGTATCAGTTAAACTCTGGAACTAATTTCCATGCTTCATCTATCACGAGGGCGCCCACGACATTTGGCTGCTGCTCCGGGACGATAGGGAGACCCCGGGCCCTTCCCTCCTGGCCGAGAGGGGCGGCCCCGGAGAGGACAATGAGGACAGAGCCGCCCGCCCGGCCCGAGCGGCTGGGGCTCGGGGCGCCACCGCGCCCGGCGTAATTAGCAGTAATGGATGACACGCTTGGCCCAGATAAGACAGTCGTTCCACATGGAAAATCCCATTACGTCTTCTTACCTCTCCCCACGCCTCTCGCAGAGCTTGCCCCGGACCCCCCACCCCTTTAAATAACGCCTCATGTCTCCCCAAATCCCTGCTGCCCACAGGCCGGAGCTGCAGGAAAGCCTGGCCTGCTCAGGTGGGGTGGGGTCCGGCCCTGGGAAAGCGCCCAGGGGCAGGCAGAGCCCAGAGAAGCCCAGAGGGAGGCAGGGAACCAGGAGAGAAGGTTCTAGAAGCCGGACCCAGGGGTGTCTGGAAGGGGAGCATTGGGGGGCGGAGCTGTTGCTGAACACAGCAAGGCGTGTCCCTGGGTCCGACAGCCCAGGGTCAGGACACCGTGAGGGGCTGCAAACCAGGTGAGACGCCGGAGGGAGGGACAGGGCAGAGAGAGGGGGCAGCTGGCAGGGAGACCGCCTGTGAGTGGGCGGGTGGGTGAAGCTGCTGGAAGTCGAGGTTTCCCAGTTCTTCGACAGGGTCCGGTGCCCAGTAGAGGCTCAATACAGGGGGGCGGGTGGATGGCTGGACGGATGGAAGGCAGTCTGCTCCAGCTGGAAGGTTTCATAGGAAAAGCTGCAGAGGGATGGCCGTGCTGGTTGCTGCATGTCCTGCCCTGACACCACCGCACCCCCAGGCTGAGGAGCGGCCGCCCGACAGAGATGAGGGAGGCCAGGGCCCCGACTCAGCATGTGAGTGTCTCCCCAGCCAGACACCCTCTGGGGGAGGCAAGGAAAGCCAAGGGACAGAGCCAGCCCTCCTGGCCCCCCGCCACTGCCCCCGCGCCCCAAGCACGGCCCTGCAGGCTCCCCAACTGTAGGCCTGTCCTCCCTGCAGACCTGGGCTGCCCTCACTGTCTGCCCCTGGCTCTGCAGCCCCAGCCCTGCCTCAGGCTGAGCCCAGCCACCCTGCTGTTACTTCTGCCTAGAAACGCCTGGAAAAGCCCCGGAAGCCCCTGGGCCTAGCGTGGGCAGCGGTCGCACTCATGCCACGGCGCTCCCCCCCACCCCGGGACAGAAGCGCACGCGCACGCGCACGCACGCACGCGCACGCGCACGAGAAGGAAGTAGAGCGGCAGAGGCGGGCACCGGGTGAGGATGCTGGCTCTGGGGGACTGGGGGCGAGGGTGTAAGGAGCTGGAGCTGGGGGGCGGGACGGGGGTGGAGTGGGGGGCTGGGGGCCCTCCCCCCGCGCCTCCGGGGCCCCATCGCTCCTCCCCGCAGCCCCTCCTGCACCACCTCTCTCCCACCCAAGCCCACTCGGGCACGGAGGGGTTTGGGGCGCCCCCTCCCCACCTCCCGAAGCCAAGGCTGGGGCGGTTGGGGCCGGCCCCTCCTGGCGGCTAGCGGCGCGCGTGTCGCCGCTTAGCCCGCTGCTCCTGGCGATTTGTCATAATCAGCCGGGCTTTTCTCATTAGAGAAATGCCATTAGCTGGCTTTATCAGCAGCTGCGAGGAATCGCCGTCCAGCGCACCGCCGGGCCCAGCCACCTCCTCCGGCCGCCCTCCGGGCTGGCCCCGCCCCTCCCCTCTCACCCAGCGGGAGAGCACTTGAGACTGTGACCAAGCCATGTGGCCATGTGGCGGGGAGGCCACACAAATCCTTGGAGCCTCTGCCCCAGCTCTGCCCGTTCCCAGCTCTCCTGCCCTGGGCACACCCAGGCCCTGAACTTGGGGTGAATTGAGTTGGGGTCCCAGGAGACAGCCCCAGACTCGTTCAGCTGCCCAGGGAGGGACAGTACCGTGGCCCTCAGGGGCCTGGAGGGGGTCAGAGGGCAGGAGTGGGAGGTGGAGGGATGGGCGGCAGGCGGGACAAGGCAAGGCTTTTTTTTTTTTTTGGTCGGGGGTTACGCGGGCCTCTCACTGTTGTGGCCTCTCCCGTTGCGGAGCACAGGCTCCGGACGTGCAGGCTCAGCGGCCATGGCTCACGGGCCCAGCCGCTCCGCGGCATGTGGGATCCTCCCGGACCGGGGCACGAACCCGTGTCCCCTTCATCGGCAGGCAGACTCTCAACCACTGCGCCACCAGGGAAGCCCCAAGGCAAGGCTTTTGAAGACGGAGAAGGACCAGCCCATCTGTGCTGATGGGATGCTGGAAGGGCGTGACGATGGAACCAAGAGGGGGACCTTGTGGGGTCAGTGGCCTGGGAAGGCTGGAGGGCAGGATGGGACATACAGAGCCTGAGATGCAGCCAGCGGGGCTGGACCTGGGCCCCTCAGAGGCTCTGCCCCTGTGCCCCTCAGCCCCTCAGCCAGCAGCCGGCCTCCCTGCAGATGGAGACCCCTCCCGACCCCCACTCAACACCCTCCTGCAGTCCTGGCCCCTCCCCACCACTAGCTGGGCCAGAGTCAGGGGCCAGGTGAGGGGCCAGGCCCTGCTCAAGGCCTCACTTGCCAGGTGCCTCATGGGAGCCATCCTTGGCTGCACTCTGGGCCCCCGTGTCTGCCCAGGTGCAGGTCGGACCCCACAGAACCTCCTCTCCTCCCTGACTGCGCGGCCCCAGGCAAGGGTAGGCAGCTGGAAGCCCTGTCCCTTGGGTCTCTGAGAGCTGGCAGCTCACTGCTCAGAAACAGCTGTATTAACACCAGGTGGGGCCACGGCCACTCAGGTGAGGCTCCCGCACACTGTCACCTGTTTCAGGAGAGGAGGGGCAGATGCCTCTGTGTGAGCGAGGGTCCCGGCCCTGGACCTGGGCTCCTGGCGTTGTGGGCTGGAGGCCCCACACGGAACCCAAACGGTCTCTCGGCCACCAGTCAGCACCTAGTCACTAGATTAGCTGTGACTCACCTAATGACCCATCGGCCAGACATTGACCAAAATCCTGGTGTGGGAATACGGTTCTGGGTGTCCACTGTGACGGCCGAGACCACCACAGGATTGTCCGCAGGCCCGGGCAGGGCTAGATTTTGGCCCCAGAGTACCCCCCAGGGGTCGGAAGCCCTGTGTGTTATCCATGGGAGGAGCAGGTGGGGAAGGCAGAGCTGAGCCTTCTGCATGCAGAGAAGTGCAAGCCAAATCATGTGCGCCGACGCCCATCAGCTCATCACTGGGGAGTGCGCCGGGGGCAACTGGGAGCCCCAGTCCCGCGGTGCTGGGAAGGACTTCAGATGCAGAAAAATGACCCCTCGCTCCCCAGGGTGGGAGAGAAAAGGAGGCTCGCCTGCAGAGGGGCACCTACAGAGGAGGGGCCTCTACGAAGGCAAACACTGGTCTGGGCAGCAGATATAGGTGCTGCCTGTCCTGTGGCCAGCTGGAGACAGGGTGGCACCTTGAATTTCCCCCAGAGGTTGAGAGAAGATGGGTTACCCCACTGGTGCTGGGTCCACTGAGTCTATCTGACTCCATCGCCAGGCAAGGGGCAGGAGTAGGGACTGTTTGACTAGAGAATCAGGATGAGCTCACTTCAGCGGCTCAGCTCCCAAATTTCATGTAAGTGCCTTCTTTTCCACGCAAGGAGATGTCAAGTCCAAAGCCCAGCAAACCCTTTTTGCCTTGGTTTCCCTGACTGTAGAAAGAGGGTGGTGAAAACACAAAACTCTGCCTGTGTGGATTACATAAGATGATATAAAAGTAGCACCAAGTGCCACGCACAGCACAGAGGGAAGCTAAGTGCTAGAGCTGCTGGTGACGGTGGTGGTGGTGGTGAGGGTGATGGTGGTGATGGTAGTGATGGCAGTGGTGACGGTGACGGTGGTGATGGTGACTTGATGATGATGGTGGTGATGGTAGTGATGGCAGTGGTGACGGTGATGGTGGTGGTGAGGGTGATGGTGACTTGGTGATGATGGTGTTGATGGTAGTGATGGCAGTGGTGACGGTGGTGGTGAGGGTGATGATGACTTGATGATGGTGATGGTGGTGATGGTAGTGATGGCAGTGGTGACGGTGACGGTGGTGATGGTGACTTGATGGTGATGGTGGTGATGGTAGTGATGGCAGTGGTGACGGTGATGGTGGTGGTGAGGGTGATGGTGACTTGGTGATGATGGTGTTGATGGTAGTGATGGCAGTGGTGACAGTGACGGTGATGGTGGTGGTGAAGGTAATGGTGACTTCATGGTGGTGATAATGGTGCTGATGGCAGTGATGGCAGTGGTGACAGTGACGGTGGTGACGGTGGCGATGGTGGCGATGGTGATGGTGGTGGTAAGGGGGGGCACCAAGGTGAGGCTGCCCAGCTCAGCTACTCCCCTGGATTAGAGGGGAGAGGAAGGATGGGTGAGTCACTGGGTGAGAGGGCAGATGAGCAGGTAAGTCCAGCTGCCCGAGGCTGGGAAGCTCAGGGCAGAGTGGTGAGGCTCCCTGTGGAGCTCCAGGCGGGGGAGGATGCACCAGGGCCTTGGTCCCCCATGCTGGGCCAAGGGAAGGCCCGTTAAGTCAGCCCCTCCCTTGTGATGTGAAGTCAGGGTAACCTCCCTGAGTCAGGGTAACCTCCTTGGCTCGCCAAGGGTGCCCTCGGCTAAGCACCCCCGTGCCCGTGCACACATGGTCCAGACTCAGTAGCCAGCTTCCGCTTCCGCTTCCCCTCTCTCCCTGGGGACCCCTGTTCTTTGTGCCCCCGCTGGCCCCGCCTGCACTCTGACCCCCCCGTCTTTGGCTTCGCAGCACCCCCATCCCGGGACGGGCCCGCCAGCGTGCGGGGCTCCTTCCCCTGCAGAGAGGGGTTCTGGATGGGGGGTGTCCCGGGGCCGGGGCTGGCGGTGGGCGGGGAGGCTGACCTTGACCTCCTCCTTGGTGGAGGACACTCAGGGAAGCGGCTGCATGGTATGGCGGGCGGCGAGTGTTGGGGTGGCGGGTGGGGTGAGGGGTCGCTGCCCCCTCCTGGCTGTGAGGCCTGAGCCAGCCCCCCCAACCCAGCTGGCCCCTCTTCAGAAGCCCTCTGAGCCAGGCGTCAGCTGTCACTCTTCTCCTTGGAGGGACAAGCGGGCGTCCCTTCTGGCAGCCGGCCCAGGCCCTGGCTCTGCCCCCTTACCCTCCGCACTCAGGCTGAGCGAGCTGCTGAGCGAGCCCACCGCCCAGGCGGCAGCGGGGCCCAAATCCCCCCCGGGGGCATTTGCTCCAACTTGGCTGAGACCACAGACCGAGCCCGACTTGGGGGTTGGAGAAGCCCCCACTGACAAGGCAGACCTGGCCCCTCCCCAGGCCCCAGGCACTCCTTTGAAATGTCTGAGGACCGGAGCTCCTGAGCAGCCCCAGACCCGGGCCCCTCGGCCCCCTTCCGCCCATTCCTCCACATGTGGGTGCACGCGTCCCCCCGAAGCCACAGGCTCCTGGCAGAATGGAAGACACCCCTCCCCAGCAGGCCGTGAGGAGGGCTGGGTGGCACACGGCCATCAGCCTGGGCGGCCTTGGGCAGCTTGGGCTGGCCCAGGGCACAGTGTCCTCACCGGCTCGGCTCTCTTGGTGGTCAGGGGCAGACCCCGGCGGCCACAGGGTGCCCGGGCCAGGAGAGTCGGGACCAGGGCGCTGTGATGGTGCAGGCAGAGTCCCAGCTGGCAGGGATGGGGTTAAGTGCGGGCCTCCCAGCCTCCCTCCCATTTCCCTTGAAATGGCTCCCTGGTTCCAGAATGACTCCCTTCCCCTCTTAATCTGTATTTTACGAGTGAGAAGCTTTGCATTATGCAAATCGTTAGATAGGAACAGGTGACATTTCAGCAAAGAACATGAGCGGTGCGGGCCAGCTGGGCGGGCTGCTGATTTAGACATTAGTATTTGTCACCAGGGCGCGGGGCGGAGGAGGGCTTGGCTATTCACACCTTAAGGTGGAAGCCGCCGGGGCTGGCCCACACCCTTCAGCCAGGGCAGCCGGTGAGTGGGGAGGCGCCAGGCACCGCTCAGGCAGCCCCGGGGGCAGGGCCGGCTTACAGATGAGGAAGCCGAGGCACAGACGGAGGTCGCAGAACCAGCCCCGGGGCCTCCAGCTGGGGTGGGGGGGCAGGACACAAGCCAGGCAGGCTGTCAGGGGCCCAGGTCTCTGTACCCCACCCCACTGTGCCCGCGCTGGCCACCGGCGTCCTGGGGTCCACCACACCCCTCTGGCTCTCCACGTCCTGGGCGCCCTGGGCCTAGGTCAGCTCCACAGCACCCTCACCCGGGCCCTGGCACCCATGGCCCACCCCCAGGGCTGCACCGCCCATTCTGTGGACCCCTCCTCAGGCTCCACCTGTGCCCAAGGAGCCCCCAGACACCCCGCCCTCCTCGCCACACCCCACCCCTGCTCCCCCAGAGCCCAGGAGCTCCCCCCGCACCTCCAGCACAAGGAACCTGCGCGCGCCATGGCCATCCGTCATCCTGCTGTCAACCGGCCCACCGTCCACTTCCCGGGAAGTTGTTTGAGAGGAAATGGGCGGAAAGAGAGTGAGGGGCCGCTGCACTTCGCAGGGGAGCCCCAGGCGTGTCCTTCAATTTTCTGGCTTCCTGCCAACGCTCTCTACCCTCTCCTCTGCTCCCTGAGCCCCGAGCTCCGATGGGCATGAAAAATGGGAACGCGGTTCCATGGCCGCAGCGTGCGCGCATGGGCCTCCGGCCACAGTTGCATTCAAGGCCAAGCTGCCCCTCAGGCCTCGGCTGCAGAAAGAGGGTGTGGTCTGGACCAGGGTCTCCACTCAGGCCCTGCAGAGCCTGTCCACACCCCCCCACCCAGGTGCTCAGAGGAGCTTCGGGTGGGGTCATTAATGGGCCCCTTCCCTGGGTGGCCCCACCGAGGAGCCCGAACCACTGGCATTCCTGCGGAGAAAGCTTTGAACCCATGGCCTGTATGACCCCAGACAACGTGGAAGGTCTTGCAGCTCACACAGCCCCCCGGAAACACAGGATAGAGGGGGGCTGGACCCGGGGTCCGGACGGCAGAACCCACCCCAGCTGCTGTGCAACCCCGCCGAGGGTGACAGTCCCTCCTCCTCCCCAGGGGAGCAACTCGCCATGGGGAGGAGCTGAGTGGCTCGGGGAGTGGGTACTCATCACCGTTCAGGGGGTCCCCTCTGTGCCCTGGCGGGAGGGAAGCCAGCACAGCCTGGAGGGGAGCCTCCCCCTCAGGGCCCCCAGACCCCCCCAGCTTTGCGGGGTGGGCAACGCCTAACAGTGCGGTGGTGTCGGGAAACACTTCCTGGGGAGACTTCTGGGTCTTGAGATGGGGCCGAAACACACAGGAAGCACTCCATAGGGAAGGGAGGGCTCAGGGCCCAGAGAAAACTGCACGCCGCTCCCCGTCCCCAGAGGCCTCCCCTGAGCTGGCCTGCTGCCCCGGGGCCCTGTCCCGCACAGTAAGGGCAGAGGCCACGCTGCGCTGCGGGGCTCGCTGCAGTGGGAACCCCTGGGTGCACCCCGCTCCCTCCGGGCGTCTGTGGGACCTGCCGAGGGACACGAGCCCGGCCCGTATTTGGAGGCCGCTCGGTAGGAGAGAGCCGACCCCATGGCCCCTGCAGGGGGCCCCTGCGTGGGCCCTCACACGCGGCAGGGTGTGCCCGCCTCCGGGGGTGGAGGCCAGCGGGCCTGCCCGGGTGGGTCGCGCGCCCCGCAGTGAGGGCCCCGGTCACAGGCGGGTCGGTGACGGCCGTGTGGGCTGAGCGCCGGCGGGGGGCGCGCCCCCCACCCCCGCGCGGGCAGCGGGGCTCCCCTCCCCTGCAGTCAGCCTTCCTGCCCGCGGGTGCCTGGGCCCAGACCGGAGCAACGCCGACCCCTCCCTCGCGGGGCCTTGGGTCTTGGAGGGCGGACAGAGCTAAGCGCGCAGGCTGACCGCGTGAGATCGCGCAGCGTGAGATCTTGAGAGGGGGCCGCGCGGCCCCCCTCCGAGCGGGGAGGGTGCTCCAGACGGGGGAGGGGCTTCCTGCGCTGAGGCTGGGGGGCGGGGTGGGCGCGGCCCAGGGAAGGGGGTGGCCCCTCGGGGAGGCCGCTGGGACCAGAGCGGGGAGGTTTTGGATGCACAGCGGAGGGGGTTTGGGGGCAGGAGGGCTGCCCGAACGCCGGTGCCCCCAGCCTGAGCGCAGCCTGACGTCGGGGACAGGTCGGGGGAGGGCGAGGGGCCTCACGGAGGGTCTCGCAGACTCTGGCCCAGCGGCCTCGTGGTCCTGCCTGTATGGATGCAGGAGGGGAGGGAAGGCCGAGGGTGAGCCTCGCTGGGGCCCTCCTGTGCCCTCGTCCGCAGGAACCTGATCCCGGTACCTCCAGGCTGTCCCCAGGGACTACCTTGTGCCACACCTTCCCAGGCCTGTTGCCGACTGGGGCCGGAGGAGGGGGGCCGCCCCGTCGTCCACTGCCTCAGTGGACCTGCTCCCACATCACTCCAAGCTGTCCTGGGGGTCGGGCAGGTGAGGACAGGCTCCATAAAGCGGCCAGAGGTGTCCGTCCAGCCCAGCTCTCCATCTCCATTCTCCCAGGAGCCCCCCGCCCGCGGAGGCCAGCGCCTTCACCAGCCCCTGCCCTAGGCTGTAGGGTCAGGGGCTCCCCACGTGCTTGGTTCCCCTGCACCCCGAGCCCCCCCCACCGTCCCTCTAGCGAAGGGCAGGCATCTGTCCTGGCACCTCCCTTGCAGGAGTGCCCAGCGCCACAGTGACATTTAAGATGAAAAGGCGAACACTGTCCCTGCTCTCGCCGCGAGAGTAGTGTCTAAATTAGCATGAGAAAAGGAAAGCCTCTCCCTTATCACCGGGAGCCCTCCAGCCGGCTCCCCGTCCAGACGTGCCATCCCATTGTGTGTTGTCAATAATCACTTACTTTCAGGCTCATAAATGTCATTCTTGGGGTGCTCATAAACAGCCCCGGTACCTTTTTAAATTAGCAGGTAGAGATATTTATGGGTTTCTATTAAGGGTGATGGGTGGGGGAGTCGCAGGAGGGGACTGCAGAGCTCTAGGCAGGGGCCTTAGGGAGCCCAGATAGAGAGAGGCGTGAGGGCACCGCAGGAGCCCGACCCCCCACCCCAGCCACCTCCACAGCCCGGACACCCATGACTCCTGCAGCTCAGCCTGGGTGTGGGGGGGAGACCTACCCGAGGCGCTTGAAGAGTGCAGGAGGGTGAGATTCAAGGTAGGGGGTCCCCAGCACCAGAGGAGCAATCAGAGCCCCACTCACTCATGGGAGCCCCAAGCCCCATCCCTGCCAGCGCCTCGCCAAGCCTTGCAGGGCAGGTGGCGGGATGGGAGGTGACAGTTGGTGGACCCGAGAGGGCTCCTCACAGGTGCAGGACCACAGCACACTGGTGACTCTCTCAAGCGCGAGCGCAAGCGCACACGCACACGCCATGAGCTGGAGGGCCTGCCTCTGACACACACCCCCCACCCCGAACCCACCCCCATGAGGCCCCCTCCCCCTCCCCTCCCCCTCCTCCCCAGCAGCCACTCCACACTGGAGCCAGAGGGATTTTTTTAAGCTTTATTTTGGAATAATTTTAGATTTAAAGTCGCAGATAGTACAGAAATTTCCCATACACCCCACCTGGTATCCCCTCACCTTTCACCTTCGTTACAGGGTACATTTGTCACAACCGAGGACCCAACATCGTCACGTCACCCTCAACTAAGCCCAGACTCGATTCGGATTTCCCACGTCCCTACCGACGTCGCTTTTCTGGTCCAGGACCCCCTCCTGCACCCCACGCCGCCTCCTGGGCCCCTGTCTCTCCCTGTGGTTCAGGCCTTGACAGCTTGAGGACTGGCCCGGTGTCCTGCAGGACGCCTGGTCCGGGCTGGCGGAGAAGACCAGGAGGTGACGTACCCCCTTGTCACTCCTCCCAGGGGCAGAGGCTCTGCTGGGTCCCGCCATGGGGCAGTGTCCCCTCTGGCCTCCCGGCCCTGAGCCTGGATAGGTCACTGCGCACGCCCCCACTCATGGGGGGTTAAGCTCCTCCTCCCCGGGGGTGGGTCTAGTACATTTCAGAGAGAGCCCACCAGGGCCCCACGCACGCCTTGCGGCCCTGAGACCTTGGCGCCATCTCCCCTGACCCCATCCCCCTCCGCGCCCGGCCTCTCCGGACCCCACTCCTGCTCCCGGGTCCTGCCCCGGTCACCCACCGCAGGCCCGTCTGCTCTCTTGCTGGTGTCCGCCCTCGTGGAGTGGCCAGGACTGTCGCGGGCACGCTGGCCCCCGCACCAGGCTCAGGGCCGCCAAGGGCAACAACAGCAAGGACATTATTGTTACTCAGGGCGTGTGCGAGTGTGCTGGCCCTGTGCAAAGCTGCCTCCGTCTCGTGACAGCCCTGCGGGCAGAGGCCGGGGGGTGGTAAGTTGGGGGCACCGTGGATGGGCCGAGTGGACAGATGGCGGTCAGGACAGCCGAGGCTCAGAGCACCTGGGCGGGACCACATGAGCCAGCTCATGGTCCGGGAAGCGGATGCCCGCAAGCTCGGGCCGCGTGGCCCTTTGGCCACAAGGAGATTCCATCCTCCCTTTCCTCCCGCAGCCTCAACAGGTGTGACGTGAAAGGTTAAAAACATGTGATATGGACAAATACGGACAGATTCCAGGCTGGTCTCCCACAAAGGTGTCCGTGGGAGGCTCTGAAACGACGGCCTCAGACTGTGATTCTGCTTTTCTAATCACAGGTGAGAACGGTCACCCCAGACGGCAAAGGGGCCCCATCTACCCCGCAGGAGGAGCAGCCACTGCCCACGCTGGCCCTGCCGGGGGGCAGGGATACAGTGGTCACCTGGCCGAGCTGGCCTCCCCCCTCAGGATAAAGACAGGACTTGGGTGCGGCATGGGCTCCTGGGCTGTGTCTGGGCCAGTGACAGTGTCACTGGAGGGCCTCACACTCTGCTGCAGCCAAGGAGGGATGGCACAAGCCATGTCCCGCGGGTGGGGTGTCCCAAGGGCAGCTGTGGGAGCAGGTTGTGGGGAGCCTGGGGGCCCAGACAGTGCCTCCCCCAAGTGGATAGGAGGTGGTCTGATGCGGGGGTCAGTCTCCTGTCCCCACCCGGGAAGTGGGTGTCCCCACCCTTAGGCCCTACATGAACGATCTCCCGTCCAGCCAGGCTGCGTTAGTGGGAGCTGGGCCCCGAGGGTGGGCTGGGAGAGAGAGACTGCCCTGTGGGTGGTGGGAGCGCAGCTGGCCACCTGCAACCCCAGGCTGAAGGGACCGGCCCACCTGCAGCTGCCCCAAAGGGCGCCTCGGGAGGGGCCTGTGTGGGTTAGAGCCCCTGGGGGCCCGGGCTCAGCCTCACTCCCAGCCAGCAGCAGCAGCGCCCCCGGGTGCCTCCCCCCTCCCGCATCTGAGATTCCACCTTAAATGGGTTTGATCAGCCCGTGCACCGGTGAGCGCATGCTAATATTGGCTCCAATAAAGAGCAAATCAGGACCCAAGTCGACTCTTCTTATCACACAGTCAGAACTGATGGCTGCAGGAGTCGTAAAGATCCCATTTAATCTTGTGCCTATCTATCACGGCGGACGTCTTCACCCTCTTTGTGCTGGGGTAATATGTGCTCATTACGAAAGCAAAGCAGATCTGGCACGAATAAATGCAGGATGAAGGGCTCACTTGCGATGTGACAGCATGATCAGTGGCGGCGGTAACCACAGAGAATCGAGGGCTAAATTATTCCATAACTGTGATTTGAGGGGACAGCCCGGAGCACCCCACAGCTGCCAGCGGCAGCGGTGACGTGTCCTGATAAAACATCCTTCCCAATTTACGGGGCCGCGCTTGACCAATCTGCCGTGGCGTGAGCGCTGTCTAATCATGCCATCAGCTCCGGGAGAAGGGGCTCAATTGGGACTCAAATGAAAGGAGATTGGAAAACTACCCTCAATTGAAATTACATTTGTAAATGAGGCAGAGTTTTCTGTTCAGAGTGTGAACGTCACGGTAAATCTGCCTGAGGAGTCGTTGGGGGCGGGGCGGGGGGCGCAGGGGCAGCTGGGTTGCTGCCCGTGCGGGGTGCGGGGAGGGGGGCGTGTGGGGTTCCGGTCTGGGGAGACGCCCGGAACTGTGCTGGCCCCGGGGTACAGCTCCAGGGAGAAGGACGGGTTGGGGCAGCACCTCTGAACCCCACTTCCCACCTCTACGGTGGGGTACCAGGTGGCCCCATTGTGGGAGGGGGCGGGACTGGTTGGCAGAGTCTGTCCTGGCTTCCCCTCTGTCTTGCGAGGGCACCCCGCCCCGCCCAGAGGGCACGTGCCTGCCTGCCCCTCTGATGGGCGCCTCCCTGCAGCCTGTCTGTCTGCCTGTCCCCTCTGGTCCTCTCTGACCGATGCGGGGTGGGGGGGCACATCCTACCCCAGGGGGTGGGGCTGGGGCCCAGATCAGTGTGACCCGCCATGTGTCCTGCGTCCTAAGCCCACCTCCCAGCGCAGTGGGCTGCACACTTGCTGGTGACACTGAGCAAGGACAGCCGTGCACAGCTGCAGGGAGAGAGGAGGGGAGGGGAGAGCAGGCCCTCGGCGTACCCCCGGGGGGACGGCACACCCAGGCTGGGGGTGACTGAGGGCCGGGCTGGAAGCTGCCCTGATCCCCAGACGGTGGCAGGAGTGGGAGTGGGGAGGGGACACGGGCGCGGAGCAGGGAGAGCTCGTCAGCAGGCCAACCTGGGACCAGGACAGCTGCTGGCCCCACGGGCTCAGTTCAGAGCGTAGCCCGTCTGTGCAGTGCCCTCCGGCTCAGGGGTGGCCCCGGAGGCCCCAGCCACCTGCAGGAGACCTGGACGGCCTGGCATCCAGCCCGGCTCTGTGCCACCGCCGCCCTGCCCGTGAGTGGCCCCGAGCAGGGAGGTGGGCAGGCCTCCAGGCAGGGGCCTTTATGTAAATCAAGGCCTAATTAGCCCATCCGGCGTTTGCGTAGAATATCATTTTTTTAATTACCGGCGCTGGGCAGGTTGGGCTGCTGCCTGTTGTAGGGCCAATTACCATAAATCCCCCGGCAACAATTAACAATGCTGGGGGCCAGCCGCGCCGATTCCCAACATTATAATTATGCTCTGCGCGCTTGTTAATTGGCCTATCTGACTCTTTACTTTTTATGCTGCTCATCTGCTCATTACCACAGCCATTTAATTCAATTAGCACCTTAATTAGAGGAACAGTCTTGTCCAATGTCGGGCCTTGTCAGGGAGCCGGCCTGATGAGCCGACAAACAGGCGGGCGCCGCCAGGCCTGGGAGGCAGTGGGGGCCTGGGGGGGCCGGGGGCGCTGCCCACGGGGTCCGACCAGGCTGTCCAAGGTCCCCTCTGCCCCTGGAGCCCCTGGGGCCTGGAGGCCACTGAGTGATTCCAGCCCAGCCCCTGTAGCCCCCGACCACGACCTTCGGCTGTCTCCAGAGCTCCGCCCCGCCTAGCCCGGACCCCCCAGGACCAGCCCCGCAGCTGGACTGTCCCGGCTGGGTCTCGTTTTGTGCCCCTCTGTCGGAATCCTCATTGCCTGCCCATTAATTCTCCTAATTAGAATTAAATGAAGCATGCTAAATTGCTAGATGAACCAATAATTAAGCAGCCACCACACTAAAGCTGAATACCCGCGGCCGCAGCCCCCTGCCTCTGCACACCAGGGGCTGGGCCCTGCCGGCCGGACGGAGGGCAGCAGGACCGACCTCCGCACCCCCTCCAGGCGCCCCTCCCACCGCAGCCGGAGACCCCGCGGGCTGAGTCGTTGCCCGGCAGACGGCACAGAGGCGGGCAGGACAGGACGCGCGGTGGCTGTGATCCCTGAGTCGCGGGTCGTGGTGAGGGTGTGAGGGTGTGAGGGTGCGCCCGCGCGGGGGCAGGAGCGGACCGTGGGGCTGAATATGTGTAGGGGGAGTAGGCGGACACCGGTGTGCTTGTGCCCAGGTGTGTCAGCAGGTGAAGGGGGTGTCCACGTGTGCGTGAGGGCGTGTGCGTTGACAGTGGGTGTGAGCGTGGGTGTAGCCTGGAAGCCCCGCAGGGCCTGTTGGGGGGCAGGAGGTGGGGGGACCCTCAGGGTGATGCCCCCACCCCACCCACCAGGCCTGGGGCTGGCTCTCTGGGAAGACCCTGGGGAGAGAGGGGCGCTGCTGGGGGCCATTACCCAGCTTCACTGGCTCAAGAACAACCGCAGCCACCAACCAGCCTGCCCGCCTGCTCTGCATCCCAGGTGAGCGCTCCCCCACCCCACCCGCCTCCACCCCTCCCCCACCCCTCCCCCACCTCCCCACACCCAACCCCCCAGCCCACCCCCTCCACCCCCCAACCCGAACTCCCGCGGGCAGGACAGGAAAGGAAGGTGCCTACACCACACGCCCCTCTCCCCCCAGGAAGGAAGGAAGGAAGCTGGGGGGGGAGGGGGGGAGGGGCGTGGTCCAGCCCTCCTGTCCCCCCACGCACCCGCAGGCGCAGAGAGAGCGAGTGCCCCGTGAACCCCCCACACGGCCGCCTCCCTCCCACTCGAGGGGCACCCCTCACAGTCCCTCCCAGCCCAGGGGGTGCTGCCCCCATGAAGTTCCCTGGGGTTCGGCTCCGACCCCGAGCCCCGGGTGCCCCGGGCCGGCCTGGCGCGCCCCGCCCCCTCCCGGGACCTCGCGAACCCTCCCCCCACCAGGAAGCCGGCCAGCGCGTCTCCAGGGGGCCCCCAGGTGGCCAGCCGGGCCTTGCACCGGGGCACGCGCCGGAGCCCCTCCGCACCCCAGCGCCTCGGGGCCCCCAGGACACACCCCCGGCCGGGAGACCAGCACGGGCCCCTTAGGCGCCAAGCCGCCCTGCCTCGGCACCCCCAACCCCTGCGCCCAAAGCCGGGGTCGCGGCCGGGCGCTGCCACCAGAGGACTGAAGCCCCCGTTTACGGCGCTTGGCCGCTGCGTGACCGCGGCAGGGTCCCCACATGCCGGTGCCTCAGTTTCCCCGCCTAAGGGCCGCTGGGAGGACTGAGCGAGTTAACGGCCAGACCCCCCAGAGCAGGCCTGGCGTGGAGAAAGCACGCGTGTCCCCACGCCCAGCCGGCTGGGAGCACAGGGGCCCAGTCGGGCCTGGGCCTGCGGGGAGGGGCGCCGCGCCTGGGGCAGAGCCGAGGCCGCGCTGGGGGACGACCCCGCCCGCCCGCCCGCCTGGGGCTGGACCCGGCGCCCCGGCCTCAGCTGCCCGGACGTCCATCCCTCAGGCGAGACACGCGCGTCAGGGCCTCGGCTGTAAACTTCCCCCTAACAGCCGTTCCTGCAGCCGCAAGATATTGACTCCGAGGGGAAACAACGCACGAATAAAATAAAAATAAAAAAGTTAATTATCCTTTGTGTTTGTAATTTAATTAAAGATGCAGTGAAGTTTTGCTGTTTTTCCAGGTGATGACGTTTAGAGCCCCGAAAAGCTATTTGTGCAGCTGAGATTAAAGTGCATATTAAAATGCTCCTGCAGTGCTTTCACATTTGTTGATAGATTTTTAAATTAAACTTTAAACTGTAATCTAAATTACCTCCAACAATTCATGGTCCCTGTAATGAACTCCCCCCGTTCCCGCCGTCATCCTTCGATGATGGAGAGTGAGTGGCGCTCCCGTGGCCCGCAGCCCAGGAGCTGCCGCCCAGCTGGAGCCAAACTGAATCCTCTGGAGGCCGGGCACCGGGCCAGGGGCAGACGGTCACCCTGTCGCCCTGGCCGGCCCGGCAGGAGCAACAGGCCTCTTGTCGCGGTGATGAAGTGCCCCCCTTCTCTCCTCCGGGGCCCCCGTGCCCACTGCAACCCTGCCGAGGGCATCAGTCAGAAGCATCCAGAACCCCACGGGCCACCAGGCGGCAGAAAAGGGCTCCTGGAGCTGAGAGGGCAGCTCGAACCAGAACCCCAGGCTGGGCAGTGAGACAGGATGGAGAGAGAATGTCCCTGGGCTGAGCGGGCAGCCCCCTCCTCCAGGCAGGCCTCGTGGCCTGCATTGTGCTGGGGGCGGTTCCCAGACCCAACAGAATTTAATAATTATGCCCCCTCCCTCACGGTGATGGGGGGGTGGGGAAGTGGCAGTTAAAAGCTGAGAAGAAACAAAATCCAGTCTGAATTTTTATTTTCTCCAGACATGTTCCCAACTTGGTCATTACGTTGGTTACCTGATTTTCGTTTCCTTATGATCCTGCCTCATCTTTGTCACTGGAAACCCAGCTGGGCGTTCAGTGTGTGTCTGTGTTCCTAGGTATAGACGGAGGGAGCCAACTGACCACCGGAAAATCACATGTGGGGGGAAGCTTGGCCTTTCCAGCAATCCCAGAAATGAACCCCAGAGCAGCCAGAGATGCCATTCCCGTTGGATATTTTAGCATTTAGGGTTTATTTGATGGAAATGGCGCCCCTGCCATCGGGGGCATCCTCCAGGTGGGTGATGCTCTCGGAGAACAACGTGATGGCGTGACTGGGGGCTGGCAACCGTTCAGCCCTCTGAGGAGGCGTTGGAAGTGACTGGATGACCAAGAACAAAGAAGCCGGGAACAGCAGGGTGACCATGGCAGACCCTCTCTCTCCAGAGAGACAGAACCAAGAGGATGTATGGATATAGATGTATATATAGGTGTACATAGATACAGGTATTATATGTATATTGTGTGTACACACACACACACACACACACACAGAGTTATTTTAAGGAATTGGCTCCTGCAATTGTAGGGCAGATAAGTCTGAATTTTGCAGAGCGGGCTGGCAGGCTGGAGACCCAGGGAAGAGTTGAAATTGCAGCTCGAGTCCAAAGACCGTCGGAGGCAGAGCTCCATCTTCCTCGGGGGAAGTTAATCTGCTTTCTCTCATTTCTTTGAAGGTCTTCATCTGCTTGGATGTGGACCACCCAGAGTGGAGGGCAATCTGCTTTACTCAAAGGCTGCTGATTTAAACATTACTCTCATCTAAAAAGTACCTTCACAGAGACATCTCGACTGGTGTTTGACTAAACAGCTGGGACCGTAGCCTAGCCAAGTGGACACATGAAATTGACCATCACAGATCCAGTCTCAGTCTGCTCTGGCTGCCACAACAAAATGCCACAGACTGGGACCTTAGACAACAGGACTTTGTTTCTCACAGTCCTGGAGGCTGGAAGTCCCAGATCAGGGTGGCAGCCAGCTCACTTTCCCGGGAGGCCACGTCCTGGCCTGCAGGCACACAGCAGAGGGAGGGAGCACGCTGGTCCCCTCCTATCAGGGCACCGATCCCGTCCTGGGAGCCACCCTCCCGGCCTCCTCTACCCCTGGTCACCTCCAGAGGCCCCACCTCCAAATGCCATCACCTTGGGAGTTAGGGCTTCCACATTTGAATTTGGGGGGACACAAACATTCAGTCCATAGCAGACCCCATCATTAATCTTCAGCCAAGGATAATCACAGAGCTTCCTGGGAAGTGTTGGGAGACAGCCGTGGGGAATAAAGAAGGGGCCCCACGGGATTCTGAGCACTGGCCACACGGCTGACCTTGAACCAACCAGACGTCTCCACCGTGAGGGCACCTCCCCTCCTCTCCTCTGTGCAGAAAAGCCAGAACCATCCTTGGGCCAAAGTCTGGAGCTGCTTTCACACCCGTCCAGTGCCCTCAAGAGCTATCAAGCACCGTCTGCTCAAAAACGCAGGAGTGGGACTTCCCTGGCGGTCCAGTGGTTAAAACTCTGCACTTCCATCGCAGGGGGTGCAGGTTCGATCCCTGGTCGGGGAGCTAAGATCCCACATGCTGCTCAGAGTGGCCAAAAAAACCCCCAAAACAAACGCAGGAGCCCCAGAGGCAGGTCAGTCCAGGCGGGAGGATGTCTGCTGTTCCACCGCAGGCTCTGGCTGAGCACCCTGGCTCGCCTGGATCTCTGAGGCTGAGACCCAGGACGGTTTGTTCCACTGTGATCATTCCTCAGTTCCCCAGGTTCCTGAGATGCTGGGTTAGTTAACGGGTGAGAGAGGGGCTCCGATGCCCAAGCATTTCTGCCTCGTGGACAAGCCACCCCCACCGTCAGGGTGGCCAGTGATTTGGGGAGGAATCCCTCCCTCCCTCCACCTCTCCCTCCTTCCTTTCTGGAAAACTTTGCTGACACGTGTCCAGGACCAGAGCTGAGCTGGGCCCTGGGATCCTACAAGGGAGCCAAAGCTGGCCCCTCCCCGGGGCCGGCAGCCTCTGGGAGGGCTCTGGCAGGCATAGGCAGCAGTGTGCTTGGGCCACACTGCGGGCGGGTACCCAACCCAGAGACTAAGCGGCACCAGCCCTGGACTCGCCCGGAGCGCCAGGCTGGGGGCGGTCCATATCCTGGGCCCGGGAGACACTGGGAGGGCTTCCTGGAGGAGGCGGGCAGGAGCTGGCCGTGGCAGAGTCAGCGGGCTTCCTGACTGACCCAGGGAGGTGCCTGTGCAAGGGCCAGGGTCAGCTCTGGCTGTGCACCCACCGTGCCGGGGCCATTCTGAGCCCTGGGGCCCAGACCTGTGATCAGGGAGCTCAGGGAACTGAGTGTCGTAGGGAGAGAGACCAGATCCACAGTCCATTCAGGGACAGGCTGCCTATAGACAGAAATTAAGGGGCAAAAGCGGGTCTGTCTGGAAATGTAACCATAGAGGGCTTCCTGAAGGAGGAGGGTCAGCCGAGTCCAGGCCCCAGGACCAGTGTGAGCACCGAGGAAGGAGGAGGGCTGTGCAGCCCCACCCCCACCCATCCACTGTAACTTCTCGGGCCAGGATTCCTAGTATGAGGTAGGCAGTGGGCTCCGTCTGGGGTCAGGGGTCAAGACAGCCAGGCTGGGCTTCCCTGGTAACGCAGTGGTTAAGAATCCACCTGCCAATGCAGGGGACACGGGTTCAAGCCCTGGTCTGGGAAGATCCCACATGCCAAGGAGCAGCTAAGCCCGTGTGCCACAACTACTGAGCCTGCGCTCTAGAGCCTGCGAGCCACAACTAGTGAGCCCGCGAGCCACAACTACTGAAGCCCGCGCACCTAGAGCCCGTGCTCCGCAACAAGAGAAGCCACCGCAACGTGAAGCCCGCACACCGCAACGAAGAGTAGCCCCCACTCGCCGCAACTGGAGAAAGCCCACGTGCAGCAACGAAGACCCAACGCAGCCAAATATAAATAAATTAAATAAATAAATTTATTTAGGGCTTCCCTGGTGGCGCACTGGTTGAGAATCCGCCTGCCGATGCAGGGGACGCGGGTTCGTGCCGCGGTCCGGGAAGATCCCACATGCCGCGGAGCGGCTGGGCCCGTGAGCCATGGCCGCTGAGCCTGCGCGTCCGGAGCCTGCGCTCCACAATGGGAGAGGCCACAACGGTGAGAGGCCCGCATCAGAGAAAATAAATAAATAAATAAATAAATTTATTTAAAGAAAAAAAAAGACTGCCAGGCCCTTGGGAGAGGGTCCCAGGAGCTGGGTCCACGTCACAGGAAAGCCCCTGCCTCTTTCAGGCACAGGACCAATGGCTCCCAGTGTCCCACCCCTATGACTCAGGGGCCCAAATCGACAAGGACTGGCCCCCAGGGTCCCGGTCCCCCGTCCGGCCCAGGGGGGGGCCCCACATCAGGGTCCTCGGTCTCTGGGGACCTGCCGTTGCCCACAGCTGCTCCCACACAATCAGGGCTCCACCCGGCCCTTTCCCCAGCACCGGTTCAGAGCCAGCATCTAGTCACCCCTCTTTGGGGCTGTTTCCTCTCCTTCAAGGCCTGGTCACTGGTGAGTGGCCGCAGGTCCCCTTGGAAAGCTGGGAGGAGGATGTAGGGTGCGTACTTGCAGCCTTGGCGCGGGTCCTCCTCTAGCGGTCCCCTCGGTCCAGGGGCTCTGGGCCGGTAACCGTACTCAGGTCCAGAAACCGGGCAAGAGGCTGTGATTCTCCACTGAGGACCCCAGCAGGTTTCCGGCCAGCAGGCCTAGTGTTTCTCTTGCTGTCAGATCAGATGAGACTCTAGGAAGCCGCCCATGTTTCCTGGGGTGGGGGGGGGCCTCAGAAGGTCTCTGGGGACCGAGGCTGCACCAGAAAGTCCTGCCACCCACCACGGCCGACGTGCCACCTGCCTCTGACCATTAAGTTGGCACTTGGCCTCCACTGTCTGGGTCCACCGTCCCCCCGCCCCAAATCAGAGAAGGCCCCTCAGTGGCAGGGGAGCCCATCGCCACGGTCGCCCCCAGGCCATGAGCCCACCCCCGGGAGGGGCAGTACTTCCCCGACGGCGCCTTCAGGCCGAGGACCCCAGGGGCACCCTCCACATCCAGACCCGCACGCCTCCTCCACAGGACAGACTGAATCATGGCCGCTGCTTCCCCGCTTCCCCGGCAGTGGGCTCATTGCCAGGAGCCAAGTGCAGAGGGGTCCCGGGGGCTCACAGGGAGGCCCGAGCCTCCTGCAGGGGAAGGGCGGCCACAGCCGAGAGCAGCCTGGTAAGCGGAGGTCAGGGCCTGTGGGGAGAGCCCGGGACCCTCAAATGTGGGCAGGGACCCCGGGCATGCGGCTCTGCGGACCCCCGAGCGCTCTGGGCTTGAGAAGTAGCCTCGCGTCCCTTGTCAGACCCGGCGCTTGTGTCGTGTGGAGACCCCACAGAGGCCGCCCCCCGTGACGCGTGGGTGCCCCCTGAGGAGGGGGCCCATCTTGCCTTTCGGCTGCCATGACGAGGGCCTTGCTGACCCCCAGGTAGCCCAGCTGCAGGTTCTGGAGGAAAGACGGGGGCAGAGACGCACAGACTGGCCGGATCCGGGGGAACCCCTGGGACTGGATCGGCGGGTCTGGGATCAGGGAGTGGGGACGCCTGGCCTTCCTGGGAGGTGGTGGCAGAAGGGGTGAAGAGGCCGAGGAGGTGGGCGTGTTGCAAGGGACATACCGCGTGGGGCAGAGACCCAGGGCTGTGGTCCCTGGGAGGGCCCAGCGGACACCGTCACCACGGCTGTCTGTCAGGAGCCAGCTGGGAGCAGAGCAGCATCACGGGAAGGTCAGGCAGGTGGGCAGGGGCATCCCCTGCAGGCCAGGGGAGGGGACAGGCGAAGGAAACCAGAGAAGCTGGGCCCCAGGTCTGACCGTTGTCGGGGGGAGGGACAGTGGGCCGAGGGCCTTGGGCTCAGCTCTGAGGACAGTGGCAGGAGCCTGCGTGTCCCCCGTAGGACTGGCCGTGTGCCCTGGGCTCACGCTCTCGTCTCTGTGCCTGCTCTCGAGAGGGTGACGGCACCCCTGGCACCAACCAGTCACTTTGCATAAATGATCTCACTGAATTCCCACCCCCTCCACCCCATGCATGACTGGGCACCGTTACCGCCCACGTCACAGCCAGGGACGCACAGCCAGTCCGCCACCTTCTCTCCTCTTGCGGCCGCCTGGACGGAGCCGGCCTCCGACACCACACAGTGACCCTCGCGCCTTGGGGCCTGGTGACTGCGCGCTCAGAGGGGCCAGCGGAGCCCTGAGCCTGGCGCTGAGCGGGAAATGCTGGGCCATCCTCCGCTGGCTCCTGGGTGGACGCCCGCTGGCTCCCGCACCTTCCACCAGGCTGCTGTCGAGGATTCGCTGCAGCCAGGCAGGGCCTCCCGCCTGCGTCCTCGTCCACGCCCAGAACTACTCGCAGGTACCCAAGTTCTGCTTTTCTGGTGGGCGTGTTGCTCTTCCCGTGTGCGTCCTTAGGGTCCCGGGAGAAGCTGAGTGATTCCTCACTCACTCAGCAGTTACCAGGTCCCTCTCAGACCCTTGTCCTCTGCCGGTCTTTTCGAGGGCTCGTCTTTCTCAAGGTAATGTAGAGTAGTGTCCTGTATGTTCTCTCCATCTGTTAGCCTAATGCCCACTTGTTGACATGGTCTATGGAATCCATCCTTCTGATATAATCAAATCCATCCATTTTTCACCTTATGCTTTGTTCTTCTGGAGAATTGAAGAAATCCTTTCCCACTCAAGGTCGCAAAGACACTCTCCAGCGTTTCCTCCTGCAGTTTTATCATTTATGTTTAGGTCTCTAGCCTCTTACACACAGGTTCCCCTCTGTATGTGGCATGAGGTAGGGACCCTATGCTCCATTTTCCATAAAGTGAGCCAGATTTCCCGATATTGTTTGTTCCAATTTCTATTGCTGCATAAAAAATTATCCTAACACTTCGGGGCCTAAGGCAAGCATCTTGTTTTGGTCACGTTTGAGCTCCTGGAATTTGGGAAGGACTCATCATGCGTTGCGGTCAGATGCCAGGTGGGGTGCACGGCCGGCTTGGTCCCTCACGTGGCTGGCCTTTGGCGCTGGCTGTCTCCTGGGATCTCCGCTGGGCTTCCACCTGAGTGCCTACCTGAGGCCTGTCCAGCATGGTGGTCTCAGGGTAGACAGACTTTGTGGCTTGTGCCTGGCTGCCCCCAGAGCAAGTGTCCCAAGAGAACAGGCAGAAGCATGGCCTCCTCTGATCCAGCTGTAGACGCTCTGTGGTGTTATTTGTTGGCATTCTGTCGGTCATAAGCAGGTTACTAAGACCAGTCCGGGTTCAGGGCAGGAGACACAGACCCTACCTCTCAGTGGGAGAGTGTCAAGGTATTTGCAGAACTGGTTTTTAAAAACACTATTCTTTTTTAAAAAAAAAATCTTCTTTTCCCAAAGATGTACTATATCAGCTCTGTCACAGATCAAGTTGCCACAAATACGTGGATTTGTTTGGGGGAATCTGTATTTAGAGTTTGGGGAGTTTATCTGGTCCAGTGCCACTGCCATACAGTTTTCTTCCTATGTCTTTGTAGTATATTTTAATAACCATAGGGCTGTCCCCCTTCTCTTTGTTCTTCCTTTTCAAAAATGTCCAATGTTCTTGTATCTTCATTTTTAAGCGTAACAAATGAGAATTTGTTACATTTCTCAAACACCTTTGATTTGAATCAAATCATATTTAATTTGTAGATTAACTGGCAACTTTATGATGTGAAGTCAACCATCCACACACATGAGAGACCTCTCCTTCCATTCATGCTTTTTACTAGATTTGGGACTTTCAATTTTCTACAAAAGGATCTTATGCATTCTCTTTAAGGTTAAAACCCAGGCACTTTATTGTTTCAAAGCTATTGTAATGTTTCCTGTTCTCTATATTTTCCAGCTAGTTACTATTGGTTTGGGGGAACACTAATGATTTTTGCAAGATAATTGTGATAGTTTTACAAATATGTCCACAGATTCTTTGAGACTCTTCCCTTCAAGAGATGGAGCTAAGGGACTTCCTTGGTAAGTGGGTAAGACTCCACGCTCCCAATGCAGGGGACCAGGGTTCGATCACTGGTTGGGGAACTAGATCCCGCATGCATGCCACAACTAAAAAGTCTGAATGCTGCAACTAAAAAGATCCCTCATGCCACAGTGAAGATCCCAAGTGCCACAACTAAGACCCAGTGCAGCCAAAATAAATACATAAATAAATATTTCAAAAAAAAAAGAGATGGGGCTTAATTCCCCTCCCTTGGAGTGTGGGCAGTGCTTAGTGATTCACTTATGACCAGCATATGGTGGAATTGGCAGTGTGACTTCTGAAAGTAGATTATAAAAGGCCCTGCGGCATCCTCCTTCCCCCTCACTCTCCCGCTCTCCCTCTCTGATCACTTGTTTGCGGGGAGGCCAGCTGCCATGTGGTTTGGACATTCAAGTAGCCACATGGACAGGTCAACGTAGTCACGAAATAAAACCTCCTACCAATGCCAGCAGGGAGCTGAAGTCCTCTGACAGCAGTTATGGGGTCCACCGTCTTGGAAACGGATCCTCCAGCCCCAGTCAAGTCTTGCAGCCCCAGCAAAAGTTTGGTCTCCACTTCATGAGAGATGGAGCCAGAGGCACCCAGCTAAGCTGCTCCCAAATTCATGACCCACAGAAGCTGTGAGATAATCAATGTTTGTTGTTTTAAGCTGCTGATTTTAATTTGTTATGCAGCAATTGGCAACTAATACAATGATCTTGTATCTGTCAGTTTTGTTAAATTCTCTTATCAGTTCTAATGATTTACCTGTTGGCTTTGTTGTGTTTTCTATGTAGGTAATCACATCACCTGCTTAAAATAAGTTTGTTTCTCTCTTACCAATCCAGTAACCTCTTACTTATTTTTTATTGTCTTACTCCATTCTTCTTGGTGACTAGTTTGAGCAATAGAAGTGATATGTCCTTATCATGTGTATGTGTTTAATAAAAGATTTATTATAGGGAATTGAGTCATACAATTATGGAAGCTGACAAGTCCCAAGATCTGCAGTCAGCAAGCTGGAGACCCAGGAGGGGTGATGTGTTGTCTGGCTCAAGTCTGAAGGCCTGAGAACCAGAAGGGCCAGTGGTGAAACTTCCTGTCCGAAAGCTGGCAGGCTCAAGAACCAAGACAAGCCAATTTTTCCATTTGAGTCTGAAGGCAGGAAAAGACTGATGTCCCAGCTTAAACAGCCAGGCAGGAGGAGTTCCCACTTATTCAATTCTTTTTTTCTGTTCAGACCTTCAGTTGATTGGGTGAGGCCCAATCACACTGGGGAGGGCAATCTGCTTCACTCAGTCCACCAATTCAAATGCTAATTTCATCCAGAAACATCCTCACAGACATGCCTGGAATCACGTTTGACCAAATGTCTGGGCACCCCACAGTCCAGTCAAGTTGACATGTAAAATTAACCATGATAATGAACAAATCCTCTTTTTGCAGGGTGGGTGGGGAGATCTAGTCAGATTATAACATAATTTTTCTTTTTAGTCCATTCATGAAGTCAATCACATTGAAAGATTTTCTGAAGTTGAACCATCTTTGCATTCCTGGAATAAACCCATTTGATATTTTTCTAAACATAAAAAAAAGTTTAATATACACTTGGAGTTGGTTATATTTTATTTATGATTTTTTATTGAAAATGCTTATAATTGTCTTTTCTATTCTGATTTTGGAATAAGTGTATTATTAACCCATAAAATGAGGTGAGAGACTTTATTTTGTATCCTCTGGAAGAGTTTTCACAAAAATAATTTATTTTTCTTGAAGTTTTTTAGTGGAGAATTATTTGTTTCCCATTTCAGGTTCTTTAGTGGATTTTGGTCTATTTAAGTTTTCTACTTAGCTGGTGTCAATTTTGGCATTTTATATATTTTTAGAAATTTATCCATTTTATCTGTATTCTGAGTATATGTGTAGGCATTCATAATTTGTCTTTATTATTTTTTTAGTTATTTTCCATTTTTCTTTCTTTGTTTACTTTATTTGCTTCTTCTCTCTTCTCCATCTGGCCAGAAGTCTGACTGTTTTTTATACTGGTAAGGACTGAGCCAGTTTTAGGTCTGTAAATCTTTTCTGGCTTTTTAATGTTAAAAATGTTCTCTAGTTCATTGATTTCTGCTCTTATATTTATTTCCACCTTATTTTTTAGATATATACTTTGATTTTTTTATAGCCTCTTGAGCTGGATACTCAGCTCACTTATTTTCATTCTTTCTTTCTTTTCTGATAAATGTATTTAAAATCATAATTTTTTCTTTTGTTGTTGCTTTAGGTACGTCCCACAACTCTTAACTTGCAGTGCTTTAAATATTTTATAATTACCTTACGATTTTCTCTTAACCGAAGGCTTATTTAGTACTTAAGGTTTTTTCTTCCTGGACATCTGGAATTTTTTTCACTATTCTTTTGTTATTTATTTCTTTGCATTACTGTCAGAGAATACAATCAGTATTATGTTGATTCTTTGAAATTTATCACATTTTCTTTTGTGGCTATGATGAGCAGTCTGCTTCCAGTTTTTGATGTTTGAATGCTGACAGCTTTTAAGCCTCACCCCTCCCTCTTCCCTTTGTGTCTCATATCTGGACAAAATGACAAGAAATCCTGGGTGCTCCCTCCTCTGATGCTGGTGGGAGATGCAGACCACACATGGGAAGTTTCTCCCCAGTCTCAGCCCCTAACCACAATAAAAACATCTTTCCTTGGTGTCTCAAGTGATTTCTGACTTGCTTGGGAGGCCTGCACTGCTCTCCTCAGAAACATCAATTATACAAGTAATCCAAACCTTTTCATACCCCCTTGGTGTGTGTGTGTGTGTGTGTGTGTGTGTGGCTTCTTCAGTCTCAATATTTGAACCAAATTTGTGGTGAGGCCTGACTGCCTCTGCAGATAACCATAACAGTGGCCTAGCACATAGCCTATTTTTGTGAATAATAAATTATGCACAAAAGAACCCATATTCTCCATGTGATATGTAAATTGATAGGGAAATAATAGATGTAATTTAATTAATTTACTATACAATTCAGATTTAAATACTGTATCTATACTGACTTTTTGTATATTTAATCTATCATTTTATAAGAGGAGTTTGTTAAAAGTTCCAGCTACCATAGTTTAGTCATATATTTCTCCTGGTAATTTTCTCATTTGTAGTTTTATATTTAAGATTATATTGTTTAAAGGATATATATTTATGATTATTATATCTTCTTGATCTATTATTCCTTTGAATCAATGTCTAATATTCTTCTTTGTCTCATGATTTTTTTTGACCTTAATTCTATTTTGTCTGATATTAGAATTGCTACTCAAAATTCCTTTTGGTAGCTTTTTTCCATCCCTTGATTTTCTTTCTTTCTTCCTTACTTTTCTTTCTTCTTTCTTTCCTTCTTTCTTTCTTTTTTCTTTCTTCTTTTGTTTTTGTTTGGTTTTGTTTTTGTTGTTGTTTTGTGTGTGTGTGGTTTGTTGCTTTACTTTATAAGTCTCTGTATTTTATGACATTTTATAACCAGCATATATTACTTTATAATTAAGTTTTTACAGTTTGTCAAATAAAAAAGAAATGGGAGGAAACAACACAGAGAGCACAATATTGTTAGTGGTTTTTACATGCATTTCCCAGGAGGAAACTCTGCTGTTTAAGAAAAGCCAGTTCTTCTCTCATAAGACTAAGACACAGCTGTGTGCCGGGTGCTGCCCAGTGTGGTGAGGAAACAGCCCGCAGAGCTGTACGTAGCAGCCCTCAGGGGAGTTGCTCCATCCAACGACAGAAATCTCTGGAATCTTTGAGAAATAATTCTGCCTGCTAATGCTCAAACTATGACAAACAACTTCAAAGCTGGAGGTTCACAGACACCAGGTTTTTCCTCAAAAACCAGGTCAGCACATGGCATTCCGATGCTCACCTGTGTACCTTCAGATCCTGCTGACTGTGGTCCCACATCCACAACACTCTGGCTCCTGGCAGCAGCTGTCAGTTAAGGGGACCTGCTCCAGCACAGGGTCCCCTAAGCCTCTCCAGACTGCAACACCTGGACTGCAGCTGTTGGAAGCCCCTGCCCTTAACTGGTTGCTTTTAGATGCATGGAGGCCAGGCTGAGATTTCAGTCAGAGCCTCTTTGGCTGCTGGAGGATCTATGGCTGCCACCCCAGCAAGCCCTGCTTCATGTCCTAGAGGTACTGCTCTGGTCCGTGGAGTGGAGAACTTTGTAGCAGCAGCACTTACATCGCCCGTCCAAACACTGCTGTTCTGGGGGTCCTTGGTATCCTTGTGTTTCTTCTCAGATGTCTTGTCTCTGAGGGAGACAATGTTTGCAGCAAGGACTGGGCGGGATCCTCCCTCCAAAGGAGAAGTTGCTTTCGACATTGCAAAGGCTGTTTTTCAGGGGCACTCTTACTACCTTTGTGCCTCTTCCATCCTTTGATTTTCAATTTTTTTGTACCTTTTCCTTTAAAACGTTCCTTCTCTAAGCAACAGACTGCAGCATCTTGTTTCTCATCCAATCTGTGAGACTCTGCTTTCAATCACTGAGTCTAACTCATTTATATTTATTGTACTCATTTTATATTAGGGTTGATTTATGCCATCTTGTGTGTTTTGTAATTTCTATACTTGGTTTACTTTTTTCTTTTCTCCCTTTCTGCTTCTCCAGGGTTGCAAAGACCCTGCCTCTCCCCCTTCTCCATGCAGGTTGGTCCCTCTCTGGACACACTGTGGCCTCTGCCCTCCAGGATCTTTGATCCACCTAGAAAAGCCAGCCACCCCTGCATTTGCCAGGAATGGAGTTGAGAGAGCTCGCATGTCCTGTGACGACATTCCTGCAGCAGGTGCCAGCCAGGACGTGGTGAGCTAGCGAGGACAGGGTGGCAGTCAGTCTTGTTTCCCATGGCACCTGCAGCACAGTGCCCACTAGCACACCGAAGGCCTCAGTTTATATTACTGTAAGTGAATGAATGAAAGAATAAGTCCTCATTTTGGGGGGACACATGATCTGCCCTGTAGGACCTCAGCAGGGGGCACACTGATGCAGATGCTTGGCCGGCAGCCCCTCACCCCATGCCCACCCCTGCCTGGCAGCCAGTGCAGCTGTTCAGAGCCTCCTTCTGGGGTGCAGGGCAGGACGAGAAGGCTGACTAGAAGGAGAGCTAAATAGGAGAGCAGATATTTAAGCCCAAGGCCGTCAGTCGTCCTGGCCATGGGCGTGAGCTCAGCACCAAGCACTGGATGATAAATGGATGCTATTTTTAAAAGGAGACGCGGCAAAGATCATTTCTATTTGTTTCTGTGGGGTTTAGTCTGGGCCGCTGTACCTACGTATTAATGCTACTCTCTGAGGAAGATAAACGGGAAAGCAGAGCCCTGAACCCACCCGATACCATCGAGCACCACAGGGGAAAAAATGCCGCGTAATAATCTTGTGAAGCTTTTCTAAATTAAGACCAAACAGATGACCCTCGGTGTATCTCCCGCATCAGCCACGTCCGACGCCGTGCTCCCATCCGTCTCCCCAGACAGTGACAGCTCCACGACGCAGCCTTGCAGCCTGGCGACCTGTCACCCCCACGTGGCCTGGGGTGTGTCCAGCGTGGAGGGGAGACCACACAGATCATCCCCAAGTTCACTGGAGGGAAGGGCTTCCCAAATGTGGGGCCTGCGTGGTCCCGACCGGCCACGATCTGCTCCTTTCCGGCGCGCTCGCTCAGTCGGGTGAGGGTTCCTTAGAGGGCCCCGAGGCCACTGAGAAACAAGCAGCTGCGTGACGGCCCCGCGCACCCAGCGCCTACGTGCCTTGCTCTGGACTTGGCCTTGCTCCTCCCGATGCCCGGTGCCCAAGTTCCCATGCCCCCGGGCCCGGCTGCCACCCCCCAGACCAGGCCGGGCCGCAGGACCCTCAGTCTGGAGGACCCGGGGTCAGAGGGGCAGGTGGACGCCAGCCACAAGCTGTCGGGGTGCCCAGAGGGAGGAGAGACCGTCTGCTGGGGCGATGCCCGAGGCCGGGGGACAGGGCCCCCACCCTTGCCCACGTCTGAGGTCAGGGCTGCCCTCCAGGGGCGCTGGCCACAGCGGTCAGCCCACAGGCCAAGGGAGCGGGGCCTCCTGGAAAGGCCCACCTGCCTGGGTGGGGTGCGCCCTGAGGCGGGCACATCGAATAAAGGCTCAGGGCCGGCGCGCCCGTGCGAGGCTGGCCCTTGGGTTGGTCTCTGCTCCCGGGGGCCCAGCGGCCAGCACCCTCCCGCTGGACACCCCTGACTGCTCTCCTCTAACGGCGGCCGGCTCTGCGGGTAGGAGCCACCCGCTCAGGCCGGAACCCAGGGCTGTTGAGACCCAGGGTCTCTGATGAGGCAGCAGAAAGCACCCTGCCCACGCAGGCCCCGGGCCTCCAGGAGGGATGGCTGCCTTGTCCTCGGCCGGCGGCACCCCTCCCCCCGCGCCCCTCCAGTGCAAGTGAGGGATTAAAGACAAGGGGGCTGGAGCGGGGGGTGGGCAGGGAGCACGGCGGAGGCCTGGGAGAGGCTGCCAGCCCACCCTCCCGCTGCTGCGAGGGTCAGGCCCCTCCTCCGGGCTCTCCCCGGCCCGCGGTGCCTGCCCCGGCCTCGGGGAAGCAGCTGTCGGGGAGGCTTTAGGGGGTCCATTCTTGCTTCCAGTCCAGCTGGGAGCGTGTGGACAGGCTCTTCCAGGACCATTCGTCAACCCACGGGTGCCGCCTTTGGGTCGGCACTGGTCCCAGGGGACCTAGGACGATCCACACGCTGTCCCCACCCCCAGGTCCTGGAAGAGCCCGGAGGAGCGCAGGGGCCCGACTGAGGCCCGAGCCCACCCACCTCAGAGGGCGGGACCGGGTGGGCCAGGGGCATGGACGCCCCGTCCCGCCGTGGGCTGCACGCAGGCTGCTGTCACGATGCTGGTGGAAGTCACCGCTGTGTCTCACAGGGCCTGCTCCGCTGGCAGGGGACCCACCCGGACCTGGCAGGGAGGGACGGGGCGTGGGACACAGGGAACCCTCCCCAGATGCCTGTGCCAGGCCTAGCTGGGCGCAGAGCCGCATCAGCCTTGCCTCGAGGGTGGCCCAAGGCCGGCGGCACCCCCAGCCCTGGCCTTCTCGCCCCTCTGCCAGCTGATGGGCCCCAGCTCGGCCATCTGGCATTGGCGATCTTCCCGAGGATCAGAGCAGTTCGCTGCCCACCCTCTGAAGCGGCCCCCCAGCACCCGCCTGTCACCCTGCTTCCTAATGCAAAGTGCTGACGGTCTCGGGGAGCAGACCCCACGGGTGCCACATGCCCACGTCTGGGCACCAAGCTGGCACAGCCTGGAGGCTGAGCGGACAGAGGTGTCCTTGCAGGCTGGAGCAGGTGGCAGCGAGGAGAGGAGCGGTCACCAGGACGGGGGCCCTCCAGCCTGGGTCAGCCCCTCCTGGCCCCCCGCGCAGGCCTCGTGGTGTCCAGGGGGTGACCAGACACTCTGCGGCCTGCAAGCCCGAGGGTCAGAGACACCTCTGACCCTACGCGCCTCCCCGTCGGCCAGACCTCCTCGCCCGCACGAGGGAGGGGAGCTTGTCCCCACGGCCGAGGGCTGGCACCTGCAGCCGGGAGCCCCACGGCCCCTCCCAGGGGCGTCCGAGGTGCGTGCCGGCTCGGCCCGGGGCTGCCCCTCGGCACCTCACCCCGTACCCGGCCTGGCCCCCTCGGTAGATCCATGGCTTTGGGAATCTGAAAAGAGCCCAAACAAAGAAGTGGGCTTGTAAGTACCCAGCGTGTATCAGCTGATAAATGGGCCCCTCTTTAAGGGACTTATCTCTTTAGGGCTCGCGGGATGAGGGATGGCGTCATTTGTCCTGTTGGCTCGTCTGGACCAGCCAAGCCGGATCTATTTAAAAGATAGTGCGATACTGTCGACAGCAATAGACAGGGTAATTGCAGAGCGACTGCCGGGGTATAAATTACACGGCTCTAAGTGGTGGAGCGGCCGCGGGAGAGTGGAGAAATTCCTGACAATTTACTTGTCCCTTCACCCCGCCGCCTGCTTATCACGGGCCAGCAGAAGAAACGCGCTCCGGGTGAAAAAATTAAGTATTGATCAAATTAACAGTTTTTACTGATCTTTTTAAGGGAGAAAAGGAGTGCAACAATTAAATTTAGAACACAAAAGACGGGCAGGATAACTCTTGACCCCAGCGTGGCAAAGTCTGTGACACCAACAAGCAGGAGATACAGTCTCGGGAGGACTGCCGTCCACTGGGGATTTACGGGCGCGAGAGCGCCCGGCGAGCGATGGCACGTCACTGCCGTCGTCTCGGGGCCCGGGCGGGAGTGGCAGGGCCTGGCCGCAGGGAGGGGGGCCTCGGAGGGCCTCCCAGACCCCGAGGCACCGCAGAGCCAGGACAGCAGCACGGTAAGCGGCACCTCCACTGCCCCAGAGCCCCTCCAGGGCAGAGCCCCTCGTTCCCGAGGGTGCTGGTTATTAAGGAGCAGGGAGGCTGGGGACCCGGCGGGGGCCCTGCCTTCAGGGACTCTCGATACAAGGCTCCAGAGGCAGGGTGGACAGACGAACACAGGAACTTACAAAGCACGGCACCGCCTGGAAGGCTTCCTGGAGGTGGAGGCGGGCGGGCGGGCTGTCCTGGAGGGACAGACAGATGGGATGGGGGTGAGGGAAGGAAGGGAAGGGACCCAGCAGACCGCCCGGCTGGAGGCAACCCCTGGGGGCCCTGGGGGGCTCTGCTCTCAGAGCCAACAACTCAGCTCCAATTTCCAGTCGTGAAAAAGGCCGACCGCAGCTCGCGCCACCAGGGCCCTGGGGCAGCGGGGCTGCTACTGTGACAGCTGTTGCTGCGGGGGCCCCTCTCTCCTCTCCTCCGCCCACCTCCCGGGCCGTGGGCCTGACACCACACTCTGAAAGGCCCTGAGGTCTCCGAGGTTCTCGGCCCCTGCCCAGTGTCCACGGCAGGGCGGGGCGGCCCTCACTGGCCGGGCACCTCCCCTCCCTTCTGCACCGCTGCCCCGGGCGAGGGCACAAAACCCCGCACCCATCGGGCTCAGAGGGCAGGACAGGCGTGCGGAGAGCCTCGGGGCCGCGGAGAGGGGGACGCCGCTGACGGCTGAGGAAGGGGTGTAGGGGAAACGGGCCCCACCCCGGGCCCGGGGGGGGACGGCAGGTCTGTCCCCCTGGTGGGTCAGCCCTGGAGCTCCTTGCACAGGCTGCCCCGTGCGGCTGCCCCTGCCCGGGCCTTCGTGGGCACTGCCGCAACACGGAACAGCGGTCGTCCCAAGCGGATGCTGGGGCAGGACGGGGCCAGGGTGGGGCCTCTGGGAAACGGCCCCCCGGTGTAAATTAGTGGCCCGAGAAGCTGATGAATAAACGGCCCCTGAGCAGAGCCCACCCGAGCGCCGGCCCTTCCTGACACCACGAGGCCGCCCAGGGCCCTGGAGTTCGCCCTGCGTCCCGGAAGGTGGCGGGCAGCCCCCAGGAGCCAGCCCGGACCCCACCGGGCCCAGCAGACTAAGAGGGGCTGAGAGGCCTGTGTGGTCCCTTCGGGCCCTTTGTCTCCTCCTCTCCCTTGACCTGTCTAGGGAGAGCCCCGTCCCAGTGGCCGGCTGTGCCTCTGGCCCCCACAGGACTGGTGGTGTCTTGTGGGTCACCGTCAGGTCGGGCCGGGCTGAGCTTAACCGCGGACAGGAGAGGGCGTCTGTCCTGCCTCCCCTGCACTGTCCCTGTGGTGTGATACGTAGGGTCCCTTCCCCTGAGCCAGGCCTAAGGCGCACTTGGTGACAGAGGGACAGGCGAAAGGAGGACACCCAGGAGCTCAGGGCCACCCCAGAAACACCCAGGGGCACAACCCGGGAGCAACACCCTTGGGCCACGTGGAGGGGACAGGGCTGGGGTGGTCGCACGCTCCCCACCCCCCACCAAGGGGGGCTTCTCCCTCCACCCGCGCTCCTCCCACTAGCCGTCCGGGCCTGAGAGGCCCAGGCTCCCCCCGGAAGGCACCGCCTCGGTCCAGCAGCGGGCGGCCCGGGCGGCGTGGCCGAGCATCTGCCCCTCCCGGAAAGGCTCCGCGCTGGCTGGGTTGAGCCCCCTCCACCCCGTGCGCCCAAAAGCCGGCTGCCCCCCAGGCCCCCGGGCCGCGCTGGCCTCGACCACCGCCCGCCACCCCCTCCGGGTTTCCCGCGTGGCCTCTGGGAAAGGGGCCCGGGGCCCCAGTGCACACGAGGGAGGTGGGCGCCCGCAGGGACGGGGTGGGAGGAACCCAAAGTCACCGCACGGTGGCCGGGTCGTGACAGCGCCTGAGCCCCATCAGGACCCGCGGGCCCGTCCACGCCGCAAGCGCCCGCAGCGGCCGATCGGCCGGGTGCCGGGCAGCACAGGCGGGCCAGGCCCGGCCCACGCGGGGTGGGTGCGGGCCCACCGGCCGTGCGAGGAGGGGCCGGTGCCCTCCCTCTGCATCCTTCCACACTGGAATTTCTTATTACAACTGTTATAAAACTACTTGTTTTTAGTTAAACTTTTGTTTTGAGAGAGTTAAAGAATAACATGAAGTCAGAAACTGTGCAGAGAGATCCCACATACCCTTTGCCCCCAGGGCAGCTGATCGCAGCCAGGATACCGGCATCGACCAAGACGCAGCCACCACCCCAGGTCCCTCGTGTCCCCCATCCCCAGGGCCCCGCAGCGCGGACAGCCTGCAGGTGTCGGTGGACCAGCTGGCGCTGCCCGATTCCCTGGGCGCTCCCACCGTCCGGCACCTATCACCCCTTCCCACTAGGGTGGGTGTGACCCTTTAGCCACTGGACGACGTCAGCCACTCCCAGCTTTTCAACCATGGCGCTTCTGAAATAGCACTTCTTTTTCTTTTTTTAAATTTATTTATTTCATTTATTTATTTTTGGCAGTGTTGCATCTTCGTTGCTGCGCGCGGGCTTTCTCTAGTTGCAGCGAGCAGGGGCTACTCTTCGCTGCAGTGCGCGGGCTTCTCATTGTGGTGGCTTCTCTTGTGGCGGAGCACGGGCTCTAGGCTTGCAGGTTCAGTAGTTGTGGCACGCAGGCTCAGTAGTTGTGGCTCGTGGGCTCTAGAGCACAGGCTCAGTAGTTGTGGCGCACGGGCTTAGTTGCTCCGCGGCACGCGGGATCTTCCCGGACCAGGGCTCGAGCCCGTGTCCCTTGAGCTGGCAGGCGGATTCTTAACCACTGCGCCACCAGGGAAGCCCTAGCACTCCTTCTAAAAGGAGAGACAGAGAAAGACAGAGACAGACCCGTCAGCGGCCTTGGAAAGTTGGTGCTGGGAGCCCCGGTCCAGCGTCCATCAAGAGGCTCGAGAGGGCAGGGCAGCTCTTTGAGATCACCCACGGGACTGGTGCAGGGTGGGAACCTCGGCTGGCCCCTGGAGCCCCATGTCCTGACAAGGCCCAGCTCCTGAGTGACCAGTGCGGGGCCGAGGCCAGGCCCGGGCTACCCAGATCCCCCCTTCCCTGCTCTGTCCTCCCCCGGCCCCTCCGCAGGCGTCTCCCAGCACTACCCCCGGCCCAGCCTCTGCTGCAGAGCCCAGCTCAGTGATGTCCTGAGGCCGGCCAGCGCCCCCCACCCGCTCCCCTCCCGACACGGCACCCCCACTGACCTGTCTGCCGCTCACACAGGGCGTCTCCTCGCCGGACGGCCGGAGCCCGCACCCCCTGTGTGTGGCAGGGTCTGAGCTGGCGCTGACCACGGGGCCCCGGCGGGCATCGGCCCCCAGACCCTCCTCGGAACTTCTGAGCAGGGCGGGCGTGGAGGAAGCAGCCGTCACCACCCAGGGCCTGTGCTTCTGCAGAGACCCCCACAGCCCTCCACGCCCTCCAGGTCACAGGGCTCCCCCGGCAAAGCTGAGGCTCTCGCGCGGCTGACTGAGGGCCGCTGCTTGGCTCTGGGGCCCTCCACGGCCTGGGGCGGCCCCCGCCGTGCCCAGGGAGACGGGAACACAGCCCCACGTAAGGTCCGGAACGCGGGGGGCAGCACAGCCCTGGTCAGCGCCAAGGCCGTTGCTCTGCCCGCTGACCTTGGCCCAGAAGGGCGGCCGCATTTGAGTGTGTTTGAGAAATCTGGGGTCAGATTCCAAACCCCAGCCCTGCCGCCAGCCTCCCCAGCCCAGAGGGGTGCCGACAGGGCTGCCTGGATTTCATCCCTCAGGCCTGAGGCTGAGGGGGGCTGACTCGGCCCCCAGGCGTCTAGTGAGAGGGTGAGAAACAAAACGGTAAAAGCCCGCAGGGAGAGAAGGCTCCAGCAGCGCATCCCTCAGACACGATTTTTAAGCGTGAAGGATCGCTGTCGCAGGATCGTTCTGGAACACCCCCTCCTACGTTTGATGCCTTTTCTCTGCATAGTAATGTGTCTTTAAAAAAAAAAGACCCCTGATATATGTTACAAGAAGTGTATCTCTTTCACCGAGACAGAACATTTTAATTCCCCGACACCTTTTAGTGATTGCTTCAATTTCCGAAGATTTTGATAAAATCATGCGGTTTAAGAGTTGCAGGCTGGAGCGCCTGACGCGGGCAGAGCGTAATGAAACGCTCCTGTTTCATAGCCTCCATCTGACACAGCCCAGCTCCGGGGGCTCATAACGCCGCGTGATAAATGTTGGAGCCACGATTGTAAAAATATACTTGTAATTGGGTTAATATGCCTTAAAATACTACCCATCACTTATCTTCCTTCTCCTCTCTGCGTGTGCGGGGGTGCGTGCGGGCGAGGGGCTGCTCCCCTGCCGCTTCCCTCCGTCCCCTCCTCGCCTGGCAGGCTGTCCATCACGGAGACCAGAGGGTCTGGAGGGCGGGGGCAGAGGCAGCCGCCCAAACCCCCAGCAGGACACACCGGGTAGGTGTCCCTCGGGCAGGGAGTACGCTGTGCTCGGGAGTCCCCAGGGACAGGTAGCGAGAGGGCGGGGGCGCCCGCGAGGCGCTGACCTGCGGGCGAGCCAGGGGGAGCAGGCGGGCCTCGCCTCCCCTGCTCTGGGCGGGGTGGCCCAGGCGGGGGTGGGCGCTGCGTATGGCAGGGAGGCACCCTGGAGCTGAACTGGAGCTCAGATGGGACCCCAGGAGGGACCCCAGCCCTGCCGCCGAGCAGTCACCTGTCTGTGCAGGGGAGGTGGAGTCGTGGGGCCTGCTGTGTTCTCTGGGGTCCCCAGTGCCCGGGCCATGGCCTGGCCCCCTCAGTGTCCTGTGCATGTTAGCGGACTCGCCGATGGACGGATGGGTATAAGGGTGAGGGGTGGATATTTGGGTGGGTGGGTGGCAGGAGGGTGTGTGACCCACGAAGCACGTGGGGTCACCTGCAGCAGCACGTGGCGGGGCGCCACTATGTGAGGCGGGAGGGCTGGGGGGCCTTGATTCAGGCCAGGAGGGGCTCCCCTTCCCCCCTGGGCAGGGCCTTCTCCCCAAGGGCTCACAGCCCCTCCGGGGTCTCGGTTTCGCCCGTCCCCCCCCTGCTGGGAGTCGGCTCTGCAGACGTCACTCATAGACCCCCCCACCGCTGCCCAGGCTCTGCTCTTGCTCCGCAGCCCCCGGGGAGGCGGATGCGTAAGATCCAGGACCAGGGATCCCGGCAGGGACAGACTGGGGCACGCAAGGGGGTTCAGGGGCTCAGGGCCGGCTTTGTGGGGAAGGGGCTCGCTGGCCAGTGGAGCACGTGGAGAGGAGGGGCTGGTCGGGCCACACGCAGAGACGAGGGTGGGGCGGGTGAGGGTGGGAGCGGTCAGCGGAGCCAGACCTTGGCTGTCTCAGCATACCACACCCCCAGGCCCCAGGGGGTACTTGGAATCTTCTGTAAGCTCCACCCCACGGCGGATGGGCCCGCCAGCCGGGAGCCCCCCTGCCTGGATTGTGGCCTGGGCTGCAGAGGGACGCTGATGGGAACACAAGCCCATTTCACAGATGAGGCGAGGCCCAGAGGGGCCAGGGCGTGGCAGGAGGCGGGCCAGGGCGTGGCAGGAGGCGGGCCAGGGCGTGGCAGGAGGCGGGCCAGGGCGTGGCAGGAGGCGGGCCAGGGCGTGGCAGGAGGCGGGCCAGGGCTCGGAGCCCCGGTGGGACCGCGTGGAGGCGAAGGCCTTAGCCAGCAGCAGACTGACCTCTGAAGGAAAACAGCTGTGCCGATGGCGGGATATTTAAAAGGAATCCTCCAGCCTCGCCCTGGGTGACTCGGGGCCCACACCCCACCGTCCCTCCGCGAGAGCAGGAGGGGCCTCGCCAGCACACCCAGCCCGGCCCAGCTCAGCAGCCGTGCTCCTCACATGTAGACACCGGGGACACACCGGGCTCACACACCTCCCCCCGCTCCTTGTTGCAGGGCCCCGGCTCCGTTCTCACCACGCACGGCCACCTGCTCTCAGCCAGGCCTCAGCCACCTCCACATGAGGCCCCCGCCATGCCCAGGCCTCCACCTCCCCCCAGATCCCCCCACCCCAGCTGTCTCCCCCTGGGGACGTCACATGTCTTTCCCTCCTCAGCTAACTTTTGGGACCCCATGGTTTCCTGCCATTTGCCCCAGAAGGAGAGGCTCCATGGGGGTCCCTGCAGCAGCAGGGCGCCGGGGTGGCTGGGTGGGTGTGGGGAGCCAGCTGAGGCCCCCTGGGGACCATGAGGCTCCAGGAGGGCCCGCTCGGCCTCCGTGACCCAGGCCCCGGGGGCTGTAGGCCGCTCCGTCCGCCCGACCCCCCACCCCAGCCCCTCTGAGAGGCAGCCGGTGAGGAGGGGCGGGAAGCAGCCTGTGGGGGCCAGACGAGGCCAAGGGCCGGGGGCGGCCCCACCACGGGCCACTCAGGAACGGTGGGTGGAACCCCCATCTCAGGGTGGGCTCCCCCACCCCCCAGAACAGGTCACGGGAAAAGCTCTCGCCTGCCTCCCCAGACCGCGGGGCACTGGCAGCTGGCCTCTGAGCCCCCAGGCAGCCCAGGGGCAGAGGCCAGGCCCAGTGACCACGATTCGTGGCCCATGTCAGTGGCCCAGCTAGGTGGCCGAGGCCGCGTTGATCAGCTCCACATTGGAGGCGAAGGGACGATCCTGCAGGTGAGGGCGGGGGGCTGGCTCCTAGCTGGGGGGGCCGTGCCCTGGGAGTTGGGGCGTCAGGGAGTGGGGGGCTGGGGCGTAGAGGTGGGGGGCCACAGGACCCCGGAAGGAGTCGGAGTCGGGGGAGGGGGTGGGTCCTCTGTAGCGGAGGGCTGTGGCCTGGGCGGGGCGGGCAGGGGCTGTGTGTTCACCACCCTCCCAGGAGCCCACCACGGAGGCGGCTCCTTGTGTGGACAGGTGCGCGTGGCAGCCCGCCAAGCCAGAAGGAGCCGGAAACACCACCTGTACCGGCGGGCATGGCCAGGAGGGGAACGACCCCCGCACGCACGGCCCCCAGTCCAGGAGGGCCTCCGTGAAGGAGGCGGGGAGGCAGTGCCGTCCCCGGGGACCCCCACTCACACGCAGCCCCATCCACCGCGCCGCAGGACCGGGCGGCCCTGGGATGCAAAGCCCATACCGCCAGGCAGGCGAGCAGGCCGAGTCAGGCTGCCCAGCCGCCGGAGTGGCCCTGGGTGGGCCTGGAGAGCAGCCCGCGGGGTCCGCTCTCCTTTCCGGCCGCCGTGGCCCACGCGCTCACCATGCCCCCACTGCCCCAGCGCGCGCCCCCCCGCTCACGTCGAAGCTTCCTGTCTCGGGCTAGCCTCCTGCAGCAGGTGGGGCGTACGCAAGACAGATGGACAGAGACCTGTCAGGCTCAGGCTGTGCGGGGCTCTGGACACTGGGCGCCCCAGGACCTAGCCCTGCCCTTGGGGGCCCGCACCCTATAGGGAGGTGAGGAAGGAGTAGGAGGCCCCCAGAGCTGCGGGAAGAGCCCAGAGGCCTCCAGAGAACACCCAGTGCCACACCTGGGGCCAGCCGGACAAGGGCCACCCAGGCCTTGGGGCTGCCTGTCCTCTGGGACGCGAGACCCCTCCCCGTCCTTGTCCTGACCGTGGGGCCGTCAGCCCAGCCCCGGCCCAGTCGCCACGATGACGCTGGGCCTCCACTAAGTACCTCGGGAGGCTCCCGTGGCGGGAGGGCCACGGAGGCCCTCGGAGCCCCGGACCCCAGTCCCACCTGCGCAGCCTCCCGTCACAGCCTGGGCCCGAGGGTGGGTGGCTGGTCCCCGGTCAGTCGGCGGCTCCACCCCGGGGCCTGCCTCAGGGCGGGGGCCAGGGGGCCGGCAAGACGCAGCGGGCTGAGGGGGCTCACAACTGGACGGCTCCATCTGAAGAGCCGGCGCAGGAAGGGCCAGGCTGCGGCCCGGCCCCAGAACTGCCTCTAAGTGAAAGCGCGTTTGGGGGAGCGCGGGGAGCCCGGAGCGGGCGTGGGTGCGACCCCCCCGCGTGGGGTGACGGCCTTGCTGTCCACTCGCGGGGCAGGAAGGAGACAACCAGCCGGTCTGTGGCCCACACAAAGGCTGTGGCAGGTGAAATGGTGTTTGCCTGCTTATGGGAAGAGTGATGGAACTTCAAATGAATCGCTGACCTTTCTGGAATGACAGGTGACCCGAGCCCTATCTGAGGTGGGTATCGAAAATGGCTGCTGCTGCCCGAAAAGAAACAATAAGACAGCAAATGTGGTTTGAAAAAATTGACTCACTTCAACACCGGGGGTGGGGGAGCCCCGGCTCTGCCCCTCCCCTGGGGCGGCAGGAGGGAGGCTTGGAGGAGGGGCGCCTTTCAGCCCAAGTCCTCGGGGATGCCTGGCCGTGGCCGCCCTCCTGCTCCGGCCCCTCAGCCTCCTGCCTTCCAGGGCCCCCCGGAACCGCACAGGTGGGCTCTCGGCGCCGAGCTGAAGTCCCCTCCCACCTGCAGAAGCTGAGCTGTCCAAGAGGGGCTGGGGAGGCCTGGGGACGATGGGCCGGCATGCGGGCAAGGACGCGGGCGTGGGGCTGGAGCAGAAAGTGCTGGGCGGAGGCGCTCCCTTGACCCCCATCTGTCGCACCCGGGGGAGCAGAGTCGGCTGAACCCGGACCCGCCTCACCCACGAGCACCCGCCGGGCCGGCCACGCAGCCGAGAGGGGACGCCCCTCTGCAGGGGACAAGGGGCTCCCCGGGGCCAGGGCCACGGGCACAGCGGGCGGGAGAGAGAGCCGCCGCCGAGGCCTGCGGCGGCCAGAGCCTCGGGCTCTGCCACCTGCGCGGCAGGGAGGCCGGACGGGCAGGACCCAGGGGTCCTGGGGGCAGGGCCGAGCCTGCGGCCACGCACAGCACAGCATCCTCCTCCACTGCACCTCCTGCCAGCCCTGGTGCCCTGGATCCCGGGACCCCCGGGCAGCTCCACTGTGAGGCCGGCCAGGCAGAGGCACCTCCGCCCCGCCGAGCATGGGGCAGCCCTGAGAGAGTGGTCTCGGGCCCCCCCAGGCTTGGGACAGTCTGGCTTTGCTTCGGTGGGTGGGACCCACCTCCCGGCAGCTGTCCCCGTGGGAGGCTCAGGCCACCCCGCGGGGTGGGCGTCCTCCGCGCACAGGGCTCTGCACACCTCTGCCGCCACGAGATGTGACCCAGAGGGCCCCGCAGAAGAAAGGGTTAAAGCAAACTTAAGAGTAAGAAGAGAAGTCACAACATGTGCCCCCCCGATGCGGGACCAAGGCCCCCCGCCCAGGGCAGAAGCCGCCAGGCCTGTGGCATCCCAGCGCTCCGGCCGCTGCCCGGGAGTCCTGGGTGCTGCCCTATCCCCCGGAAGGTGTGTCACCCAGGCCACACGCCCTGGACCGCTCAGGGTCCAGCACCATCCCTGCTTCCACCTCCTCCGGGAAGACCCCACTCTGCTGTCAGGGGAGGGCGGGGCCAGGCGGGGGCTCCAGCAGGGGAGGGTGTCTCCTGGAAGGGGCCTCTGGGGCCAGGGGCGCCGCAGCCCCGAATTCACACGGAGGAGGACACAGAAGTCACTGCAGGCGGGAGGGGGTACCTGGGGAGGGAGGGAGCTCGGCTGGTCCTGGGGTCGAGGTGAGGCCTCCAGGGGAAGAAGCACCCCCAGCCTCCCAGGCCAGCACATCCCTGCCTGACCCCGGGAGGCCCCAGGAAGTGCAAGGCATACTCTAGAATCTCCAGCTAAAGCCGCCTGGAGCGGGGCCTGCATCCAACCCCACCCCACATAGCGCGCTGCACCACACGCCGCGCACCCCTGGGCTGAGCCTGCGCCCCTCGGGCTGCACCTGCTCTCTGGGCTCCTGGGCAGGTTCTGGTTCCTCCAGCCTCCGCCTCTCCTCAGCCAGACCCTCCTCCTGGTGTGCAGTCACCACCCCCCAGCCCCGTCTGGCCCCTTCTCTTGTCGCCACTCTCCCTCTGTGGTGTCCCTGGTCCACTGCGGCGTGACACGCCCCCCACCCCCGCCGTAGCACTCTTGCCGCAGACGCTCAGGCAGCCGCTGCCCTCCCAGCACCAAGTCCGGCGTCCACTGGAGAAGCTCAGAGGCTGCGCCCGTCCTCCTGTGTGGTCCCACACCCGCGCCTGCCACGGGCCGCAGCGGGGACCTCCGGCCAGGGCCTCCAACACGACCCCTCCGAGGTCCCAGGAGGACCAGGGGGAGTGGTCTCACTTTCGAGGCCCTGGGAAGCCCCAGCGTCACATCCACCCGCTTCCAGCGGTGGGAACACGGCCCGCCTCCAAGGCGGACGACGTCCACGCCCGTGGACGGCCCCCTGCGGCCTCCTGACAGGTGACCCGGCTCGGTCCCATCCCCACGCAAACAGACTCCCCGCCACTTCCAGCAGCAGGTCAGGCCCGGCCTGCAGCCCCGTCCACTCTGGGTCCAGGTGAGGGTGAGGCTGCTTGGGTGGCCTCTCGGGAAGCTCCTGAATCTTCCCTGCGTGCCCTGCCCGCACAGCACGACGGGGCTGGGCGAGGGGCCCCCGACGTGCCCCCCAAGCAGGGGAGCGGCCTGCTCGTGGCGCCAGGTGCGACCCCTCCTCCCCGAGAGGCTGCCGGGCTCTGGGCTCCCGGCCAGCCCTCGGGTCACCCTCTGTCTCTGCAAATGCAGCCGCTGCAGGCCCTGCGCCCTCCCCGCGCTGCCAGTCCAAACCCGGAGGGCTGTCTCCGCTGAGCAGCTTCACTGGGGCACGAAGTCGCCCGCCAGCGGCTGTGACCCCCAGACCTGAAATTCCCAGAGGCCTGTGTGACACCTGGCCTGGGGTGTCCACCGGAGCCGTGGGCTCCGCGGCCCTCAGGCCCTGACCCAGAAGCTGGGCCCCTGAGTTAACATATACACCTACATACAAACACTTTTCTACAAAAAGCTTTACGGAGATATGATCCACATATCATGCAGTTCACCCACATAAACTACATAATCCAGTGGGTTTTGGTATATTACATTATTATTTTAATTGAGGTAAAACATGTAATAAGATAAGATCTACTGTCGTAACCATCTTTAGGTGTACGGTTCAGGGGCATGAAATTCAGTCACGTTGTTGCACAGCCACTGCCACCATCCGTCCACAGAACTTTTTTAAAAATTAATTAGTTTATTTATTTATTTTTGGCCGCGTCGGGTCTTCGTTGCTGCGCGCGGGCTTTCTCTAGTTGCGGCGAGCGGGGGCTACTCTTCGTTGCGGAGCGCGGGCTTCACACTGCGGTGGCTTCTCTTGTTGCGGAGCACGGGCTCTAGGCACGCGGGCTCCAGTTGTTGTGGCACGCGGGCTCGGTAGTTGTGGCTCGCGGGCTCTAGAGCGCAGGCTCAGTGGTTGTGGCGCACGGGCTTAGTTGCCCCGCGGCATGTGGGATCTTCCCGGACCAGGGCTCGAACCCGTGTCCTCTGCATGGGCAGGCGGATTCTTAACCACGGCGCCACCAGGGAAGTCCCCACAGAACTTGTTTCACCCTCTCATTAAAAACTCTGTACTTAAAAAAAAAAAAACTCTGTCCTTCACAAACGCTAACTCCCCCTCCCCCTCCCCCAGACCCCGGCGCCCAGAGTGCGCTCTTGTCTCTATGAATTTGACTCCTCTAGATACAGGGCAGAATGGCCTCAGGTTTACCCGCGTCGTAGCAGGTGTCGGAGTTTCCTTCCTTTTGAGTGTGAATAATAGCCCACCGTGTGGACGGACTACATTCATCCCTCCCTGGACACTTGGCTGGCTTCCATGTCTTAGCTGTTGGGAACAGTGCTGCTATGAAATAGGCGTACAGACATCTCTTCAAGGCCCTGCTTTCAATTCTCTGGGGTATAAACCAAGGGGTGGGATTGCTGGATCGTATGTTAATTCCATTTTTAATTTTTTGAGGGACCTCCATACTGTTTTCCGCAGCAGCTGCACCATTTGACATTCCCACCAACAGTGCCAAGGGTGTCAGTTTCTCCACATCCTCATCCGAACTCGCTGTTCTCTGGTTTTTGGGCTTTTTTGGTTTGGGTTTTTTGGGGAGGGGGTTTGTTTGTTTGTTTGTTTGTTTGTGTCTTGGGCTGCACCACACGGCTTGCGGGATCTCGGTTCCTCGACCAGGGATTGAACCCGGAGCCGTGGGAGCGAAAGTGCTGAGTCCTCACCACTGGACCGCCAGGGAACTCCCTGTTTTTGTTTTTGTTTTTGTTTTTGACGGTGGCCGTCCTCACGGGCATGAGTGGTATCTCGGAGTGGTTTTGAGCTGCATTATTACGGAAATGTTCACACACACATAAAAGTAGCAAGATCTGTATAACGGACCCCAAGTACCCGTTGCCCTTGAACAGCTATCAATTCAGGAATCTGGTTTCGTCTCCACCCTCACCCACAGGTTATCTGAGAGTGAATTCTCCACACAAACCCTTTCATCCGGATGTGCTTCCGGTTGTATTTCTAAAAGACAAGGAGACTTTCAACGAAACAAAATCACTAGAAATGACGACCGCTAATTCCTGACAGACTGGCGTTTCCCAGTACCCGGTGTGTTCACGGAAGGCCGACATTGATGGTCTCCTGATTCACATGCCGTGGGGAAATCGAGTCACCCCAAGCCCCCACTGTCCCCCTCCCACCCCCAAGAACAAAATCGCACTTCCCGCCTGCGCCCGGGGCCCCGCCCCGTCACACCCTGAATCGTTGCTGCCGCTGTGTCCGGGGCCCCTGCCCCGCACGCCCTCCGCTCCGCGGGGGCGGGTGGAGGCCCTGCTTCCCGGGGAGGGGGCTCGCTGAGCCGCTGATGAGTCCAGCCCAGGGCCAGGGGTCTGTGACGACACGGCAGGTGCCACGTGACCCTCTGAGAGCCACAGGCCGGGAGAGAGGGAGAGTCAGACAGACCCCGACGGGCAGCCAGGTGGACAGAGAGGCCCCCAAGCCCGGCCCTGGAGGCCGGCCGGGCACGGAGGGCGGCAGGCGCACCAGGGCAGTCGGCAGGGGTCTGGGGCGTGAGGCACTGAGCGGGGCCTTTCCACCCACCCGCCCAGGTTTCCAAAAGGGGACAGAAGCCCCCGGTCGGGGTCCCATGCCAAGGGTCTGGCGGTGCCACCCGCACTGCTCCGATCCCAGGCCCCTCCCCGCACCCACCTGGCCCCGTGGGCGCGCAGTGGCCTCCGTGGAGGCCGGGACGTTTATCACCCGCGTCCTTCACCGGCCCCTGCGCCTCGCCTGAGGGGGAGCCATTTGGATCTGCCCAAGCTGAACAATACAATATTTCTGCGGAGCTGTGAAGTTGATTAATAATTTGGAAATGAAATCAATACGGGCTGCGCTTTTCATTCCTGGAGTATCCCCGTGCCTAGGGCCACCGGCGGGGCGTCCACACATCTGCTGACCTGACCTACACTCACCTGGAGTTCTCCGCGGGGGCGGGCGGGCACCACGGGGCTGCAGAGGGCCGGCGCCGGGACCTTTGCCCTGGGGTCCTTGCAGGGACCGTCTGTCCCCTGCCCGGGCCCACCCAGCCCAGGACGCAGGGCCACATCCCCCTACATATCCCTCGCTCTCACAGGGAGGCCCAGATCTGCACCCGCCCAGCCTCCCTCGAAGCCTGGACTCTCGCTGAGGCTCAGCCACGTTCACTGTGGCTTCCCTGAGCTTCCGTGACCCCCAGTGACCCCCAGATCACGGCCGCTGAGCTCCCCGCCAGCCCGTCCGTGCCCTTCCTTGCTGCAGCACGCCGGGGCCCGCCCTTCCCCGGGACCCGCCCGGGGCCGACCACTGCCGCCCCCAGTGAACAGAGCCCAGGGGCAGCCGCGCCCATGCAGCTCCCCCGAAGCCCGCTCCCCGCCCGGCCTGCCAGCTCTCCCCTCATGGTCAGGGCGGGGTGGGGCTGGTCCTGCAGATCCAGGCCCCCAGCCCCAGAGCTGCTTGGGGGGAGGCCTGCTGGCTCATCCCAGGCCAGAGGGAGCCAGGATGAGAGTGGGCTGAAGCCAGAGAGGGAACCGGTGAAGGGGCAGGGGGTGGACTGGGCTCTCAGGAGGACGTGAGGGCTGCCCGACGTCCCCGGGGGCACTGGCCTGAGGACCCAGGGGAGCCCCAGTTTGGGGGGCCAGTGCAGCAAGGGACACGCCGACGCTAGGCTGGGGAGAGGTCTGGAGGACCGCAGGGAGCGCAGGGTAGGGGAGCGGGACCCCCCGGGGGGGGGGCGGGGCAGGGGAGGGGGGGCCAGCGACGCTAGGCTGGGGAGAGGTCTGGAGGACCGCAGGGAGCGCAGGGTAGGGGAGCGGGACCCCCCGGGGGGGGGGCGGGGCAGGGGAGGCGGGGCCAGGCCTGAGGACCTGCCCCCAGGGCTCACTGCATCCGGCCCTCAGCCTTCAGGGTCAGCCGTCAGTGGGGGGCCACGCCCCCGGCGCACGCACCCCTCAGCCATCGCAGAGCCCCACCAGGACGTGCCCTCCCAGCTGCCCACGCTGCAGCCGTCCGGGTGCTGGGCTGCCTGTCCTGCCCCGTCCTACTCAGCACACCGGCCTGCACAGCTGCCCACCTCTGCCCCGCCCCCCGGGAGCCCCCCCAACCCACGGCAGCAGCGTCCAGCGGGGCCCTCTCAGCCGCCCAGAGGTCAGAGCCCCTCGCGCCAGCGGCGTGGCTCTGAAACCTGCCTGTGACCTTGGGCAGGTCCTTGAGGCCCAGCCCCTCTCCTGGGAAATGGGGGCACAGGAAAAGGCCCCCGGGCTGTCCAGCGAGCGGTGTGGCGTTCAGCCCGGCCCGGCGTGTGGAAGGGGGCACCCCCGTTTACTTGCGCAGACTGGGCCAGGGTATGGGGGCTGCGGGGTCCAGCCCCTGCGCGCCCCCCAAGACCCTCTTGCTGGCAGACTCCAGCCCAGGCCACCCTAGTCTGGTGCCTTGCTCTCAGAGGTCCGCCTACCCCACCGTCTGTCCCAGAGACCAACCCTCAGACCCAGACACTGGCTACGAAGGGCAGCTTGGCCCGGCCCTAAATGCCTTTCACCAGCTCCCGGGGGGGGGGGGGACCCACTGGCCGGCACAGGCGTCCTGGGCCCGGGAGTGGGCAGCCGGCTTCCCTGGCTGCGCGCACCCTTGCTGGGCACCGAGACAGAGGGGCACCGGGGCCCCAGGGGACAGGTCCACCGAGGGGGGTCTCCTCAGCTCCGGGGACAGCGGGCCAGCGCGGAGCGGAGAGGGGGCCCCCGCCCAGCCCGGGTCAGCGCGGGGGGAGGTGGCCCCCAGTGGGCTGGCGGCGGGCACGCGCACGGCGGTGAGACGACTCGGCCGCGCCTGCCGTGGGAACGGCTCCCCGAGAGCCAGAGCTCCTTGACCCGCGCCGGGCGGGGGAGGCGTTTTATAGGAGCCATTGACCAGTAGCATTGATCGCCGAGAATGTATCGCACAAATCATTTTGCACTAAACTGCGGAATCGATGGAGAAATCTCCCGGAAAATTTATATTAAAAGTCTCTGTTTGCCTAAATGAGTTCCCTGTGCTCCATATTGAATATTCGGCTGATGAATTGAATGGGTTTAAATTTGAACATTGCGGACCCATTAAAGAATGAATTCTTAAATCAAATCCGGCCATTTATGATTGAAATGAGATTTCCTCTGCGATGGACCAGCCGCTATATAAATCAGCTGTGCGTTTTATACGGAACCATAAACAAGATATAATTCTTTTAAATACACAACAGGTGCCTTAAATCTTTTGATGCATCTTGTATTTATCTGAAGTGGGGATTGCTGTATTTACACCAGGTCACGCGGGGCGTCTGACGGCACTGCCCGTGACGGTGAAGGTCTCTGTGCCGTGGGGTCCCACACAAGGTACCTCCAGAGAAGCCCACGAGGGGCCGGGTGACGCGCAGCCCGGGCGCCCGCCAGTGCCCACAGCCAGGCCCCTCGACGCTCATACACACGCAGCACACACAGTCATGCTCGCGTGAACACACACGCACGCACACACACGTGAAAATGTCCATGGCACAGATGTGCTTGTGCGTCTGAGCGTGCTTGAGTGACCCGCGTGCACGGATGTTTGTGCAGGTAAAAGGAGCAGGTGGGTACGCGTGCCTGCCCGTGCACAAGCATGAACAAGCATGCACACGCTAGCACGTGCACATGGCACGTGTACACAGAGTAGCTTCGCACACGTGGACGTCACCCCACACCATCACAGACTCCCACCGGTGCCCACAGACACATGAGCGCGCGGCACCCCACGCGTACGCACGCTGCCCCGCAACGAACACGCCAGACACACACACGTGCGACAACAGCACACCTCCGATAACACAGGGATGCACACGCCCCACGCGCCCACCTCAAGGCTCTCCCCGGGACCCGAGGGCTCAGGCCACGCCAGGCTCCCTCCTCCAGTCGCAGCACCTTCTCAGCGCTGTGGCCGCCACCCGACCTGGCCTGGTTCTGGGAGCGGAGAGAAGCCTCCCCATCGCGGTTCTGAGCTCCCGGCTGCTGCCCCTGCCTGGCACCTACACACAGGTGCCCTCCAGCCTCCTCACACATACATGACCTCCAGGAAGAGGCAGACCAGGCACCAGGAGCCTCTGAGTCATTAAAGATGACAGCCGGGCATCCAGGAAGGCTTCCTCGGGGAGGCGACACCAGTGCTGAGCCCAGGGAATGAGCACAGTCTTCCGCCCCTGGTTTGGGCTCCAGGCCAGCGGGCATGTCTCGCATGGACCAACCCTTCCAGAAAGTCTCTCGGGGCATCTGTGCCCGGCCTTCATCCGTGCCCACTGGCAAGCCCCAAGGGCTCCCAGCCCTCAGCTGACCACTTGGGCTGGAGGGGGCTTTGCTGCCCGCCAGCAGCAGCGGATCCCCAAGGAAGGGCCACAAAAAGCACCCTCACCCGGTGATATGAGTGTCGAGAACATCAGATTAGGAGACTAAGGCTGGGGGGAGGGGTGGGGCCAGAGCTCGGGACCCTTATCCGGAGGTTGGAACCTCCCCCAGGAAGGGACGGCACTGGGGTCCCTCCCGTCAGCCCTCCCGGCCACACGTGCTGCCCCCAGACGCCCACCCATTCTCTCCAGAGCCGGATCCCACCTACCCTCCGAGTCCTGCCTGCCTGCCTGGACGGGGTGGTCCTCGCTGCCGGACACCACGCCCCGTCCTCCCGCTTCTCAGGGACTCCCCTCCCCCGCTGGGAGCCCCGCAGAGCTCAGACGCAGGCACCCAGCGGCCACAGGCCCCCTGCCACACCTCTCCAGCGTCCCACCCAGCGCCCCGCCCAGGCTGATTCTCTGCGGAAGCCTGCCCTCCCCGCACCCAGGCCCCCACCCCTCCCCCACCATTCCCCACAGCCAGCTGCCCAGCTGGTCTCCCACAGCTGCCCCACGGCAACCAGAGCAAGTGCTCAAAACAGCATCCAGAAAATGCATCCAAATGGGCGGGGTTTTTGGGTTTTTGTTTTTTTGGCTGCGCTGGGTCTTCGTTGCTGCGCGCGGGCTTTCTCTAGTTGCGGTGAGCAGGGGCTACTCTTTGTTGCGGTGCGCGGGCTCTAGGCGCATGAGCTTCAGTAGTTGTGGCGCACGGGCTTAGCTGCTCCGCGGCATGTGGGATCTTCCCGGACCAGGGCTCGAACCCACGTCCCCTGCGTCAGCGGGTGGAGTCTCAGTCACTGCGCCACCAGGGACGCCTTTCCCCAAATGGGTGTTTTTGAAAAGTACCACCTCCCCCACCGAAGAGCCCCAGGCCTCTCTCACTGCCTGACACAGGATGTTCCGGAAACAGAAGAGGGCAGTCCCTACCTTGTGAACCGAGGGGATGGCCCCTACACCAAAATAAGGGCACACAGACAGCTCTGAAAAGAAATCAAATGTGGAGGGGATGTGTGCAGGCATGTGTGTGTACATGTGTGCGTGTTCAGATGTGTGTACATGTGCGGGTGTGTGTACACATGTGTACTGATGTATGTACATATACGGATTTGTGTGTGCACAAGCACGTGCGTACAGGTGTGTGTACATATACAGGTGTGTGTATGTGTGCAGACGTGTGTACACATTTGTACAGGTGCATGTACGTATACAGAGCTGTGTGTGTACCGATGTGTGTGCCTATACAGGTGTGTGTGCATATACAGATGCATGTATATGTGCAGATGTGTGTGTACGCACACAGGCATACGTGTATGTACCCCAAGTACCTTTTCATTTTAAATGAAGCTCTTCTAACCGAGCCCAGTGGTGTGTTCTAAATGACACCTCGTACTTCCTGTGTCAAAGTGACTCGGATCCATCGAGAGCCAAAGGGAGAAAAATGAAATGAGCATCTCAAAAGATCAGGAAGTGTGTTTGGTAAAGTTCGACATCTATTTATTGTTTTGTTAAATCTCTTAAAAACTAGGTATGAAAGGGGATTGGATTATTATACCGAGAAAAATAGAGCCGCATTCCCAGCTCAGGCCAAACGCAAAGATCTAGGGGTTGAGGCCACATCAGCAAGTTTTGGAAACTGATGCGAAGAAGCTGGAGATCCCAGCAGGATAAAGGAGCAGGCAGGTCACATAGGGGAGAGCCGGTAGGCTAAGCCGTTCACGAAGAGGTCGACGCAGCCAGGAATCAGACAAACGCAGAATTGGACACACTCAGTGCCCTGCGGAATAGCGGGCTTGTGAGGTCAGCCCAGAGCCGATGCTGGCAGAGCCCGGCCACCGGAGCAGCTGCGCAGCAGGTCCCGGAGCCCGTGCAGATCCCAGGCCTGCAGCCCCACTCCCGGGCCTGCACCGCCAGGGTCCTGGGAGCCCCGCCACGGGCGGGCTTGACGTTTGCGGAGTCGGAGCAGCCAGACGTGTGCCACCGGGGGAGGGAATGAGGGCAGTGGAAGGCGTCCCAGAACACCCGGGGGCGGGGGGAACGCAGCCACAGGCGGATCGTCACCACGAGGCCATGGGAAAGGCGGGAAGTGCGGCCAGAGGCCACATCTGAGCCAAAGCGGCCCTGCTCGCTGCTCGTGGCCAGCGTGCTCTATGGTCCCCGGGGGCTCGGCATCTCTGGACCCGCGAGCGCTCACCCGCCGCTCCGGGAAACACCGGGCTGCTTCCTGCCGGCCTCTGGTCACGGCGACTTCCCCGATGAGTCAACACAAAAAGACCACTTAGTGAACAGACACCGTCGTCGGCTCGTGAAGCACCGACCCGGCCGGCAGCGCTGTCCCTCGGCCTGGACGGAGCTTGCCCGGCACACGGGTTCCTCCGCGGGGCACGTCCCGGCCTCCCGCGCTCAGGACTCTGGATGTGAAGAGCCCTCGGCCGGGGGCCAGGGAAGCCGCAGAATCACCACCGACAGCACAAGAGCGGACGGAACCGCGGCACCGAAGGGGCGGGAAGAGGGCTCGCTCGCGGGTAAGCAGAAGCGAGAAGGCGGGGCCCGTGGCCGCTGCCCCGCGCACGTCCATCCGCGGACAGCCTCGAAGGCGCCGCGAGCGTGGACGGCGGTGGGCCGAGCGGGTCTTCGCGAGCAGGCGGCCTCGCGGAGACAGGCTCCGCGAATACCGAAGACGGCCGCGTGTCCAGGACCAGCGCCGCGCCCCGCTCCTCCGAGCCGGCCACACAGCGAAGACGCAGGCCGGGGAGGGGCCGGGGGCCGGCCTTTGAGGGACATCCACTTGTCGTTCCGACAGAGACCAGCTGACCGCCACTCAAGGCTCCAGCTGCCGGGCCTCTGGCCGTCGGGCCGGGCCTCTGGCTCCGCCGTTCACCCTCCCCGGAGCGCTGGACCCGGGGGCGCCCCGCCCGGCCCCCAGCGAGGTGGGGAGACGGGCCACAACGAGGGAAGAAGGAGAGACCGGGTATCAGGGGACAGTGAGACCAAAGACAAAAATGAGACCAAATAAAATAAAGCAAAATATAAGAGGCGGGCCTTGCGCCGACTGGGAAGGAAAAGCTCCTCGAACTGCGCGGAAGACTCACTCAGCCCCGCATCTGAGGCTGCAAGTGCCACGGGCTGGGGCGCGCGGGGGCCGTCGGGGCTGAGCAGCGCGCGGACTGGCCGGGGCGCCGGCGGCCGCGAGCGCTCACCCGCCGCTCCGGGAAACACCGGGCTGCTTCCTGCCGGCCTCTGGTCACGGCGACTTCCCCGATGAGTCAACACAAAAAGACCACTTAGTGAACAGACACCGTCGTCGGCTCGTGAAGCACCGACCCGGCCGGCAGCGCTGTCCCTCGGCCTGGACGGAGCTTGCCCGGCACACGGGTTCCTCCGCGGGGCACGTCCCGGCCTCCCGCGCTCAGGACTCTGGATGTGAAGAGCCCTCGGCCGGGGGCCAGGGAAGCCGCAGAATCACCACCGACAGCACAAGAGCGGACGGAACCGCGGCACCGAAGGGGCGGGAAGAGGGCTCGCTCGCGGGTAAGCAGAAGCGAGAAGGCGGGGCCCGTGGCCGCTGCCCCGCGCACGTCCATCCGCGGACAGCCTCGAAGGCGCCGCGAGCGTGGACGGCGGTGGGCCGAGCGGGTCTTCGCGAGCAGGCGGCCTCGCGGAGACAGGCTCCGCGAATACCGAAGACGGCCGCGTGTCCAGGACCAGCGCCGCGCCCCGCTCCTCCGAGCCGGCCACACAGCGAAGACGCAGGCCGGGGAGGGGCCGGGGGCCGGCCTTTGAGGGACATCCACTTGTCGTTCCGACAGAGACCAGCTGACCGCCACTCAAGGCTCCAGCTGCCGGGCCTCTGGCCGTCGGGCCGGGCCTCTGGCTCCGCCGTTCACCCTCCCCGGAGCGCTGGACCCGGGGGCGCCCCGCCCGGCCCCCAGCGAGGTGGGGAGACGGGCCACAACGAGGGAAGAAGGAGAGACCGGGTATCAGGGGACAGTGAGACCAAAGACAAAAATGAGACCAAATAAAATAAAGCAAAATATAAGAGGCGGGCCTTGCGCCGACTGGGAAGGAAAAGCTCCTCGAACTGCGCGGAAGACTCACTCAGCCCCGCATCTGAGGCTGCAAGTGCCACGGGCTGGGGCGCGCGGGGGCCGTCGGGGCTGAGCAGCGCGCGGACTGGCCGGGGCGCCGGCGGGGAGGTGCTCAGGAGGCTCCGAAGGCAGTTCGTTACCGTCCTCTTTCGTTTAAAAGATCCTCTTCAAACACCCGAGCTCCTGCGCTTTGCTGTGTAGCAGTCTCAGTATCACCATTTTCTAAACTGCCCTTAGTGATTGCGTTTCCTCTTTGAGTCAATGGATATCTAGGGAAGAAAGAAAGAGATGAGACTTTTCGATGGTGGGAGGATGTCGAGTTGTTTCAGCTTCCGTTAGTGACTCCTAGTGTCGTTAAACTGCAGCCAGAGACTATAGACGGGGTCTCTTCTGTTTGAGGAATTTATCGAGATTGCCTTCGTGGGCCACTAGATACGTCCTTTTAGTAAATGTTCCCTAATGGCTTAAAATGAGGGCCTTCTGAATGTAGAGTAGGAAGTTTGATGCATATCTACATGTATATGTTAAACTATCTCTGGATAATTTTATTCCAATCCTATGTACACATGTGAATTTTTATACCCTGATCTGGTCAAAGACTTTCATCACAGTTTGTCCCTATCGTGTTTTCTTTGCTGTTGTTATAAGGGTTCTTTAAATACTTTGATGCTGTGTTGTTCACCCCAGAGAAGTTTATCCCTCCAGTCTCCTCATTGTGGAGTTTACCTCTTGTCAATATAAGTTTACTTTTTCTCCACTCTCGTGCTTTCTACCTTTAATCATACTTGGCCTACGGACATTTGTACAGGCCTGCAGACTCTCCTGCTCCGGACACGGTACCTAACCCCCCCAGGCCGGAGGGTGGCCCGGACGTGGCGGCCGGCGAGCGAAGGAGAGGGCGGCCTCCAGCCCCTGCCGAGGCCCACGCGGACGGAAGCAGCCAGGTGAGCGAGGGGCCTGGGAGACCCCACCCCGCTCAAGCCTTTGGATGACGCAGATGGCATCCACGCCGGCTCTGCTTCGCTCCGGCCAGTCCAGAACCACCAGCCAAGCTGCCCCCCGACTCCTGCCCCTCAGAAGCCATGAGGGACTGACTGTTTCCAAGATGCTCAGTTTGGGGTGATTTATTACACAGAAAAGGATAACGAATCCAGCTCGATAACGTTATTTTACCCGACCTCCCGTTATGGCTCGGTGTTTACCCAGCATGGTTTTACTCTTCTTCATTTGTAACCTCTCCCTGAAGCTCACTGCAGGTGCAAACGTCGGGATTCCGGCAGGAAGCAGATGGTGGCCCCAGCACCCACAAAGCAACGGGAAGGGGGACGCGGGCCGACGTGAGCGCAGCGCCTGGTGGCCGAGAGCGGGAGTCGCCAGCAGGTCCGGGGCAGGCTGCCCAGCACGGGTCGTCCCCTGCAACAGCTGCACTAGTAGACGGTCCCAGCTTCGGACGCAGACACGGCCGTTACATTGCCACAGGGCGCGTGGCTCGTTTACACTTATTGTCGTGACATATATTTGCTCTCACATCTACAGTGTTCTTTCAGGTGCTGTTTTTATGCTTGCTTCCTGGTCTCTCTGCTTCTGTCGTTTGGCTTAGGAGTTATGGTTTCTTTGCTTTTTTTCTCATTCGTGATTCATAAACAGGCATCCTGTGTTTTCATTTTTGTTTGTTTTTGTTTTATTTTTTTAACTTTTTAAAAATTTTTATTGGAGTATAGCTGATTTACTGTGTTTTTAAATTTATATATTGGTTACATTTGCATTAAAAACGTGAACTGGATTGGAGGCCGGGGATGGAGGCTGAGAGCCTGACTCAGGCTGACTGAGGGGACAAGGACGTGTGCCCCAAGCCCGTGCCCAGCCCCACCACCTACCTGCCCGAGGCCTCCCACCTCCCCGTGGACTGGCCGTGACCCCCGTGAGAGGGGTGTAGGACCCCGGGAGTCCCGTCGGTGTGGACATCACTGAGTGCAGGGAAGGGATGTCTCGTGCATGTCTGAGGCAGAAACGCAAGGCAGAGGAGGCTACAGAGTCTCCAGGACACCGGCCACACCACCCAGGAGAGGCTGAGGCCTGTCGGCCCAGGGACAGTGAGAGTAGCGGGCAGACCTGTGCCGAGACCGGAGCAGCTCACCCGGCGGCCGGGGCCCCAGCAGGACTGCTGTCAGGACTGGGCCGTTATCCCGCCAGGATGGGCCGGCCGGCTGGAAGCAGCGGGTGCCAGCCGGAGAAACGCCGCGAGAGGGCACTGTCCTCGAGAGCAATGGAACCTGAAAAAAACCCTCCATTTCTCCATTTCTTGATTATTCTTAACTTGATTCATTTCTCAGGTGAACATCCTTCAGTAATTTTTAAAGGAAGGGACGTAGGGGGAGGGATATTTCTCAGGGTCCTTTCGTATTTCAGAATGTGTTTCAGTATCTTTACGTTTTGGGAAACAGCTCTGCCTAGAACGATCACGTCATAATCTTGTTTCAAAACCTGACAGCTTACTCAAGGATGAAATTCCTTACACACAACCCTACCCTGGAGGGAGCCTCCAAGGTGGCCCCCGACGCTCACACCTTCGGTGTGGGCTGGATGTGGGGACCACAAGAACGCCACTTCCGAGATTCGGCTGTAAAAGACTGGCCTCCATTGTGGGGCGCCCCCCTTCCCCTCCGAACTGGCCCACTCACGCCGGGGGAGCGGCTGCCATGCCTGGTGGCGGGGGGAGTCAGGTGAGACCACAGCCCCAGCCAGCAGCTCGACTACAACCTTGTGAGCCCTCGAACCAGAGGCCCCCAGTTAAGCCACACACGGACTGCTGACCCTCAGAAGCCGTGAGATCATAAAAAGCTTAAAGCAAACAAGTTTTAGGGGTAATTTGTTACGCAGCAACAGGTAACTAATACACGAAGGAATCCCGAAAACAGCTCCTAGAACTAACAAATAGAGTTGGCAAGGTCACAAGATACAAGGTCAATACACAAAATGCAATTGTATTTCTGTAAGCTACTAGTAAACAATTAGAAAATGAAATTTTTTAATCTATTAAATTAGCACCAAAAATAAAATACATGAGAATAAATTTAACAAAACATGTTCAAGGCCTCCACACGGATAACGGAGAGAAATTAAAGGCAAATAAATGGAGGACACTGAGTGTGTCTGTGGGTTGGAAAACTCAGTCCCATCAGGGTGGAAATTCTCCCAAAATTGGTATATAGATTTAGCACAATCCCAATCAAAATGCCAGTGGCATTTTTTGTAAAACATGTTTGAAACCTGGCCTAAAATTTTTGAAAGGAAGGGAAAGACTGGTGTCAAGACTTACTGCAAAGCTGCAGTGAGACAGATGGACCAACAGACAGCAGGACTGCACAGAATCCAGAAGTGGACGTGTAGAAACATGGTGTGTTTACTTTTGACAAGACACCAATGCTTATTAATGGGGGAAGGAAAGTCTTTGGAAAGACACGGACTCCCCTCCTTCCTCGTAACACACCCCAAATTAACGCAACACAGGTCACGGGTCTAACCCGAAAGCCAAGGCTACTGGTTTAGGAAAAGTGCAGGAGAGCTGCTCCTCGACTTTGGGGGTCGTTTATGGATTCACCTTGGTGATTTTGAGGGGGTCCCTTTCCAGAGCTTCTGGGGTGTTATTCAGACACAGGGTACCCCCCAAGACGTGTGCAAGCCTTGCCCCCTTCTGTCCTTCTCCTGCACCCTTTGTAACACTGTCATCTTCACTGTTTCCTCCCCGCTCACTGGGAACCACGTGGGCCGCGTGCAGTTTGGCTCCAACCATCACTCAGAATTCAGAGGACGCGGGGGACGGGGACCTTCACGTTCGCCCGACTCTGCTGGTCTGTCCCCGTCGCTCTTCTTGCTGAGGTCCCGGGCTCCTCTGGTCCGTTGCGAGGGTTTCCTTTGGCCCATCTTCTAGGGCAGGCGGCCAGCGCAACCTTCCCTCGCTTCCCCTGCATCGTGAGGCTGACAGCGCCTTGCTCTCTGCACCTGAGCAAAGGAGGACCCCTCCCGGAAGTGCACCCCCGGGAGGGGATGCGGTACCTCGGGGAAGACCCCGCAGGCTGGTGACCCCGGCATCTCCCTGACCCATGAGGAAGGGATTTTGAGACGGGCGCTCCCACATCCAAACGCGCGGGTGACCCACGTGGTCCCGGGAGCGGGGATGGGGCGGGGGGGGGTGGGTGGAGGACGGGGACACTGCAGAGCACAGGGCCCTCCTCAGCCAGGCTGAGCCCAGACGGGCGGGCTGGGCCGGGAGGCCGGAGCGGACCCGGTGAGGGGGGCCCTTCCTCCCCAGCTGGCTCTGGGGTAGCTCCACCTCACTTGTCCTCTCCCACCCACCGTCCTGTCTCCGCCCCCTTTTCTCTGTCCCCACGTTTCCTTACATTGTATTAAAAAACAAGTCGATGCCTCATAAAGGCCACTGTGTTTTCCAGTAATAGACCACAGCCAAGTAAGCTTGACCTCAGCTGTTGGGTGAAACAGACCCTCCCGCTGTAGAACGCCCCACAGGACTGGCCCTGCGAGCCTCTGCTCTGTCCCGGAACAAGCGAGGCCTCTCTAGGAGCTGCTTCCACACACGGTGGATCCTCCTGGGTTCCTGCCTCAGTCGGGAATTGCGCTGGCTGCGTTCACCACCAAGACACCACCACCACCAACAAAAGTGGCTTCGGTAAGTTAGGCGTTCACGCGTCTCTCATGAGACAAGAGTTGGAGGTGGCCACCCGGGGCGGTCTGGGTCTCCAGTCATCGGAGACCCAGGCACCTCTGTCCCGCTCCACCTCCTTGCACACGGCTTTCTGTCTCAAGGTCGCCTCACGGTTCAAACTGTTGCCAGAGCCCCAGCCATCACACCTCTGTTCAGGAAGCAAAAAAAAAGAAACGCAAAGGACAGGGGATGCTTTTCCCAGGTGAGTCAGCTACTTTTAAGGAGCCCTCCCAAAGCTCTGTGCAGCACTTTTACTCACATCTCCTTTGCCAGACCTTCGTTATGTGGCCGCGCACAGCTGCACGGAATATCGGGAAGTGGGGTCCAGAGAGGATATCTGGCTTGGCCAGGATGCTGAAGGCCCAGAAACTTGGGATGGGAGAGGCCTGTGGGGCAAGTCTGCCCCCCCCAACCCAGCAGAGAGCCAGGACAGGGGCCAGGTTGAGCCCCACAGGGTTGTGGCCGAGGACACAGAGCAGCGCCAACTCCTCCCTGCGGGACTCGGCGGGACTCACGCCCCCTCCCTGGCTGTCCCAAGGCCCCGCCTCCGCAGTGCCGAGGCCCCAGCAGGGTCTTCAGGGACCGGCAGGACCCACGGATTGGGGCAAACTTCTGATCTCGCACCCGCCCTGTCACGGCGCCTGGGGCGCGGTCCGGCCAACCCCTGCGGTCCACTCACTCGGGACGCGGCTCAGCCTAGGGTCGCACCGGCCCTGTCACGGCGCCTGGGGCGCGGCCCGGCCAACCCCTGCGGTCCACTCACTCGGGACGCGGCTCAGCCTCGGGTCGCACCGTCCAGCCCTGTGACGGTCCAAGCTTGCGCCTGGACGCCTGGACCACAGGCACATGTGTCTGGAGTGCCCTTCAGCGGGGCTCCTTCTCAGCCCCCGCCCACGGCCTGCTCCCCGAGCCAGCGGTCCCGCAGGACGGCCGTGCAGGTCCCATCCACACTTGCTCTGCCTTGCTCTGGCCCAGCCCAGACGCCAGCCCTCGGGGTCTCTGTGTCGGGCACCGTGTTTCCAAGCACCTCGAGGGCCCCTGGGAGCCCCTGCCTAGGCCTGGGGTCAGCAGGCAGCACCCTGGCCCTGGAGGGCCCAGGAGAGGGGCCGGTCAGGAGGTCCTACCCCCTCCCCGGCAGGTCAGCAGGAGCCGGGAGGAGAGGCCTGGAGAGGAGTCACCCCAAGCCGAAGGGGAGGCCCCACGTCATCCCGCGGTACCGATGAGGAAACGGAGGCACGGAGCACAGAGGTGAGCCGCCCTGGCCACGTAGCTGGACGGCCTCCTGCCGTAGCCACCAGCCCAGCATCCCCTCCCGGCCCTGAGAAGCATGGGGCAAGGCAAGTCCAGCTCTCGGGGCTGGCGGTGGCCAGGCCTGGAGCCCCGGCTGCGGGACAGGGATGTGCGGCTAAGGCGGGTCTTAGCCTCTCTCACCAGCTCCAGGGGACCGGCCGAGCTCTCTGAGACGTGCCGGTCAGAGCTTTCCAGGGACGAGGCCCCCGCGCCACCCTCCCGCGGAGGGGCCGCCTTGGTGCCGGCGAGGGCGGGCGCCTGGCTGCTCCCCGCCGCCCTCCACGGGCAGCGGCTGGAAGGCCGCGCTCTCCCGAAGATGCTCCCGTCCGCCAGTCTCCCCGAGCCCACGTGGCCGCGCACCTTCCCCGGCGCCCAAGGCCCCCGGGCCCCTCCCGCAGCGGTGGTGGCTGCGCCGGTGACCTTGTGATAACCCGAGTGCCATCCGTCAGAGGCCGGCCGCCAGGCTCCGGAACGCCGCGGCAGCTCATCTGAATTCAAATTACCCTGGGAGACGCGCGCCGTGCCAGCCATAACTCAGCGCGGCTGGAGGAGCGCGGCCTCTGCAGATTGGACATTACCATACATTCCTGGGGCGTCGGACAGGGCTGCTAATGAAAATATCAATCAAAGACCCAGCTGACTTAATGGTCAATTTAAATTAATTAATTGGGGAGGAGAAAAAAGTCCAGGGGGCAGCGCTGACGGGCTCCGTCTCCGGTGGCCGCTGAGAAGCTTGGTGCCCAACTGGGTACAGCCCCCGGCCCGGCAGACGGGGCGTCCCCGCCCGGGGACCCCAGGACCCAGGGAAGGGGTGCGAGGCCCGGTCTCCCTGCCTCGGCAGCTCCCGGCCAGCTGCGGGCCCGGATCCCCATCTGCAGGGATAGCCAGTCGCCTCCTGCCGGGTCCCCCCGGTCACCAAGGAGCAGAGAAGCCCCTCTGCCCAGCGGGACGGGGAGCGGCTGGCAGGGCGAGGGCGGGTGAGCCACCGTCCGCTCAGGTCTCCGCCTGGCGTCCGCCCACCCCCTCAGGCCTCATCTCCTCGTCCACGAAAGGGGGTGGCGGTGACCCCCGCCCGGGTGCTGCAGGCCGGGGCGCCCCGAGGCCCCTCGGGGGGTCAGTGGCCTGTCTCCCACACGCAAAGGGAGAGGGCAGGTCCCCGGAGCGCAGCCCCGCCACGGCCAGGCAGCTGGAGGGCGAGCTGTACAGTGTCCCTCTCAGCGTGAGGCGCTGGGAAAAGCTTCCAAGGCCCCAGGTGACAGGGGAGCAGGGCTCGAGGGACCCACGGGGACCCGCCACTCAGTGAGGGAGTGGAGCTTGACAGGCAGACGCCACGGCCCAGGGGCACCGGAAAACCGTTCAGCTGCCAGAGGGGGGTCTGGGGGAACCAGGATTCCGGGCAGGACCCTCAGGGAGACGCCCACCGCAGACCCCCGCAGACGGGGCTTTCTACATCGTCAGAAGCAGTAACAGAGCCCTCCAAAGAGGAGGGAGGTGACAGAGCCAGGCTGGCCTGGCCCCCCAGCCCCGCTGCAGGGCACCGGCCGTCTACGGACCTCTCCAAGGGAAGGCTGGCCCCGGGGTTGGGTCCCAGATGCCAGGCGGAACATTCCTTGCCGTGGGCTCTCACCCAGCACCTTTCCTGCAGGAACCGCTCGGGGACATTGCCCACGGCTGAGAGGAACCCGCCGTCCGGGGTCTCAGCACGTGCGGTCAGGGCCGGGTGGGAGGCTGGCCGGGGGCGGGGCCCTCGGAGGCAGCCAGGAGGCTGTCAGTGCCAAGTTCAAGTGATTTCACAGGAGGGGGTGGGCAAGTCAGGGTGAGACGTGACGGGGAGGGCTGGGTGGGCATCTCGGGCTGGGGACTGGGGACCCGTGGGAGCTATCCCTGGGCTTCGGGTTCCGGTGGTGTTTGTGGTCAGCACTGGGGCACCACTAGGGTTCTGGGGAGACCCGGACCGTCACCCCCACCCAGCCCACCTTCAAGGGGAGGGCCCGCTGCCTCTCCCGGGCCTGGTGCAGGAGGGGGGCCTCATGTCCCCCAGCCACTTCTGCCCGTGGACCGTTAGGCCCCAAGCCCCCGGGGGTCCCCCCGACCCAGATGTTACCTCTCGCCCCACCAGGCCTCCTGCTCAGTGCCGGGCCAGGAAGCCCACCCCAGCCTGCCCTGTGTGCCCAGCCACCCAGGTCCCCGTGGGCCAAGTACCGGGGACGAAGGGCCCACCTGGCCCAGCAGGTGGAGGGGACGCAAGCTCCACCTCTGACCCCAGGGCACTGCCGAGACCACGGCAGCTGCTCAGCAGGTGGCACTGTTCTTGACTGATTCCCACCACCGGTGACAGTTCAGGTGAAATGTCTGCAGATGCACGTTTCCCAGGAGAGGTACGTGCCGACATCACTTCTCCGATAACTGCAGGATCCATGGTACCAGGGGTCCCAGACCGAGGGACCCTGAGGGGCCCACCCAGCCCTCCGCCCCTCCCACCCACCCCCATGGGGCCTGGGTCCCATCCTACTTGTCCTCCCATCACCTGTGCCAAACTCACTGGCCAGACAGAGCCAGGGTCTAGCTGGGCCAAGCAGCCAAGAGCTGCAGGCAGGCCGAGGCCAGGACGTGGAGAGAGGGGGGTGGGGGAGGGAACCCAGGAAGAGGGGGTCTCAGGCCCCCACCCTCTGGGCACTGGTCCCACCGCAGCCCCTCCCAGGGTCTCCACGCAGGGGGGTGGCTCCTCCCAAGGTCACACAGCAGGTTGGTGGGAGCCTGGGGCTTGAACCTCAATTTCCCTGGGCTCCCCCTGGCAACCCACCCAGCGTGCAGTGGCCCCTGGGGGCTTCGGCTGTGTGAGCTCTGTGGCCTTAGGCGAGTCCCGCACCCTCTCTGGGCTCAGAGCCCCATCTGTAAATTGCAGCGGCCAGTGACCAGCGCTGGATTCAGTAAGCCCTGGGGCCACACCCACAGCCACCGGGGCCACACCCACAGCTCACCCGGCCCCAGCCGACCCTGGGCTCCTGCACTCCTGACAAGCCTCCTGGATGGCTGGCCTCCCTGGGGAGGGGGCATCCCATCTTGTCCGCACACCCCAGGGTGGCCAGCGCTCTGTGGGGAACAGCATTGACCCCCTTGTGGACTCAGCCCTCTCTGGGAAGTTGGAGCCACCAGAAGCCCTGAGGACACTGAAGTGGGGGGACTGACAGGGGGACACCATCGCCACCACACCTGGGGCCCCAGGGTCTGCGCCACCTCCACTCCCACCCCAGGTTCCAGGCCACCCTCCACCCCCCACCCACCCCCGCAGGCTTGCCCACACGCCGGGCAGGCTGAGGTCTCGGCCGCTGCCAGGGGCAATCTTTGCTGCCACCCAGCGACCACCAGGGGCAGTGCAGGCGGAGCCTCCGGCCACCGCAGGACCACCCAGCCACAGGGTGAGTGACCAGGGGCCTCCGGGAGCCGGCCAGTGGAAGTAGAGCCCCTCTCTGGGCCTGGACCGTGCACCCCAGAGGCCCAGCCAGAGGCCAGCTGGGGACCAGCGGGGTGGGGTTGAGTTCTGGGCAGAGCAGCCACTGCCTCGGTCTAGGGCCACCTGTCCCCGCCAGCTGTGGGGAGAAGGTGAGCATGCACCCTCCAATTCCTGCACGAGTGTCCCGGTCGCCCCGTGAGGCCCGGACCCCTAGCCCCACACACTGAGCGCGTCCAGCGTCTGGACCCTTAGGCTTCAAGCTGAGAAACAGGCCTCGATCCAAGACCCCGCCCAGCTTGTGCAGCCACACTGAGACGCCCACGCGCAGCTGCTCCCCTCGGGCCCTCGGCCCCAGTCCACACCCTCAGGGGGATGGGGAGGGAGGCGCTCCCACCGGCCGGGGCCTGTGATCGCAGCTGCGCTGGGCCCACCCGCATCCAAGCGTGAGCCAACTGCTCACGCATCTCAGGGGCCGTTTGCGGCAGAACCCTGGCTGGGGCCTTGTATGGCTGCAGAGCCCCGGGGCAGCCCTGCCCCTCCCTGCCCTGGTCTGGGGTCTCTGAGCCGGGTCCGGAGGGCTGCGGAGGGCGGGTGGGATGGCCCGGGGAGCCCTAGGCGGCAGACACTGCCTGGCAAGGTGAGGCCCAGCCTCTCCCTCCCTGACCCATGAAGGGACAAAGCCCCCCAGGCCACAGGCTCCACCCCCCGGAGGCCCCTCTGTGCACTGGCCTGTCACCCGTCAGGTCCACCTATAGTCTCCCCCGCAGCCCCTGCAGCGTGGCCTTGGCCCGGCGTGGAGAACCACCCGGGCCCAGCACAGAGCGGACCCTTGGCCGACGGGAGCCCGACGCCCAGGGCAGCCCTGCCCACACCCGGCTTTCACGGAGGGCATACTGGGGGCGCCCAGAGCAAGTGTCTCAGGCCCAAGCCAGCCCCCCGGGAAGGGGGAGCCGGCCCTGAGTCCCTGGTAGTCCCAGGGCTGCCGTGGCTGTCCTCACCACACAGACCCACCTGGGCCACCCAAGGCAGCTCTGAGATCAGGGCCCCCACACACAAAGGCCAAAACCACGACAGAGGGGCGAAAACCGCGGCCGCTCAACACCCTGCCCCGGTCAGTCCGCCTCACCCTCACGCCCCGGGTCCATTCAGACAGAGGAGGTACCATGCTGGGAGGCAAAGCCAGGCCCTGGGCCTGAGTGAGGACCCCCGGACCCCTGTGTACCCAGCACCCCTGAAGGAGGAGGCCTTGGTATCTGTTAACAGACAGGGTGTCCTGCCGCCCGCCTGCCGGGGCTGGTGGAGGTCTGTGCCAGGACAGCAGGACAGAGGACCCACGCCTCACGCACAAGGGCATCAGCCAGCCCTGCCAGCCGCCCTGAGCCGAGCTGCACCCACGAGGCGGGCGCACGCGGTCTGGCCGTACTCCCAGGAAGCCAGGAGAATGTGCGCCAACCCCCATTGGACAGATGCTACGCTGGGGCCCAAAGAACTGGGGCTCCCGGGGGACACGTTGCAGATCCAGGCCGGGGCCTGGACCTCCCTACCCTGGTCCAGCACCCTGTGTCCTGTCGACGGCAAGCGCCACAACCAGGCTAGCGGCGGCCGCGCATCCAGCCAGGCGTCGGTGGCGGGGCTGCGTGACCGGGAGAACTGCGCACCGACCGCGCGGTCCGCAGGTCCCATAAAGCGCCAGAGGCAGCATTTCCCTCCTGTGGGCCAGGCAGCCTCTGCTGCCCCTGCTTACCTCTGCCGCCTGATGTGCTTTGCTTCGGCCCGAGGGCTGCCGGCTGCTGAGCCTTGATCCCGTGGGGACGCTCAGCCCAGAACCCATCCCCTGGCTCCCGAGGCCTCTTCCTCTCCCGCACGAAGGGCCCTGATGTACGATTCCATTTCCGTGAAATGTCCAGAATAGGTAAATCCACAGAAACAGAGCAGGTTGGTGGGGTGATGGCCAAGGGTAGGGGGTTTCTTTGGGGCCATGGGGTGAAATGCCTCGGAACTGGATGGAGATGGTGGCTGCACAACCCTGTCAATGTAGTAACTGCCACTTTAAAATGGTTAATTTTATGTCATGTGAATTTCACCTCAAAGCAAGTTTCAAAAAGACAATTAGATTGGAAGGATACACAGACGATTAGCATGGTCCCTGCGCAAGGATGACACGCAAATTCGTGAAGCGTTCCATATTTTTTAAAAAAAGACAATGAGATAACTTGGATGTAGAGTAATATATGAAATTAATACCTAAATCAATAAATCTCATACACTCACAGTAAAAAGATGTTTGGAATTAATTGTGTAAGACTTTTAAAATAATAATACCGGAGAGGGAAGGCTTTGGTCCTGTGGCCGCTGCATCTGCCTGGCCCCAACCGCCCTCCAGGCCCCTCACCTGTGCCCGCCCACCTGTGCCCGCCCGGGCTCCCCACAGCCTCACCCCAGGGAGCTCCTGGCTGCGCAGGTGCGGATATGACCCTCCCGCACGGTGGCACCCATAGCAAGCATCTCTGTCAACCCACATGTCCCAGGCCTCACCCTGGGAGCGGCAGGGCTGGTGTTCATCCCAGGTGCCGCAGCACGCTCTCTCCGCTGCAGTCCGTGTGATGCTGTGGGGTCTCATTTGTCATCTGTCACTGTGGTTTCTCGTTCCTGGAGCGAGTTCCCAGCTGAAGGGGAGCTCCCTGGGGAGGGGTCCCAGCACGGGGCACATGCAGGACCCAGAGAAAGTTCCCCTGAGCCGAAAGGGCATTAACTGAGCAGAGGGCGGCCTCTGAGACACCCCATGACCCCCGCGCCTCCTGGGTTCACGCCGACCGTGGGCCGCACCCACACTTCCATCAGGCTCCGCAGATGGTGGGTGTGCTGTGGCTAGCTGGCCCGCTGAGGGAAGCTGGCTGCTTGCAAGTTTCCTTGGAGAAGCCCCGGTGGCAGGACTGAGGGTGACCCCGAGGAAACGTGTGCTGTGCAAAGGGCAAGGAAGAGCCATCGGGGTGGGACATATGTGGGGACACCCACAGCCACTGACAGCACATGACAGGACTGTCAACGTCCTGTGGGTAAAACGAGGCTGCCCGTGCACAAGATGAGGACAGAAAGCCAAGAGGGCAGGGCCGGAATTAAACGGACCAAGGTCCTGGTGTTGGGGGGAGGCAAAGACCTGGGCGAGCTTCAGACTTTGCGAGGTAAGGCTGCTCATTATGACGGCGGGACACCCCCTTACAGAGCAGCAACAGAACTCATAACATCGCAACCGGGAGAGGGAGGAGCCACCGAATCCAGTGACAGAAGACTTACAATAAGTGAAGAAACACTAATTCTCCAGGTAAAGCTGGAGGCGGGATTAAGAAAACCACTCTGGTCTGTTCACCAAAGACCTAACATACAAGGCTACTGAAAGAGTTAACACAAAAGAATGTAAAAATATACACCCAGTGACGTCCGCTTCTGGTCAGAATGCAGAGGATGCTGAAACCCTCGGCTCCCGACAAGATAACTCATCACATTAAAGCCAGGGATGCGGGAAAAGCCGCGCCTGCGGGGCAGCTTGAAGAATTGAGTTGCACAGAGAGACGAGCCTTTCCTCACGGGCAGCCGGGGTGGGCGCCTGTCTGGCACAGTGGGGGGTCAGAGGGCTTGGTCAACAGTCCAAACTATCAAGTGTCTAATAGGCATGGAGCTGGAGGCCCAGAAGGCAGAAGAGAGAAGACTACAGAAAAAAATCTAACAACCCACTGAGTTCAGAAGCTGGCTGAAACAGCAGCAACCATGCAAGACAAATACAAAGAAAAACCATTCCTAGATGTGGCCAACTGCTGAAAACCAAAACTAAAGAGAAAATCTCAAACGCTTCCAGAGAAAAAGAAAAAAAAGACACATCACTTACAGGGATTCAACAATAAAACCACTTCTGACCTCTCACCAAAAACTATGCAAGCCAGAAGACAATGGAATTGTTTCTTTAAAGAAGGAACGAGACAAACTAGAATTCCATGTATGGCAGAACTATCCTTCAAAAATTAAGGCGAAATGAAGATATTTTCAGATAAATGAAAGCTGAGCCATCATACCCAATTACAATACTTGCTAAAAGGGGGTTCTCAAGCTGAAGACAAATGATATCCAGTGGAAACTCAGATCTGCTGGAAGGAATGAAGGGCATCAAAAATGGTAAACAGGGCTTCCCTGGTGGCGCAGTGGTCGAGAGTCCACCTGCCGATGCAGGGGACACGGGTTCGTGCCCCGGTCCGGGAGGATCCCACAT